>NC_141024.2:57680000-58052500 GCF_052040795.2 Danio rerio
ATGGCACGTCCTGAATGTTTACGTTTCCTAAAGTGTGGAAGACTAGGGATATGATATAAGAGAAATAGGATCTTTGATGCCAGCATGCTGTGTAGATAAGTACTGATCAAGTCACGCTTCTAAGGCATGGAAGGAATCTTTTCAATTGTTGAGTGTCCATTCATTGCCACAACAGCAAAAAGACATTCTGCAGTTATCATTGATCTATTTAATGTCTCCTACATGATATGAAGTCCAAACTATTGTGTTGTACTGATGTCTACACCTACAAAAACCATAAACCCAACCTCAAAGTAACCTGTCGTGTTTTAGCAACCTCCACACCAACCATAAGCTTAAAACCCCATCTCACGGTAAACTTTAGTGTACTGTAAAGGTCTGCGCCGACCACAACCCAAACCTTGCCTACTTGTATAATACTGTTGTGGAACCCGGATAGCTCAGTCGGTAGAGCATCAGACTTTTAATCTGAGGGTCCAGGGTTCAAGTCCCTGTTTGGGTGTGTGACGCTCATTTTGTGGAGCCACAGCTTTTGCTGTAGAGCTATCGCTTGAAGAAAGTTTCATCTGGATGCACAATATGTGTACTAGCTATAAAGAAATGGCAGTACAGGCAGTCTTGTAGTCGTGGCCAAGCGGTTAAGGCGATGGACTAGAAATCCTTTGGGGTCTCCCCGCGCAGGTTCGAATCCTGCCGACTACGTCCTCCACGTTTTTAAAATTGCAGCAGTCATCAATTGTTTGCATTTCCATTGTTTCTTGGAAAAAGTGTTGTTCTGGTAGGAGGAGAAAAACAACAGAGTGTTCTCACTGAAGAGGAAGGGGCTTATCACAGGGAGGAACATTCCACACAAGGGTCACAACGGCTGTCTCGTAGCTTGCCGTGATCGTATAGTGGTTAGAACTTTGCGTTGTGGCCGCTGCATCCCCGGGTTGAACGGGGTCATGTCGTGAATTCGACTTTTCATCAATTAGAAATTATCAGACCGGAGGTTTTGAATATCAGAAAATAGACTTTATTCTCCATAATAAAGCCGAGAAAGAGCAGAGCAGACCCCAGAGCATTCTGAAGTCTCTCCGGGACACCTTCTAAATTATCTGTGTTCTCCATAATCTTTATACAGGTAATTATGACACACCCCTTTGTGTCTCTTTTTAACTCTTGACCATTTTTGAATAGGTTTTCTAGTCTAAGGGGTCCTGCTATTCTTGGCTCTCAGCCCACCAGCTCATGTCAACAGAGATGTTACAGGTCTATGTCAGCAAAGTATAGATACAACTTATGCAAAGGAACTAAGGGTTTACATACATTGTTATGATAGGATAATAACTTGATAATATGTTACTCATTCTAACTTCTGCCACATATAGCTTCATACAAGTATTTAACAAATATAATCAGTGCTTTTCATATTCAGTTATTCTACACAATCAGCCATTCAGTAATAGCCTTCTCCTAGTGTTGCTTCTGTGCAGGCATACTCATATTACACAGTATTTTTAACACATGCTGGCATGTTTGCTGCAAACACTACATACATTTTGAGAAGAGAAAATTAACTGCTTTACACTTAGAAAATACTACACACTGAGAGAATAGAAATCTTCTTCAATCCCTCCTCTTAAGACTTTAGTCTTAATATTATTGTCTTTTAACCCAAAGTGCAATTTCATAATCCAGTTCTCTTAATTACCTCTATCTAGTGACTGATATAAGCCACATAGCTGTTCCCCTTCGGGGGGAACTTCAGCACTATAAGTGGATTTGATTGTAAAATCCACGCATTGGGAGGTTCGGTTCAGAAGCTACTCGTCTGAAAGAGTATTGAACGGGCCAATTAAGAATGAATTGGCAGCGCAAGCCTGCGCAGGTGAGCGGCATAAGCAATCAACTGAGTATATAAGCTCACCTGGCGCCAGCAGACGCTATCCTTTTCGCTTCAGAGACTTTCTGATCGAGTCGATGAGGGTTCCTCCTGCTGTGACCAGCGATTCTGAGCGAACGAGAGCATTCTCCCGGTCCAGAGTGTGTACACGCAGTGGCAGACGGTCGAGCTGGGTTTCTCCCTTGCCTGGCGTTCTTTGGGTCCGGTCCTCCAGAGCGGTGCGTATAAAGTTGCAAACTTCACAGAAAGAGCAACACAGTTATCAGGACGGCGCTCCGACTGTGCGTTTCTGGATGCGGTGGTTTCCTGTCCTCGGATGATGGGCGCGGGCACTGCGTTACATGTCTGGGGGTCCAGCATGTTAATGCGCTGCTCGCGGGCAGTTCATGTCGTCATTGCGATGCCATGACTGTTGCGCAAGATCGCGGTTAGCCTTTGCAAAAGGGCGAACCACCCCAGTTGTCCCCTGCTCTGCAGCGGGCACTCGGGCAGATCTGAGGGTTTCAGCGAGAGATAATCCGTCGCCCACGGGCCCGCGGACCTCCCGCTCCTCTAAGCGCTCCATCCAAGCTTCGGGCGGGGGAAGCGATCCGTCTAACAGATGGTAGCCCTTACGCCCGATGACACCGGAGACCAGATGTCCACCGCGGCATCGGAGGGTGGGCTTTCATTGTCCGATGATGATCCAGACCCGCTCGCCCCCTTCGGGCTGGTGAGCGCTGTCACTACGGATCCTGAAACGGACATGTTAGCCGTGCTTTCCCGGGCTGCTTCGGCCGTGGGTTGGAGATGGTTTATCCCCCAGCTCCGCGGCCGGACCGACTAGAGGGGCGTTCCCTTCTTCCCGGAGGTGCACAGTAGGCTCACGCGGTCTTGTAAAGCACTTTTTTCTGCTCGTGCTGCGTGTTCCTCCACCCTAACCACTCTTGACGGTGAAACAGCCAGGGGGTATGTGGCGATTCCTCAGGTTGAGTGCGCGATGGCGGTAAATCCGCGCGGCGCCTCTTCTTGGCGGGGTCCGCCTCGTCTCCCATCCAAAGCCTGTAAGTTATCTACCTCCCTCGGAGCTAGAGCTTACATAGCTGCGGGCCAGGCTGCTTCCGCCTTGCATGCGATAGCCACCTACCAGCGCTACCAAGCGCAGGCGCTGGCCGAGCTGCACGAGGGTGGGTCCAACCCAGGCTTACGAGCTTCGCACCGCCGCCGACTTAGCTCTTCGGACTACTGAGTCCGCTGCGTGTGCGTTGGGGAGGACGATGTCCACATTAGTGGTCCAGGAGCGCCACCCCTGGCTGATATGCGCAAAGTCGACAAAGTCCGCTTTCTTGACTTCCCCATATCCCCAGCCAGGTTCGGCGACACTGTCTGTGAATTCACCCAGGAATTCAAGGCGGTGAGAGAGCAGTTGGTGGGTGATGTCTTATTGGCGGTCCGTAGCCCGCTCCGCCCGCCGTGCCATTCATACCTGCTCCTCGCCGAAGGCGCCCGCCTACGAGAGCTGCTCCGCCCCCGCACACGCCTCCGGCGAAGCGAGCGCGTCGGGCACCTCGGAAGCAGGCAGAACGCCGCTAAGTCCGGCAACGGACCGCGAAGCGCCCCTGGGACAGGCCATCTGGAGAAGAGGGAACTTGCTCTTTCCCCGCTGGAGGGCGGGGCCCCATTTCCAACGGCACTTTTTACTGCCATGAAAACATTATGAAAGGGCACTTTTCACTTCCCCAGATGTGACAGCCCGAAATCTGCCAGTCTGGGACGCTATGCTTTCTAGCTTGCAGATTCGGTGCGTTTCGCCAGTGGCTCACGAGCGCTGGGAGGACGGTCTCCTTTCTCCCACCCCTCGAGCCTCCCCTCCGGAGCTCGGGTTTGGAGTGAGAGCAAATATCTCACCTCCAGCTTTTCCGTGGGACCCGCGAGCTTCCCGGATCAGCACACCCACTCCGCGCTGCCCCACTGCTGGTACGTCAGCGATTGTAGCGATGAGTCCATTAGCGAGAGCTCTGCCTGCCTGGTTACCGCGGGCCAGCTCTTCGCGGTGGCTCATACGCACAATCAGACTCGGCTATGCGATTCAGTTCGCGAAACGGCCCCCCAAGTCACGGGTGTGTATTCACCAGGGTCAGCCCCCTGTCCGCCCCTGTCTTGCGAGAGGAGATTGCTGTCCTCCTGGCGAAGGATGCAATCGAGCCGCTCCCTCCAGCCGAGATGGAGAGCGGGTTTTACAGCCCACACTTTATCGTGCCCAAAAAGAGCGGTGGGTCACGGCCAATCCTAGATCTGCGCGTTTTGAACCGCTGCCTGCACAAGCTGACGTTCAGAATGCTCACGCAGAAGCGCATCCTCCGGTGCGTTCGTCCTCTGGGTTGGTCTGCAGCATTAGACCTGATGGACGCGTATTTCCATGTCTCCACTCTTCCTCGCTACCGACAGTTTCTGCGGTTTGCGTTTGAAGGTCGAGCTTGGCAATACAAAGCCCTCCCCTTCGGGCTCTCTCTGTCTCCGCGGGTCCTCACCAAGCCCGCGGGGGTGCCTCAGCGCCCCTTCGGCTCGCGGGCATCTGCATACTCAATTTCTTACGACTGGCTGATTTTTGCCCTCTCTCAGAGCAGTTGATTATGCACAGAGACAAAGTGCTCTGGCACTTCCACCTGTGGGGGTTTCAGGTCAACCGAGAAAAGAGCAAACTCGCCCCCGTGCAGAGGATCTCTTCTCTCGGGCTGGAGCTGGACTCGGTCACCATGGCAGCGCGCCTCTCCGGAGAGCGCGCTCAGCTGATGCTGTACTGTCTGAGAGAGCTCGACAGTAAAATAGTGGTCCCACTGAAACTATTTCAGAGGCTCCTGGGGCATATGGCATCCGCAGCCGCTTCATGCCGCTCGGATTATTCTATATGAGACCACTTCAGCACTGGCTTCACGATCGAGTCCCCAGACGCGCATGGCACGCGCGCGCACACCGAGTCTCTGTTACTGCGCTGTGTCGCCGCGCCCTCAGCCCTTGGAGCGACCCCTCGTTCCTACAGGCCTGGGTGTCTCTAGAACAGGCGTCCAGTCTTGTTGTCGTTTCAGCAGACACTTCCAACACGGGCTGGGGGGCTGTGCGTTGCGGGCATGCGGCTGCGGACCTGTGGAAAGGTACCCAGTTGCATTGGCATATCGCCTGGAGCTGTTGGCAGTGTTCCTCGCTCTCCACCGTTTTTTTCCGGTGCTGGAGCGGCAACACGTGCTGGTCAGGACGGACAGTACGGCGGCGGTGGCGTATATCAGCCGTATAGGGGGTATGCGCTCTCGCCGCATGTCTCAGCTCGCCCGCCGTCTGCTCCTCTGGAGTCATCCGCGGCTGAAATCGCTGCACGCCATTCATATTCAGGCAAGCTCAACCGTGCAGCCGATGCGCTCTCACGGCAGCCTTGCGTCCTGGAGAATGGAGACTCCACCCCGAGTCTGTTCAGCTGATATGGGCGCGATTCGGGGAAGCCCAGATCGATCTGTTGCTTCCCCCGAGATCGCTCATTGCCAGTTGTTCTTTCCCTGACCGAGTGCTCTCGGCACGGATGCACTGGCTTACAGCTGGCCTCGGGGCACGCGCAAATACACGTTTCCCCCAGTGAGCCTGCTCGCGCAGTTACTGTGCAAGCTCAGGGAGGACGAGGAACAGGTTGCTGGTTGCGCCTCTCTGGCTCAACCGGACCTGGATGTCAGAGCTCTCCCTCGCGATAGCCCTCCCCTGGCAGTCCCTTCGAGAGAGCACCTACTCTCTCAGGGACAGGGCACCACCTGGCACCCTCGCCGATCTTTGAAGAGATTTTTAGACGCGAGGAAGAATTAGGTAACCTCCGATTGCGGTGGCTAATACCGTCACTCGGGCTAGAGCCCCCTCCCCGAGCGCGCCTATGCCCTGACGTGAAGTCTATTCACTGAATGGTGTGTCTCTCGCTGAGAAGACCCCCGTAATTTGCCAGATCAGCGTTGTGCTATCTTTACGCCGAGAGAAGTTGGAGAGCAGGCTGTCGCCCTCCACACTTAAGGTTACGTGGCTGCCATCTCCGCTCTCATGACACGGTGGCTGGCAGCACCGTGGGAACGCATAACCTCATCATCCGGTTCCTCAGGGGCGTTAAGCGAATTAATCCACCCCGCCCCCTCTCATGCCCTCTTAGGATCTCGCCCTCGCTACACAAGCCGCGTCAGATCCCTTCGATCCTCGACTCAGTATCTTCTGTCCCTGAAGACAGCTCTGCTGGTCGCGTTGATATCGATTAGAGGGTCGGGGACCCGGAGGCATTTTTCGGTCAGTGACTCGTGCCTGTAATTGGGCTGGCTTCTCTCACGTCCTGAGACCCCGCCCGCGATATGTGCCCAAGGTTCCTACCACTCCGTTTTAATACGAGGTAGTGAGCCTGCAAGCGCTGCCCTCGGAGGAGGCAGACCCAGCCCTTCTTATTGTCCAGTTCGCGTTTTGCGTATTATCCGGACCGCACTCAGAGTTTAGATCATCTGAGCAGCTCTTCGTCTGTTATAGCGGTCGGCAGCAGGGAAGTGCCGTACCGAAATAAGTTCCCACTAGATTGTGGATGCCTTTCTTTCACTATCAGAGCCGAGATGAGCCGCGTCCCCCGAGAGCGCGTGCGCACTCCACTCGGAGCTTCGCATCCTCTCGAGCGCGCGCACGCGGCGCCCCTCTAACAGACATCTGTAGAGCTGCGGGCTGGGTGACACCCAACACATTTGCAAGGTTTTACAATCTGCGAGTGGAGCCGGTTTCCTCAAGGGTATTAGGTAACCCTTGGTGATTGAGGAAACAATTCGGTAGGGTGTTGAAACACGCTTGCTGCGCCATTTTCCCTAACACGGAGATACGTGCGCCTTTTTATCTGTCAGTAAAGTTCCCCGTCAGGTGAGCCCTGCAGATTCCTCCGTGGCCCCCAGCACTGACTCAGCGGAGGAGTCACTTGCTGGCCCACTACGTTGTAGGTCTGCCCGCTGGTCAGCCCGCGTTTTGGGTAAAGGTGCCTGCTATGCGTGATCCCCACTAGGCGATCCCATATGCTTATTCCGCCACGGTTAAGTCCCCCCCCTGGGCGGACCCGTGTCTTCCCTCCCCGCTAACCACTCTTTTGCTATGCGTACTCCCCCTTTTTAGGGCTAGTCCATATGTAAATTCTGCCATCTATCCCCCCTTGGGTAACGGATGGCCTCCGCAGCGTCCTCCCTATCGGGATTGCACGCTTCCCAACGTACTGTCGTATTTTCCTAGAATTATCTAGATGCTCACGACTTCCCAAAAAATATATATAAATCCGTAAAACTTCTGTTGAAGTAGGATAAATTAGGGCCAGGGACACGTTGGAGGACCGCGCCCCCCATGATGTGGGTGCGTCACGCTTGCTTGATTATCTCCTCATCGGGGTGTTGGTAAGGTGCAGTCATTATGGCGCTTTCAATGGGCTCCCAATGCGTGGATTTTACAATCAAATCCACTAATAGTGCTGAAGTTCCCCCCGAAGGGGAACGTTCGAGGTTACTAAAGTAACCCTTCGTTCCCCGAGGAGGGGAACGGAAGCACTATACTCCGTCGCCATAATGACTGTCCCTTAGCTGTTCAAAGTCTCTTCAGCTTAAAAAGGATAGCGTCTGCTGGCGCCAGGTGAGCTTATATACTCAGTTGATTGCTTATGCCGCTCACCTGCGCAGGCTTGCGCTGCCAATTCATTCTTAATTGGCCCGTTCAATACTCTTTAAGACTAGTAGCTTCTGAACCGAACCTCCCAATGCGTGGATTTTACAATCAAATCCACTTATAGTGCTTCCGTTCCCCTCCTCGGGGAACGAAGGGTTACTTTAGTAACCTCGAACGTTATTAATTGACTAGATTATGCCACTGTACTTTGACAGAAGTCCAGCCAAACATCTCCCCTCTCTTTTGATTTGAAGGAAGTAAAAGACTGTACTCTGTTTTTCTCTTAACACATCAAAGACAACAATGTTTTAAGCATAAGTATTCAGTTGGTTCAGTCCTAGCTGCTGGTTTTCACACTCATGTAGAATATACTGAAGTGATATTATATATTGGTACCATAAAAGCAATATGCAAACAAATTCAATATGCAAACATAAAAAGCATCAAATGTTGATCTTGATCTTTGGTCATCCTTGTTTCTCTTCTTCTAAGCTATCAGCATCTTCACTTGACTTTAAAAAGATGTTAATGGAGATGTGTGGTTGAGAGTCTGAGTTCTGAAATCTGTAGTTGTGCATTCATCATCCCTTGACTTGTGGCACTGCTGTATGTGGTACTCAGGCATATTATCAGAATCACTCTTTACTTTGTTCTGATAAACTTCTCCTTCCACAAGTTGAACTTCGTAGTTTAGAGCTTTGGAAAATTCAGGCTCCTCTGTTTCCGGTCAGCTTTCCCTTGCTGGAGATGTTTCCTTTCGCTCCCTTGGGGCATTGGTACCCCATCAATGGCATCCACTTTGGCAGCTGTTGGATTTGCCCTCATCCAGATATGGTCCTTTCCTCCTGAGCTCACCAGAGCATCCTCAGATAGACTCAATCACCTAGACCAGTTGGACCTTGTATCACTGCTCTCTCACATGGCTCCTTTCTGGTTTCCTGCACAGATATCGCTATGCACATGGCAATTATTTGTTTCTTTATTAAAGTCCCTACTGCATTCGACATCTTTGCAAACCATTCCAAGAGGTTATGTGCAAGGTTATAGGTGAAATTATATGCAAGGTTTTATGCAAAGTTTCATGTGGTTTCTTGCAAGGGTCATGCGGTTTCTTGCAAGGTTTCTTTCAAGGGTCGACCCAATAGCAGTTCATGCGTTGCAGTGTTAGATGTCTGTTTCTGTTAGTTTCCATGCCATCATTCACCAATGCACTTGTTAGCAAATTAATCCCATTAAGTTTATTATTTTCACATATTTCATTGAGCGTTGGTCTTGATGGATCATCTTCATCTCTTTCAGCCAATTCTGGTAATTGAGCATAATACAATTATTCTCTCTTTTGCTTTATTCACAAATTTTTCATACTCCTTTAGATGTTTTTATTTATTGATCACTTATTAACTTCATGAATACTTTATGAATTCAAACCCTTTATGAACTTATTTCTGAAGGCATTTAGAAATTTAGGAAGAACTTCTCTTGTCACAGATGTATTAACTATCCCTGCTTCATAATCTGCTCCTGATGCTACCTCTAATCATCTACTCATTATAGTTTCTCAACTGTGCTTGTTTACAGAATAAATCTCTATCCATTCAGCACTAAAAACAGTCATCATATCTCACTGTTTGGAGCAATGGTCTCCAGTCAAGTCTTTTAATTGAACTAGATCTTTGTGAAGCTGTAGACAATTCAATCATCCACATATTGCGACAGTGTCTATCCTAAGATCTTCTCCCTTATTATAACCCTTTATGCATTCTGGTGTAAACAGTATTTGCTAGTCATCAGCCTACATAAGTACAAACAAGTTTCTACCCTCCTCTGGTAGTTACCTAAAATTAACTCAATAGAAATCAAACCACTTAAAATATTTATCATCCAAAAGAACATATATTTACATACAATATTAACTTTAGCTGGAAAATCTTCTCCTATAGATTACTCTTAAATCATAACCTAACTCTTGTTTTGTCTTCATATGTAATTATTGTCTTTAAATTCCATCAAAAATTATTAGTCATTTATACATTTATTACTACTTTAAATTTCAATTTAAAAATAAATGTCTAGGACAGATTGCATATTACAGTATCTAGATGTTTCTATTAGTGCTCTTATATTTTTACACTTTTCAATAGAGTTTTATACCTATTTCAGCATTTAGTGGTTTTCTTTCTGGACAGATCTGCATCTAATCCATTTAAACCCTCACTGTGCTGGCTGATTTTATCTGCATCTCAGTCCTGTAATGACAATCATTTAGTTGGAATTTGACACTTCTTTCTTTGCTAATTTATTTTCTGATCTATATATTAATTCCTTTTTTGTCTTTGAGTTATTTTCTTTTGGCTCATAATTATTTCCTAAGGCATTCCCATTAAACTAGTTGTTTATACAATTTGATGCACTTTTTTATCAGCTGACTAAAACTTACTGTATGCTTTGTAAATTTCTCTTTGCTCTGTTTTAATTATTATTCCTTAATATTTTTTTCTAATTATTCTTCACATATGTTTTCATGTGAAACAATATCTTTTTCTTAAACACTTTTCTCCTTCAATTTGTTTTAAAGTAATTTAGAACTGTTACTTTTTGACCTTACCATATCTTATGAATTTATTTCAATTGTTATTTCAATCTTCCCTTTAAATGTAAATCATTTTTCTAAATTTGAATCTCTTTCCAGTTTTCAATATCCAATCTTGATTTAGGCCATTCACAATAAGATTATGTTAAGATACTTTACTTAATTTTAATTTAAATACTTAGTTATATTCTTATTTATTCTCCAAATTATTTATTGCCTTATCAAAAGCTTTTTCTTTTTCTTTAGTTACCACCCTGCATTGTAATTTATCATTCTATGTTTAAGGAACTTTTATTAAGCCTACTGAAACTTAAACTCAAATTATTTACCATTCATCATAATATATAATTTCATCATTTAAAGTTTTCACCTTGAAATTACCTTATAACACTTTTTCTTACTTAAAAATTTGCATGATAATAATTTCTCTCAAATTGACAGGAGTCTGATTTGATACAAGAATGGGTAGCTACACTTTTGTTCTTAATTTCCTTCTGTAATGCTTTAACTGAATTTGGACTATAGAAGCTACTTTGAGATGGACTGTCAGACTATCCCCCCTCGCAACCTAAGACAACTAGTTCACAGATGGTGCTAGTCTTTTCTGTGGTGTCCTGAAATTCCTTCATATCAGGGCACAGTGTTTCCCCCTCTCTCTTTGGGCTGGCTTCTTTCTTTGACTCAGCTGATGTAAAGTTCTGGTGGAGCGTTTTTTCTCTTTGAACAGTTCATCAGTCTCTTGTTAGTGTCTCTTTTGAATGTCTCTGAACAAATGTAGCTTTTTCAGTCCTCAGTAAATCTTGGGCAAAAAGTTCATGTCACAAGTGTCCACAGCCATTTTGCTCTTTGTGTTTTTTCACACACCTTTCCATTTGCCAGTGTACTCAGAGATGTCTGGTAGGTACGAGACTACAGTCCCCCAAAGTTCATCCCTATGTCCTCTTAATTAATATATATATAGAATTTAGCTTATGACTCTTTTTTTTCCCATTTTTTCCTTCATCAAATAAAGACTCCTTTTATCCATTTCTTTTATTAATTAATTAATTTATTTATCTATTTTTATTTGCTGTTTAACAACTTATTTTTTCTAATTCTCAATCATTTTTATCAAATGTAAATATGCTTAATTTTCTATTTGTTAAATGTTCTTATAATTAATTTCTTTGGCTTCAGATTGTGCTTCACTTATTTTTCCTAATTTATTCCAGTGCTTCCTCACTAGTTACATTACCTCTTACATTATTTTAATTTCTCTAACATTTCTGTTTTTAATTCACCAGCACTACATGGTGCTTACATCTGATATAACTGTTCAAAATCCTTACTGCAATAGCTTAGAGTTCATAGTACTATGTTAACTCTACATGTTTGTTTACTTTAAGCATTTTTCCTATCTGAAATGCAATTTTTAATTTTAAATTAATTTTTAGGTACATAAATTATTAACTATATAATTTTTGAACTCACTATGATGTTCTTTCATTTCTCCTCAGTGTCGTTGCTTTACATCTGACTCACTGCTTTTACTACAAATAGCTGTTGGCTCAGATGACAGCCTGTAGCTTTAAAACAGATGACAACAGTCAACTTACTCCACAACAATTTTTTATTGCACTTAAACATAATTTTATCTTTTAAAGCCAAATCTTGTTTTCTTCAAAATGTTACTGTTTTTTTTTTCTAATTTTTATTTTATCGCTTTAATATATATTTTTTTTAAATATCATCTCTTTATTCTATTAAACAATGTTTGGACTTCTTTTTTCTACATTTTCCTATGCTTCTTTTCCTTTTCAAAAGTTAACATTTTTATCTCTTAGCTTTTCCTAATTCATTTTCCTTTGGACTTATTTTCCTTAAACATTTGATCATTAACTCTTCAATAAATCCATATTCATTAAAGTTTTCTCTTCTAATTCTTTATTTACTCAAATCATTAACTTATCTATTTTTATTCATACTGATTTAGTAAATTTATTTCCTGATCAATATAAATATTAATCTCCATATGTAGATATTTCCATGCTTCAATTTTTTATTTCTTAATATTTATTAGTATAGCTTTCAGTTGCATTTTTAATAACACTTTTTATTTTTTAATCTTATTCTATCATTAATATTTTTGTTATTTTATTTATCTTATTACATTACTTTATAATATTTCTATTTATTTAATACCTTATAATATATCTTTACTCTTTAGCTTCTATCTGTCCTGTGAAACTTTTGTTCTTAAAATAGACAGATTCTTACCACTCCTGAAGCAGACCTTCTTCCAGACTGTCGGCATGTCAGGAATTTCAGTCACCTCTCTGCCTAGTTCATATTTAAAAACACTTCAAACACACAGAGATTATTCAGAAAAATGTTTAACTAGTATATTCTTGTTTTTAGTCTGTGTCTTTCAAATGCAATATGATCTCAATTAATTTTATGAGGCTTAATCCTCCTCTGTATCACAATATCTTCCCTAAACTGCATCACTCTCTATCTTATTGTTCTTAAATCACACAACATATGCAGTCCTTCTTTTATATTATAATATAAAACGATAATTCTTTTAAACTCACTCTTATTGCAACCATACTTCTAAACACAATCATACTTCTCACTCATTCTAACCTATCTCTTACACTGTGTAACCTGAACCTCACCTCTATTCTAGTCTCTCTAGATCAAAGGTGATAGCTTCTAAGCACCCCAGCAACACAGACAAATACACAAATACTTACAATTACATAAATACACCTCACTCCTCTTGAGTGACCTGTCCGAACAGCCTCTAACCTTAGAGCTGTAACCACAGAATTCTCCACTACACTCCTCTTGAGTGACCTGTTACTTCTGCTCCCGTCTTTACTGTCCTTCAGTAAAAATAGCATTTCACAGGATTTGTGCCTTTTTTCCCCCAGCCTCCTGAATAATAATATTTATTATTATTAAAACAGAACGGGTACTCCGAGGTCTTTGCGCGCTTCTCTCTACTTTATTAATCTGCTTCCTCTTAACTTAAAAATGCTCTATGCATATTCTTCATAATATTAAAAAATTTCCCAAACATGAGTAACAGTTACTAGTTAACGTTTATCCTATCCGTCAAGGCCCTCTTAGGAAACACAGATCATTTGCATGCAAATTGTTATTTTCTTCTGGTATTCAAAACCCCTTTGTTTTCCTTTCATATCTTTACTTTTTAGTTTTACTTGTAGTTCGTTATAGCTGGAGAAACAGTTCAAGTGACTTTTTACCGTTACAAGCAGGTCCTTGGTAGAAAAAAAACAAACGTATAAGCTTAAAATTGCTTACCGTTTTTTATCGTGGCCACATATTTGTGTTTTTCCTCCAAGCCCCAGCATGTCCAGTGTCACCCGTTTGTCTCCTTCCAGCCCCACGTTGGGCGCCATTTGTCGTAAATTTTGACTTATCAATTAGAAATTATCAGACCAGAGGTTTTGAATATCAGAAAATAGACTTTATTCTCCATAATAAAGCCGAGAAAGAGCAGAGCAGACCCCAGAGCATTCTGAAGTCTCTCCTGGACACCTTCCAAAGTCTCTCCTGCTCCTTCTGAAGTCTCTCCTGCACCTTCTGAAGTATCTGTGTTTGTTACAATTTTTATACAGGATTATTTGACACACCCCTAAGTCTCTTTTTAACTCTTGACCATTTTTGAATAGGTTTCTAGTCTAAGGAGTCCTGCTATTCTTGGCTCTCAGCCCACTAGTTCATGTCAGCAGAGATGTTACAGGTCTATGTTAGCAAAGTATAGATGCAACTTATGCAAAAGGATTAAGTGTTTACATACATTGTCATGAAAGCATAATCACTTGATAATATGTTACTCATTCTAACTTCTGACACATATAGCTTCATAGAAGTATTTAACCTATATAATCAGTGCTTTACATATTCAGTTATTCTACACAATCAGTCACTCAGCCTTCTCCTAGTGTTGCTTCTGTGCAGGCACTCTCATCTTACACAGACATATCACTGTATTTTTAACACACGCTGGCATGTTTGCTGCAAACACTACATACATTTTGTGAAGAGAAAATTAACTGCTTTACACTTAGAAAATACTTCACACTGAGAGAATAGAAATCTTCAACAGCAGCATTTTGATGACTGAAGGGTGGTTATGTAGTGTGTTTTATTTTTAATCATGGACAGATTCCCCGGCAACGACATGGAAATGGAGGGACTTGCAAGAAAGGATAAAGAAAATGGGCTGGATAATAGACGAAGAGGTAAAGAAAATGGACTTGACAACAGACAAAGAGATAAATAAAATGAAGAGCCCGGCCAACGAAGAGGTGAGAAAGGTAAGGATAAGCAAGAGGTACAAAGAAGAGTATGCACAAAGGAAGCAACAGTAACTGTAGAAGTAGAAAATGTAAAAGATGCAAGAAGATTTGATATAACCAAAGCAGTCACGGAGCTGATTGGAGAAGGAAGAATGCTGGCGGTGAGACCCAAACAAACCAAGGGAGTATGAAGTAACAATGGAGACTGAAGATGACACCGAAATTTTAATAGACAATGGATTGACAATTAAAGGAGTGAAATCTGAAGTACGGAGGTTACAAAACAGAGACTATGTTGTTTCGTTCAAGCATCTGCCTGTTTACCTAGCAAATGAAGAAATTTTAAGCAAGCTAGAGAGATGGGCAGTTTTCCCCATATCTAAAATTAAAAGAAGATTGTATCCTGGCACAAACATAGAAGATGGAACAAGGTTTGTAAAAAACTGATTTCCGGAAGAGATGGTCTCCTTACCATACAGTACCAAAATCGAGTCGGCGGAAGCGCCACAGCACTTTAGAGTCATGCACACCAATCAGGTAAAAACCTGTCGACTATGCATGAGCTCAGAAAATGTAATGAAGGAACGCCCAGAATTCAGGTGCTTCAAATGTGACGAAAGGGGACATTTCGCAAGGACCTGTACAGCGGTGTCAGGCCCGGATTGTAAATTGGCCCTAATACCTGCAGGGAGCTTGTCACGCTGAGTTGGCTTTGTCCGCTCGATTGACCAACGCGTACGCCTTGTTTTCTCCTTGCAGGCCTAACTTCGCTGGTGAAAGCACTTGTGGGGTTTCTGTAGTGTAGTGGTCATCACGTTCGCCTAACACGCGAAAGGTCCTCGGTTCGAAACCGAGCAGAAACAGTGCTCTTCTTTTGGCGAGAAAATAATAGCATCCACTGCTGCACCAGCAATGATCGTCGACAGGCACCCAATCAAAAAGGGTTATCAGCTCGATTTGCCTGAAGGTTTCCATAGTGTAGTGGTTATCACGTTCGCCTCACACGCGATAGGTCCCCAGTTCGAAACTGGGCGGAAACAACATCTGGCTTTTATGACAATTGTCAAATCAGGCTTCTGTTGAGTACTGACGTTCACTGAAAACATTCTTTCTGCAGAGCGGTGTGAGGCTAGAAGTTTGAATTCAGCTCAGTGTTTACCGCCCCTCGCGGTGTCGCAAACTTGCGTAGAATCTGATTTCTTTTAGCTTTGTGTTGTGCATGAGCAGGTGGCCAGTGCGTTTGCTGGCCCTCCACGGTGCAGACCGTACAAGACAGCTCTATAAAAAAAGACTGTAAATACTTGAAGCAGCACTGGCCTATTGGTTTCCGTAGTGTAGTGTTTATCATGTTTGCATTACACGCTAAAGGTCTCCTGTTCGAAACTGGGCGGAAGCATACAATTAGCGGACACTTTTGTCCAAAGCGACATACAATAGTGGAGGTATTCAACAAGACGAGGCAATGCATACGAAAAAGGGCTATTTATTCCAAGTAATTTGTTTGTGCTCAGAGAATTTAGTGCTGGAGTAGGAGTTTCGTTTTCTTTAGAGAGAGGGATATTCACCGGGGTTCGGGTGTACTCTGAAGAGATGGGTGTTAGCTGTCGTTTGAAGGACACCAGTGTATCCGTAATCCGACTGGGAATGGGAAGGTGATTCCACCAGCGTAGAACATTGAATGAAAACATTGTGGAAAGTGACTTTCCGTCTCTCTGCGCTGGCACCACAAGACAGTGGTCTCACCGTAACCGGAGGCTCCTGTGGTTATCACGATGGCTTTACAAGCGGAGGGTCTCCTGTTAGCAACTGGGCGGAAACATTCAGATTTGCTTTTACGCACATTCTCAATTGGCTCTCTGCTCACTGGATGATCCACGATACAAGGGCATGGATCTGTCAAATGTCATGACTTGACGTTGTACGAGGATTTGACGAAAAAAATGCCCTGCAAACCTTCAAAAGCAACACTATCCCAGGACAATTCTTTTGATCCCCTTTCAGTGCACTTGCATAAAAGCCCGCGTGATGCAGCACTTTGTCAGTGTTACTGTATCATTCGGACATGGGGGCAGAGAGTTAAAGAATTCAGCCTGAGCGCACTGCCGCAGGCTCAGTTTGTCAGAAGTGGGATTCGAACCCACGCCTCCAGTGGAGACTGCGACCTGAACGCAGCGCCTTAGACCGCTCGGCCATCCTGACATGCAAGCTTGGCAGGAGCTGTCTCCTGGGAGCCACACCGCAGTACATGGAATCTGGTGCTTCACAGCTTGCCCAGCTCCGTCTATTCTCACTCATTGGTGCTGCAGGCAGCTAATCTGTGCTCGCCTCCTGGGGCTGCGCCTAGTTTCAATAGCCAACACTTGACAGCTGTCATTGCTTACGGCCACACCACCCTGAGGGGGCTATAGAGCAAACAGGAAGTGAGTTGGCAGCAGTAAGGAGAGAAAGGCACTCCCCATTTTGTTTGTCTACCTTTTTGTTTTTTGACCTTGAGTGTTTTTGTTTGTTTGTTTTCTTTTTGTCTTTAAAAACCACCTAACAGCAGCATTTTGCTGACTGAAGGGTGGTTATGTAGTGTGTTTTATTTTTAATCATGGACAGATTCCCCGGCAACGACATGGAAATGGAGGGACTTGCAAGAAAGGATAAAGAAAATGGGCTGGATAATAGACGAAGAGGTAAAGAAAATGGACTTGACAACAGACAAAGAGATAAATAAAATGAAGAGCCCAGCCAACGAAGAGGTGAAAAAGGTAAGGATAAGCAAGAGGTACAAAGAAGAGTATGCACAAAGGAAGCAACAGTAACTGTAGAAGTAGAAAATGTAAAAGATGCAAGAAGATTTGATATAACCAAAGCAGTCACTGAGCTGATTGGAGAAGGAAGAATGCTGGCGGTGAGACCCAAACAAACAAAGGGAGTATGAAGTAACAATGGAGACTGAAGATGACACCGAAATTTTAAGACAATGGATTGACAATTAAAGGAGTGAAATCTGAAGTACGAAGGTTACAAAACAGAGACTATGTTGTTTCGTTCAAGCATCTGCCTGTTTACCTAGCAAATGAAGAAATTTTAAGCAAGCTAGAGAGATGGGCAGTTTTCCCCATATCTAAAATTAAAAGAAGATTGTATCCTGGCACAAACATAGAAGATGGAACAAGGTTTGTAAAAAACAGATTTCCGGAAGAGATGGTCTCCTTACCATACAGTACCAAAATCGAGACGGCGGAAGCGCCACAGCACTTTAGAGTCATGCACACCAATCAGGTAAAAACCTGTCGACTATGCATGAGCTCAGAAAATGTGATGAAGGAACGCCCAGAATTCAGGTGCTTCAAATGTGACGAAAGGGGACATTTCGCAAGGACCTGTACAGCTGTGTCGGGCCCGGATTGTAAATTGGCCCTAATACCTGCAGGGAGCTTGTCACGCTGAGTTGGCTTTGTCCGCTCGATTGACCAACGCGTACGCCTTGTTTTATCCTTGCAGGCCTAACTTGGCTGGTGAAAGCACTTGTGGGGTTTCTGTAGTGTAGTGGTCATCACGTTCGCCTAACACGCGAAAGGTCCTCGGTTCGAAACTGAGCAGAAACAGTGCTCTTCTTTTGGCGAGAAAATAATAGCATCCACTGCCGCACCAGCAATGATCGTCGACAGGCACCCAATCAAAAAGGGTTATCAGCTCGATTTGCCTGAAGGTTTCCGTAGTGTAGTGGTTATCACGTTCGCCTCACACGCGAAAGGTCCCCAGTTTGAAACTGGGCGGAAACAACCTCTGGCTTTTATGACAATTGTCAAATCAGGCTTCTGTTGAGTACTGACGTTCACTGAAAACATTCTTTCTGCAGAGCGGTGTGAGGCTAGAAGTTTGAATTCAGCTCAGTGTTTACCGCCCCTCGCGGTGTCGCAAACTTGCGTAGAATCTGATTTCTTTTAGCTTTGTGTTGTGCATGAGCAGGTGGCCAGTGCGTTTGCTGGCCCTTCACGGTGCAGACCGTACAAGACAGCTCTATAAAAAAAAGACTATAAATACTTGAAGCAGCACTGGCCTATTGGTTTCCGTAGTGTAGTGTTTATCATGTTTGCATTACACGCTAAAGGTCTCCTGTTCGAAACTGGGCGGAAGCATACAATTAGCGGACACTTTTGTCCAAAGCGACATACAATAGTGGAGGTATTCAACAAGACGAGGCAATGCATACGAAAAAGGGCTATTTATTCCAAGTAATTTGTTTGTGCTCAGAGAATTTAGTGCTGGAGTAGGAGTTTCGTTTTCTTTAGAGAGAGGGATATTCACCGGGGTTCGGGTGTACTCTGAAGAGATGGGTGTTAGCTGTCGTTTGAAGGACACCAGTGTATCCGTAATCCGACTGGGAATGGGAAGGTGATTCCACCAGCGTAGAACATTGAATGAAAACATTGTGGAAAGTGACTTTCCGTCTCTCTGCGCTGGCACCACAAGACAGTGCTCTCACCCTAACCGGAGGCTCCTGTGGTTATCACGATGGCTTTACAAGCGGAGGGTCTCCTGTTAGCAACTGGGCGGAAACATTCAGATTTGCTTTTACGCACATTCTCAATTGGCTCTCTGCTCACTGTATGATCCACGATACAAGGGCATGGATCTGTCAAATGTCATGACTTGACGTTGTACGAGGATTTGATGAAAAAAATGCCCTGCAAACCTTAAAAAGCAACACTATCCCAGGACAATTCTTTTGATCCCCTTTCAGTGCACTTGCATAAAAGCCCGCGTGATGCGGCACTTTGTCAGTGTTACTGTATCATTCGGACATGGGGGCAGAGAGTTAAAGAATTCAGCCTGAGCGCACTGCCGCAGGCTCGGTTTGTCAGAAGTGGGAGTCGAACCCACGCCTCCAGGGGAGACTGCGACCTGAACGCCAGCTGCTGAAGGATTGTCCATCAATATTTCACAAATGTTGAATATGAGAGCCAATCAGAGGGATTCGCTCCAACATTGTAGCCAATCACGGTGCAGCATCTCAACATTTGCAGCCAATCGCTGACTGTAATTCTCAACATTTTCAACATTTGACCAATCAGAGTCGAGGCAATGTTAAAGCCGGGGAAGGAACTTTTCCAAGATTCACCGCTAGGTGTGTAGTCAGACAGGCTAGTCAGATGTCAATCAATTTTTCATACTGAGCCGAAGGTACACGAAAGAAAAAACGGGGTCCTCTGGAGGCGGGTCAGAGGTCAAAAAAGTTCCTTGACCTTCAGTGATTTTCGACAAACAGCATCATTTGACAGAGCACAGCATCGTTTTGTTTAAAGTATAGGACTTTTTTCCGATAATGATTTCTTAAAATGGTAAGAAAATCTTCATAATTGCACATATTTATGTTTTAGTGTGTTGTATTTCAAATTTGGATACTTTAATCTAAAACCGTTTAATTTCTAGGAGAAAAAATGTCTGGAAAATCTCATAAAGCCATGTCAGACTGGATTTCACGTCTGAAAAAGTTTGCCAGCACAGGAGTTTGGCCATTAAATGAGGGCAACAGGCCAGCTCCTCGACAAAAAGGTGGCATGAGATTTATCAAAGGGTGTGTATTTCGTTTACATGATATAACGTTTGTTGAAATTTGCTTAACAGAGTAACGTTAACTTGTTAGGCTTAAGTACAGTATCTATGTAAAAGATGTCATACTTGTTTTTATATAATAATGTGTTTTAAATTGCATGTATTTTGAGATTTACATCGAATAATTTACTATAGTTTGACCGTTTATGGGAGAGATTTGAAAAGGTGGGGGAATGGATTTTGTGTAGAATACAGCATGTGATTTAAAGGCCTGGAATGTTCCTTTCCAGTTCCCCTTATTCTTTTTCTTATAGAGGTAAAGTTGGTTTTATATTCGGATATTCAGACATTCTCCTTAATAATATCATTTCAGAAAAATATTCTTTGCAAATTCTAAATAGGAAAATCATATTAGCAGACAATGATTAGTGATTATAAAAGTACAGCATTGTTCACAGTGAATTAGATAGTGTTAATGTTGTTTTCAAATCATACTTGCATGCTAATTCCGATCGAATATTCAAAGTAATATGGTAAACAATATAGAGACTTCTAAATGAACGAATGTGCGAATATAAAACCAACTTTACCTCTATCTTTTTCTTTTCGTTTTTGAAAATACAAATTGTACAATTACATATTAGATAAATATTACACACATTCTAGAAACAGTGGTAAATTAATTTTCAGAGCTATTGTGTGCTTTATTAAAGGAGTCATTGAGTTGAATTTCTTGTTTAGTTATAAAAGTTTTTTTGTATTGTGTAAAATTATTAGGTACATTTATGAATCAATATGTGTTTATTATTTACTAAAATGGCTTTCCTTCTCCATGATTATATGTATTTTTGTGATTATTTTTAGCAGAGTACTGCATCTGCTGCTCCAGCACAAATGGTGCAACAACCTGCCCCTACTGTACCTGCTCAGGAGGTGATGGAGAAGAGACAACTTGGGGCCCAGCCCCTGTACTCTACCAGTGGCATCAAAGATTTCACCGGACCAACCAGGAGAGCAGCACCAGTACGTGTTGGCAGAGAGTACAGCAGGTCAGGCAAGGCAGAGGCAGACATCTGTTATGCGACCCCCACTCAGACCCAAGGCACCAGCACTGACCCAGGTCATCAGGTCATATTTACACCACCAGCACCTGGAGCATCGCTGCAGATGGTACCCAACATTTAAATCCTGGCTACACCAGGGTACCAGAGTGTGCCGATGTTTCAGGGTGTACCAATGTTCCAAGCTATGCCAATAGTCCAGGGAATCCCTATGGCCCAGGGTATCCCGATGATGCAAGGAGTGCAGATGGCTCAGGGTATCCCAATGGTGCAGGGGATGCCACTCAGACAGCCACCACTTCAGCCAACAATGTCCAGTACCAGCTCACAGCCTGCTGCATCACCGTCCACATCTGGAGCCATTCCCAAAAGACCGTATCGGAGAACTGTTCAAGCGAACACTTGTAAAAAGTGTGGGCAGTTCAAAACAAATGCCACAGGCCATAGCCAACTCAGGGGCAGGGTGTACTGCCCACAGACTGAAACTTTAACTAAAGAAGAGTGGCTAGAGGAAATGAAAAGGACCAACCCAAAATAATGTGTTTGTTTGTTTGTGTATGTATATAGTGTAATAGTTCTTCAGTTTTTTAAATTTCACTTGCTGTTAGTTTATATTTTTATTTCACATTTTCTTTAAATAGTGTATTTATTTTGTTGACATTTTATTTAACTTATATAATATTTATGTGTGTGTGTGTGTGTATATATATATAGTGTTTACAGTTTATAACCATAATAATTCAATTTATTCTATTTCACTTGTTTTTTTGCACATTTTACTTTTTAATAATTTATTTTGTTAACATTTTATTTAACTTATTTATTATTTATATATGTGTGTGTATTTATAAAATTTATAACCATAGTAGTTTATTCTATTTCACTTGTTGTTGGTTTCTATTTAAATTTAAATAGTGTATTTATTTTGTTAACATTTTATTTAATTTATTATTTATATATGTGTGTGTGTGTGTACAGAGTGTATAAAGTTTACAACCATAATAGTTCTTCAACTTATACTATAGTACTTGTTGGTTTCTATTTTATTTCACATTTTATAAAAATAATTTATTTTGTTAACATTTTATTTAACTGTTTATTATTTATGTGTATGTCTATAGTTTATACAGTTTATAACCATAATAGCTCTTCAATTACCTTGTTTGATTCTGTTTTATTGCACTTTTTATTTAAATAGTTTATTTATTTTGTTGACATTTTATTTAACTTATTTATCATTTATATGTGTGTGTGTGTATGTATAAAGTGTATACAGGGGTCCGTTCTTCGTACCTCGCTTAAATGATCTAAGATGATTTGGCAGATCCTGGATCTTTTAATCTTGATAACTGATCTCTCGCTAATTTGGTTCTTCAAACAAGTTCGCGAATCAGATTAGAATATCTGGATGAACTGATCTGAGATCGCTGCGTTTGTTGTTAAGGACAGATCTATCGATCCTAGAAATCATGATCAGCAATGCAACGATTGGCTGACGGCACAGCAGCGTAATGACATCATCTGATTAATATTCAATTATCCATGTGAGCAAAATTACATCAAATTAGCAGTAAACGGCTTGTTAAATATGACACGCAATAACTTCACATTTGTTGTGAGCTGCAGGCTTTACACTTTCATTTGTCAAAACAAGAGTATTCATCATGTATTTCAATGCAAATCAATGTATTTAGTTCTTCATTTAGAAAAGATTTTCTTTATTATAGTAGCCGTTTTTTAATCGGTGTAAAGAATATGGTTGTTTCCAAAAGCATTTTGATATTGGTAAAGGCGTCTGCAACTTTTGTGAAGCATCACTGGCATATTAACTGTCAAAACATGTTTATGACTGCATAAATGTATTATTGCTTTTAAAAAAAGTCACATATTGTGCATTTCTATTATACACAATTTGTACTAAATCGATCTAAAAAGTTTATATCATTAAGTTTTCTCTTTGCACCACCAGGTCTTTGTATTTTCATTTCGAGGGTGCAGATTGCATACGTTTTATTAATATGTATAACTTTATTTATTTTATTAATGACTATAACTTTTATATATAGTTAAAAAATATTTACTATTTTCCCAAGTGTATATAACTTTTACTGTAAGAAAATATCAGAACTCGGTACATACTTTCTGTATTATCTTTGCTTGAACTGAGCCGATCTAATCCTGTTTATATGATTTGAACCTGCTCCCGATCAGGTTTGACCTAGCAGATCTGTTGCCATGACAACAACTCTTGGATCAGCTTTGAAGAACGAAACGATCCTGGATTGTGTCAAATCGTCAATATCCAAATCCAGCTAACTGAGTAATCCACGTACGAAGAACGGACCCCTGGTTACAACCATAATAGTTCAATTTATTCTATTTCACTTATTGTTGGTTTCTAAATTTATTTAACATTTTATTTAATTTGTTAATTTTGTATTTATTCTGTTAATTTTTAACATTTATTTTTTTAATGTTGAATAAAAAAATTGAATAAATAATGCATATATAAATAACTGACTACTTGACTTTTAATTCCATATACACTATTCACACTATATACACATATATATACACATATACTCTATGACATTTCTATAGATCATTTGTACATCAAAATACAGAACAATAATAACCATAAGCATAACAGTGCTACAACAACTACTAAATAATGGCACATTCAAGTTAGTATGCTTTATTTTTCATGTAAGAATGTCAAAAAACACAAGAATAAAGTGCCTAGGCATATTTTATTTACCTTGGAGCATTACACATTCAAACAGTTAGTTTATTGAGTAATACTAAACCAATAACAATAAAGCGTCTTTAGCTGGATTCGAACCCCGGTCTTGGTGAGCACCTGCAATAGAAATCAATGTAACTCAAAATGCGTTGTATTGACACAGAACAGTATCACTATGCGTGACGTAAAGCAGGTGCAGGGAAGGTGTGTCCGTGAAGGTTAGAATTCGCCCTTTCTTATCTTCGTTTTTTTCCCCCACTCTTTCCCTTTTTCTCTTTCTTTCTTCCCCCATTTCTTCCCTTCTTCCTCTTCTTTGTTGGACGATTGTTCCCCAGCTTGAACGCTGCGCCTTAAGCCTGGTTTATACTTCTGCGTCAAGTGACCGGCGCAACTCACGGCGCAGGCAACGCGCGTGGCTGTGCATTTATACTTCTGCGCGCTGTCTCCTTTGGTCTGCATTAACACTTCCGAAACGCTAGTGGGCAGTGAGGTGTAAATGTTCCTCTGTGTCGAGTTTCTTCGCTTCTGTTTTGCTTTTCCTGAACACTTCCTGGATGTACAAGTGACTCAAACTCGCTCATTTTGAGGCAGGAACCGGCGGACGTGCAACAACTTTAACCATGAGGTAAACACAGAGCAAAACTTTCCATCTGGAGCTCCTTCACGGGACTCCACACTTGTAAACAATCGCTCGCGCCATTCGCGCGGCTCTCGGTCCCACCCAGACTCGTCGGCGCTAGCAAGCCGACCAATCACAGAGCTTGCGCTACGCGTTGTTGCGACATGTAGTTACAATTTTTGAGAGGTGCATGTCAGTGACGGCGATGGCCACGGCGAAGGGCTATGCGTCAGCGCCGTAGCCTACGCCGTTGTTTGACGCAGAAGTATAAATCAGCCTTTAGACCGCTCGGCCACGCTACCTTGTCAAGCTGCTTTTCCTAAGCACTTTTCGCACAAACTTGTTTCAAGTAGCGCAACAGTGCTGGGAAATCAATTCACTATGGCCGTGCCTTACTGGAGCTCCTCCACAAAGAAAGAGAGCTCCTTAATACCAGCTTAGGAAGCACTCCCACCTTACTGTCAACCACAGTTCTGTCTCGATTTGAGCACACCTCAAGTCATTTGAAGTCTACTCCAAACGGCAGCCAGCTGCGATGCATTTAAGCACCTGATTACAAGGTAACTGTTATTTCACAAACGAGTGAAATTTACTGATTCCATCACAGCAGACCCCACATTGTTGTTATTATATTCAAATCCAGTTATAGAGTATTACTACTCTAATTGTGAATCTTTACTGTTCCTGTTTCAATAGGGTGCTCTTGCTAAAAGGAGCAATGGCAGAGAGAGACTTCCAGTGCAGACTTTGTTAAGATGCATGCAATCTAATCGTGGGTGTTACAGCCCAAACTCAAAACTGGCTCGAATAACAACAACAATCAAGGTTTGAGCCGAACATATGGAAGACACAGACTTTGATATGGTTAAATTGACGTTCCGTCAATATGTTTTATTTTTCCATAAATCATAAGTTTTCAAAAATTTACAAAACATTAACAAAAATCAAGTAGACAGGTAGAGAAGCTAAGGTAAACAGGTCTCTGACTAAACTGTTTTAAATGGACAGATCTTACCTAAACTCTCGTGAAAAGGAATAAAAAATAGGTGAGTCTTCAGGGCTACTGCTTACCTTCACTAAACTAAATAAATAACAGAACGTGACTATGAAAAATTAACCCCTACCTGCTACAAAACAAAGTATCAAAATAAACAAACTAGTTAACACATTACGAACTACGAATCAAAAGATGAACGGGAGCAAAACACTAAATGGAGCGGCATCTAGATGAATGATCGCCGGTCTTGCAGAGCACCGCCAGCCAGACCGCCTGAGCGCAAGCCACCACCGAGCTGAGTGAGGGCGAGAGACTGCAAGACAGAGAGAGACAGAGACGCCATTGCTGTCAGCCTTATATAGTGGGAATCCCCAGTGACGTCACGGGCATCATCCAATCCTGGATAAGCCGGGTAGAAACACTCATCCTAGTACTTGATCGCAACAAGCACAAACCGGGAATAAATAGATTAATTAAATAACAAAGACCCACGTAACACCCTTCACCTTAAGTGAATAAATTGTAGGGAAGAAAAAACATCTTACCTGAAACAAAAACTACAATTTATTCTATCAGACGCGTGATAAAGCGTCCGCAATAACATTATCCTTTCCACGGATGTGCAGAATGTCTAGTTGAAACGTTTGTAAAAACAAACTCCACCTCATCAAACGCTGGTTGTGGTTTTTCATCCGACTAATGAAAAGTAAGGGGTTGTGATCTGTGTAAACAATTAAAGGATACGAAACAGAACCAATATAAACATCAAAATGCTGGAGAGCAAGGACAAGTGCGAGCGCCTCCTTTTCAATAGTTGAGTAACCTTGCTGATGCTTATTAAAGTTCTGCGAAAAGAAACAGACAGGGTGTTCGATTCCATTTATATCTGTCTGGAGGAGAACAGCACCTGCACCAGTGTCACTTGCATCAACAGCAAGAATAAAAGGAGAAGAAAAATCGGGCGCAGATA
The DNA here is from genome assembly GCF_052040795.2 of Danio rerio. Classification (NCBI taxonomy): domain Eukaryota; kingdom Metazoa; phylum Chordata; class Actinopteri; order Cypriniformes; family Danionidae; genus Danio; species Danio rerio. The sequence continues at coordinate 57,706,399 of NC_141024.2, forward strand.
GGACTGGAGAACTAATCAAAATGGCTTTTATTTTCTCAAAACTCATCTGACATTCCTCAGACCATTCGAATGGTACTTTTGGACTGAGAAGGTCAGTTAAGGGACAAGCAACTACAGAAAAATTTCTACAAAAATTTCTGTAGTATCCAACCATCCCTAAAAAGCGACGGAGTTCACGGCGCATAGTGGGCACTGGAAAATTACAAATTGCCTCCACCTTTGACTCGACCGGAAGATTTGTCCACCACCCACAACTTTCCCAAGATAAGTCACAGTTGCTCGACCAAATTCACACTTTGCCAAATTGATAGTGAGGTTGGCACTCGACAGACGGTTGAATTAGGTCTCTAGTTGTTTTATATGCTCAGACCAAGACGTGCTATAAATAACCAAGTCATCCAAATACGCTTCGATGTTCTGCAAGCCTTCAATTACGCGGTTTACTAAACGTTGAAAAGTGGCCGGTGCGTTTCGAAGGCCGAAAGCCATTACGGTGTAATTTAGAAAACGATCCGGTGTAACGAACGCAGATATTTCCTTAGCACAGTCACTAAGGCCCACCTGCCAATAACCTCGGAGCAGATCAATTTTTGAAACAAAAACCGCATTCCCAACGCGATCCATGCAATCCTCCATACGAGGTAACGGATAACTATCAGGCTTGTTGAGATCATTTACACTTCTAAAATCAGTGCAAAATCGAAATGTGTTGTCAGATTTCTTTACAAGCAAACAGGGTGAACTCCATGGACTAGAGCTTGATTCAGCGATGTTATTTTCGAGCATGAAATTTACCTCTTATTGCATCTGTTCTCACTTTTCTGGACTTACCCGATAAGCATGCTGTTTTATTGGTAACGCGTCACCCACATCAATATCATGCTCAATTAAAGACGTACGGGTAGGAACATCTGAGAATAACTCAAGATGATTTTCAATAAGACCAACCACATCCGATCGTTCAGCAACTGTTAAATAGGAAAGATAAAAGTAATAATAATAATAATAATTCATTTTATTTATAAATGGCGCCTTTCTGGACACCCAAGGTCGCCTTACAGTAAGCATCATCAGACATGCTAAACAACTTAAACAAGTCAAGGTTTTGGACAATCTCAGAATTTTTTTGTCTTCCCCCCACTAACTCAGGAGCAGGAAACTCCACGTCTTCCTCCTCCAACAACACGCCGTCAGCAACAATGGGAGACAAAGGACTGATCAACGGATCAGCACTGGACAGCGCACGGTGATCAGGAATTTCAGCACCTGATAGTGCACGGTGATCAGGAATTTCAGCACCGGACAGCGCCTCGTCAGTCAACTGAGTCTCTGTGGGCAACACCAGGTCCAGGTCTCTTAGTTTGATCAGTAACTTGGAAGGTATGACAGTGTTGAATCCTGAGCTGAAGTCCACAAACAGCATTCGTGCATAAGTGTTTTAATTGTACAGGTGTGTGAGTACAGAGTGCAGTGCTATAGAGACTGCATCCTCTGTGCTCCTGTTGCCACGGTAAGCAAACTGATGTGGGTCCAGTGTGGATGGCAGAGAGTCTTTAAGATGTGCCAGGACCAACCGCTCGAAGCACTTCATGATGATGGGTGTAAGTACTAAAGAGCGGTAGTCATTCAGGCATGTTGGGCTGGAGTGTTTGGGCACTGGCACAATAGAGATGGCTTTAAAGCATGTTGGCACAGCTGCTAGGGTAAGCGACAGGTTGAAAATGTCTGTGAATACCCCAGCGAGCTGTTCTGCGCATACTTTGAGGACTTGCCCAGGAATACTGAATGGTCCAGCAGGCTTACGCACATTGATCCGACTCAGTGCGGTGTGTACTTCTGAGGAGGTGAGTGTGATAGATGAGTGGTCGGTGGAGGAAGTGATCCTGGTGTAGGGTTCTTTATTGTCTCTTTCAAAGCGGGCATAAAAGTAATTTAGCTCATTCAGGAAGGAGACGTCTGTGGCTGTGAACTGGCTGGGTGTGTAGTTGGTGATGGCCTGGATGCCCTGCCACATGCGCAAAAGATCAGAGTTGGAAAAGTGCTCATCTAGCTTTAGCTTGTAACAGTGCTTGGCCTTTTTGATGCCCCTCTTCAGATTAGCCCTGGAAGTGCTGTAGGCCTGTGCATCGCCTGATCTGAAGGCAGTGTTGCTTGCTTTCAGCAGGAGGCGCACCTCCTTGTTCATCCATGGCTTCTAATTCGGGTATGTAGTGATCTGTTTCTGGGTTGTAACACTGTCTATGGTGGTGTTGATATATTCCAGAACAGAGGAAGTGTAACTGTCAGTGTCTGTGTGAGAGCCATGTGTGGCCTGGGAAGCAAACATACCCCAGTCTGTGTGTTGAAACCTGTCCTGGAGTGTGAAGTCTACCCCCGCTGGCCACACTTTGATGGTCCACACTGATGGCTTCACACCATTGATGAGGGGTGAGTATTTGGGGGTAAGGAACAAAGAAAGGTGATCTGACTGACCCAGGTGGGGGAGGGGGGTCACAGCATAGGCTTCAGCCATCTTTGTGTAAACATAGTCTAATGTTTTAGAGCAAAAACAAGACCTAAACAACAGAATAGTTACTAGTAACTATTAAAATTAGTACTAGTAACTAATAAATAAAAACAATATATTTAATAAGTACTATCTAAGGAATAAGTACTAGTATCTAATAAAATAAACGTGTCTAATGAGTAAGCACTAGAATATTTTGAAAACTCTAGTATTTAATTAATAGCACAAGTATTTCATTTAAAAGATATCTGAAAAATAAGCACAAGTAACATGAAAAAAGACACTAGTACAGCAGGGCTCAAAATTGCGACGATTTTGGTCGCATATGTGCCCGAAATTTTATCTATGCGACCTCAAAATATATTTGGGAGCATTTGTGCGAGTGCATGAATGTGTTGTGTGCGACCAGTTTTTACTGTGCAAAATGTTCACCACATGCGCAGATTCGGGAGACATTCATGCTGAATGCATCTCTGTGCTTGAAACGGGAAACGCAGCGCTCAGGAATGGTTTAAAACAGTTGTCATGTCAACTTGCTGCAGTAAACAAAGCCAAGTCCGTAATCCTTGCCCCGCCTTCGCGCTCTTCTTATTGGCCCACTGCTCTAGCACTGAAATATCAGCTGTCAATCACTCAGTTAATGCCTTCTGGCTTGGGATGACAGGGAGAGCTACTACCATGAAAAACTGTAAAGCGCTGAGGATGACAATGAAGATAACACTGACAGATTTTGTTTTAAAAACCATGGCATCTAAAGTTAAAAATGATGACACATCTTACTAGTGACCATGTGCTGAATGTTAATCCAACATCTACACTTTTCGATGAGTGGATAAAAGACTTCAATTGGCTTCAAGTCCCGCTGTAGGATGGAATTGTCAGGTAACTGTTTGCCACATCTAGCATGAGAACTTCTGTTTAATCCTTCTTTTAATCGCCAGATGCTGTCCGCCGTGCAAGTGGCAGCTATATTTATATGTAATTTAACACCACGTACACCTTGGCAAACGGGCTTACACTGAGTAAACTAATATCGCTACTCATGAAAAGACCGGTATTGCTATTAACATGACGTATGCATATAATAAGGTGAAGTACATGTCAAAAGCATCAGTGCAATATCAGACAGCACCCGTGAGAACAGCACAGTTATATCATTAACAGATTCAATCATTTCAAGCAGTAGGTGCAGGGCCGGTGGGTGCTCTGTGTATGTTTTGGACACTCAGTTATGTTATAAAAATGTATTTTCTTGAGATAACGGGACAAGACATTTTTTCCTCAAGCTTCCATTTATACTGTTGATTTCAAATGCAATTAATATGTTTGTATAAAACTTGTAGTAATGATGCTTATAATTGGTGGGTGCGACTACATTTTGGCTGATGCTCCTACATTTTTAAATTTAGGAGCGCCTGTGCTACCAAGCAAAAAGGTTAATTTCGAGCCCTTCTAATGGGTGACGCGGTGGCATAGTGGGTTGCACCTTACCTCACACAAGAAGTACAGGTGAATTGAGTATGATTAAATTGACTGTAGTGTATGAGTCTCTGAATAAGTGTGTGTGTTTCCCAGTGATGGGTTGTAGTTAAAAGGGCATCTGCTGTGTAAAACATATGCTGGATAAGTTGGCGGTTTATTCCACTGTGGCAACCACAGATCACAGTTTTTTTTTAGTTGTTTTGCCATAAATTTCAGAACACCTGTTATCAATTTTCAAAACTCAAAACATTCACTTCTTTCGACAAATCCAAAAGGCTTAATCTCAACAATGGCTAATAGTCACTTTTGCTGGGACTTGATTCCAGGGTCTCCTGTTTACAAGACAGCCACTTTGACCAACTAAGCCACAGCGCCAGACCGCTGTGAGAGGGGCTAATTGTTTAATCGAACAATTACTTTAGACATTACTTCACAACGCAGTTTCATTTAAGACAGTTGGGGGGGGGGGGGGGAGCGCAAAATTTACTATGCTTTCTACTCAGTTACTTTGCACATGCATAAAGAGGCTCTTGTAAAACAAATCCAAAAGGCTTGATCCCAACAATACGTGGCAGTTACTTTTCCCCAAAACCACAGGTTGCCTTCGAGTCATTCCTCAAGCCCACTAGGCCCTACACCATTTTCTAATCTCCCTTATTTAATTAAGCTCAATTAAGTCATCGGCTTCATTGTAGAGTACCCCTAGTATCTGAGCGAAACAGGATGGACAGATGCCTAAAATGTTAGAAACGCACCAGTCAGTGAAGAAAAAGAGCAAAGCTTGCGACTCTGGTGGGACTCGAACCCACAACCTTTGAATGGCTCAGCTCACAGCCTAGAAGTCCAATGCGCTATCCATTGCGCCACAGAGCCTGAACGCTCTGCTGTGAGATTGTAAATAAAATTAGGGACAGTTTACTCGCCGAAGTTGTGACTGAGTGGATGATTTGCTTCACTGAAAAGGTGTGACGCTGTAGAAGATACAGAAAAAAGTCAACTCTGTTAAGGTGGGGTTGATTAAACATACAGAAAAAAGTCATCTCTGTTAAGGTGTGGTCGATTAAACAGACACAGGAAAACTTAACTGTAGAAGGCGAGTGTAAATATAAGAAGTGATTAGAAGTTGAGAATTGTAAAAAGCGCACATTTTATTTAATATAAATGTTTGTCGGTTGCGGTAGTAACTAACAGTTGAAATAAGCATAGTGTACAGATATTTAGCCGGCTGTATATAAGTGTATATGATATTCATTTAAATGTCATTTAAAATTGTGAAATCTCTGTAATTGGGAAAGTGCAAAAAGTTTGCAGGTGAAAATTTGATTGTTGGAGGAGGATAAATATATACATATTCTGATTGTGTATGTGCAGTAAATGCAACATACAGAAGTTCATATGTGTGTGTGTGAAAAACACTGTAAATTTGAGGAGGTGGAGGTGTGAAAAATACATAAGTAATTCGATTAAGAATGTGAGCAATATGGAAAATGTCCCAGACAAAATTAAAAACTCAATGGGACAAGTGGTAAATGATTGGAACTAAGAAGAAAAGAAGTGGCAAAGAAATGAGAAACAATATATGAGAAGCTTAAATGTGAAAATGAGTAGAGCAAGGACTGAACAGTAAAATTGGCTACAATTTTGAGAAACAGAGAATTTGAGTTTTACAAAGTTAATAACATAGCAAAAGGGGGGCATAACGATGTTGTGGCAGTAAGAAATGGAAAAAAATTAGTTGGAATTTGTAATGTGGCATGATTTTGGCATTTGTTGGAACGGCTGTAGAAAGACAGATGAGGGGAGAAAAAAGAGGAAGTGCTCAGGCAGACAATCTTAGACAGACTTACAACAAAAAGGAAGTCAGAAAAAAGGAGCCACTCCTTTTCATGGGGAATAAGCAGTTGAAGTAGGGGCAGAAGAGAGTAAATTATATTAAAAGAGTATATAAAGTTGTTTTGATTAAATAATGATAGACTGTGATAAAATAATTAGGGATATATTATAAGTTACAAAATAAACAGATATTTCACAATGTGGTATAAAAAAGACAAGTGAAATAAAGTACCAATGAGAAATATGTTTAATATAGTTATATTGGTTGAAATGGAATTTGAAGCTATACGAATGAATATATTAATAAAGAAATGAATTTACTAAATAGAGGAGGATGACTAAAAGAATATAGACCAGTAGTTGTTAACTAGAACAATAAGAACAAATAAATTAATAATACTAATAGGAAAAATAAAGAGAAATTAAAATACAACATAAAGACCAGCTATTAAAGAAACATTAGAATAAATACATTAGAGGAAAAATGAGGAACATGACTTCGAGATGAGCTGTTAAACAGCAAAGAGATAAAATTGGCATAAGTCTCTGGTCGATGAAGAGAAAAATTAGAAGAAAATGTGACAGTTTAATATTGATCAACTGAAGAGTTAATGAGCAAATATGTAAGGAAGATAAAAAATATGGATAAGAAAAACTTAAAAGCTTAGAATTAAAGAAATCCAAGTTATGGTTTGATAGAAAAAAGAAAAAGATATGTTTAAAATATATTGAAATATGTCTGAAAAATGTTATATACATAGAGAGAGAGAAAGACAGAGACATTAAACCGATGAGATAGAAACTAGAAAAATAGTTGCACTTGTAACACTTTGAGGAAGTGACACTTTGAGGAACTGAGATTTGATGTAAGAGTACAAGATTGAGTTTAGGTGCAAAAACTAAATAGAATAATAATATTAGTAATAATAATGATTAATTTTTTTTTTTTTTGTTATGGCTTACACTGGCTCTTTTCATCTATGAAAGTCAGCTGCATAAGACTATCTAAGCCATCATCTAGGGTCAAAGAAAAATCATGGACACTTAGTGGATGTGGATGAACAAGATGAAGTGAGTTCAATTTCTCTATATTTAAAATGATAAACACCAAGAAAGAAATCGATAATTAAACATTGCATTTCAGATATAATAATATATACTAAACAAACATGAGGGGTCAAGGCCTAATATGAACCCTGAGATATAGCAATAATGTTGAACAATTATACCACATGGTAGGCCATGTCATAATTTGTGTTTTATGAATAATAACCCAACTGTGTCTTGTTTTTTAGTCTCCACCATCATAGTGCCCTACAGCTTTGCCTGCAGACTAAGCAGACTATAGTGCTGAGTGGATGGGAGTGAAGATGTCAAACTTTACTTAAAACTATTATTGGAGGTCAAATTGAGTTTAAAATTAATAACACCTGTCTCATTGGTTAGACTCTAGAATGTGGTCTCAATGGCTCACATGGTTCTTGAGTGCATGTTTCCCTAACATCAGCGATACCAAGTTCTGAAGGAAAACTGAGAAGGAGGTGGCAGTGGAGAAGAGCAGTAACTGGTCTCCATGAGACATTATTCCAAAGACGGGTAAGACTCTCGTTGGCCACCAGGAGCAACCTAAGCCAGGAATTTTGTCGCGGAAGACTAGGCACCTGTACAGGTAGGCAGGTGTTGAGTGAGATGGTTGTGGAGCGGAGCAGTGATGCTTGAAAGGCCTAGAGCATCTGAGTATGGAGGGGCACTGTGAAAGATCAGTGGTCTGCCTCAGAAATGTGGGCTCCTCCAAACCAGACTACAGCAAACTGCTAAATATGTCTGGAGATCAGACACTCAGAAAAAGGAACTTGTGGGTAAAGTAAGAGGCAGGGTGCTGTCAAGAACCATTTGAGACCATATGATGACTGGTAATATGAAAGAGACAGAATTTATTAAGGTTTTGTTATGAAAATAATAACTAAGAAAAAGACTTAAAGGAAAATATACAATGAATCTCTAAATGTATAATGTTGAAATGATATTTAACTATTTTTGCAAATTTTCATAGGTTTACTGATACAGGGCATGAACACGATATAGGAGGAAGTACAATGTATGGTGGTGACTAAAGAAGAAGAAACAACTATTGGTAACTGGAATCATTTGAATTATACATTTTGATGGAATTGATTATTTAAGTAAAGATTTACTAAAAGCAAAATATTATGTTGAATCATCTAAATTAAGATGGGATATTAAAAACTAGAAAAGGTTGGTATCAGAAAAAAAAATATTTATGCGTAAAGAAGAAATTTGAACATGAAAAATTGAACTCACGTCATCGGGTAAAAATTAACAGTTCTAATCTGATAAAAGAATTGAAACATAATGAGAGAGTTTAAGAAAACAGATTTTCTTTCACATGTAACCATGTGAAGAAGTTTAATGATGAAGTCAAAATACAGCTGAAAGAAACGGATGAGGAAATGTAGTGATTTTTAGTTAGCTTATAAAAGTATATAAAAAGTGTATGGGCAACTAGTTGAACCGAAATGACGTAAATTATTTTTATTCTTTTATTTTAGACATATTATTTTTTTATCTTTTATGTGAAGACATTCTTTATGTTTTTTTATCTTTTAATTTAAGAAATTTTTATGCTTTTTATCTTTTATTTTAAGACATTTGTATGTTTTTTTTTCGTAATATTTTATTTTAAGACATTTTAAGATTATTTTATTTTAATCATTTATTTTTATCATTATGAGTTTAAGATTCTTTTATTTGAAGAGGATTTTAAGATTCTTTTATTTGAACACATTTTTAAAGATTATTTTAGTTTGAGCCATTGTTGTTTTTAAATCTTTCATTTAAAGACACTAAGATTTTTATTTTAAGCCATTGTGGTTTTTGAGCCTTTTATTTGAAGAGATTCTTAAGATTTTTATTTTATTTTAATCACATTGTTGTGTTTTTGATTTTCCCATTTTAAGACATTCAGAAAAAAAAGGAATCTAGTTTAAATATGTTTGAATTTTGGTTTTAATAATTTGGTGACGAGTTTAAGTTGTTAGTTTAATAACATTGTTACGATTAAGTTCTGAATCTTTTATTTTAATAATTGTTGAGTTGAATCCTACTTTGAAGTTGTTGATTTTTCATTCTAAATCTCAATTGTAATTTTTGTGCTGTAATGAATTTAAAATGTTGAAATTCAGTTTGAACTATTCATGGGGATTATAATTTTAGTGGATTTCTAATTCCAATCACATGTGTTTTCACAGGTGTTGATCTTTGATCGTAATTATACAGTGGGACTTTTAATTAGAGCATATCTTTATGGGTGTGGATTTCCTTTTAATCAGATTTTTATTTTTTTATGTTGGAGTTTTTAAATTTTGTTTACATTTTTATTATTGTCATTCTTATTCTAATTTTGTTGGGGAAGAAGAAGAAAAAATTACCTAGTTTGATAAAGTGTATAAGAATGGAAATTTTTAATGATTGGTTAATTGGAAGTTAATAAGAGTGTTGGGAGTAATAAGCCTAAATATAGCAAATAAAATCCTTATTAAAAGAAGATATCGGAGTGACTTCAAGAGGAAAGAGACTGCACCACTGAAGAGGAGAACCAAGAGTGTAGAAATTATAAACTGAATCTAAAAAAGTTAAAGAAATTTAGTTGAAAGGGGTTATAGGCATCATCTAACATAATGAATGAGCACTATAATGTTAACGATTGTTTTGAATAAGAGGTAAAACAAAGATTTAGGCAAAGGCCTGCAGTAATGACAATGGAACATTTTTGTGGGGATTTGATTATCTGTTTTTGTTTTTCTCTGCTCCAGAGAGGAGCAGAAAAGGGGAATTGTTGGAGAAAAGGAATTTATTTTCATTACTTTTGTGTTTTTTTATTAGGAAAATGTTTAGACTAACAACAGATTAATCAATCTTTTCTATTGTATTATAAAACATCTTGACCAGACAAACTTCCTCTTTTTTACTGTGCTGCATACTTTTTAGAAGAACTGCTGACAAGTGGAAAAAGCAGAATAAGAATAAATTTAGGTTTGTTCCAGAACTATAGTCTAGACATGTCACAAGTTGTCATGATGCTTGTAGAAGTGTGAAATATATTAAAGATGCACGGAAGTGTTCAGTTCTGGTATGCAGAGAAAGGTTTCAGAAAGAGAAAGTAATGTCCAGGGGTTACAAAGGGCCAAGGGATTGCAGAATGACTGATAAGTGACGTTAAACCAAAACTCCACCTGTTAAGGTCAGTTGTGTATATATGCTGGAGTCAGGAAATATATGTTAGTTGCGAACATCTTGAATGTAATTCTTGTATTGCATTGGGGTAACGTAACCCAGAGCTCTGTCATCGAATTATTCATTTGTATCTAATAAATTACTAATATTTTTAGCATTGAAGAAAACCCTCTCCAGACCTTTTCTTATTGAACACGCATGGAATTGGCAAGATATTCCAACAGTAGAGCATGAGACTCTTAATCTCAGAGTCCTGGGTTCGAGCCCCACGTTGGGCGTTTCTGTTACTTTTCTCTCTCTCTCACAGCAAACTTACATTAGGATTCATATAGCAGACCTTTTGAGACAAAGTTACGCCTTTCTTCCACTGTAGGTGATCTTTCCTTAAGTCTCTGTGGCGCAATAGGTTAGCGCGTTGAAAGAGCTATGCATCAGCCCGGCTAGCTCAGTCGGTAGAGCATGAGACTCTTAATGTCAGGGTAGTGGGTTCGAACCCCAAGTTGGGTGTTTCTGTTACTTTTCTCTCTCTCTCTCAGCAAACTTGCATTAGGGTTCATATGGCAGACCTTTTGAAACAAAGTTCTGCCTTTCTACCACTGTAAGTGACCTCTTACTAAGTCTCTGTGGCGCAATCGGTTAGCGCGTTCGGCTGTTAACTGAAAGGTTGGAAGTTCAAGCCCCTCCAGGGACGAATTAGGCATTTTGCTGCCTTGCAACTGCTAACACGTGCACTGGGCATATATCCTGGGCCACATTCTGTCCAGTGTTACAAGATGAAATCAGGATTTAGCAGAAGATTCTCACGGGTAGGGAAGGTATTACTGAAAATGGTGTCTAGCTCATGAAAGAGCTTTGCATCAGCCCGGCTAGCTCAGTCGGTAGAGCATGAGACTCTTAATCTCAGAGTCGTGGGTTCGAGCCCCACGTTGGGCGTTTCTGTTACTTTTCTCTCTCTCTCTCAGCAAACTTTCATTAGGGTTTATATAGCAGACCTTTTGAAACAAAGTTCCGGCTTTCTACCACTGTAGGTGACCTTTCCCTAAGTCTCTGTGGCGCATTAGGTTAGCGCGTTCTGCTGTTAACTGAAAGGTTTGTGGTTCAAGCCCACCCAGAATCGTATTAGGCATTTTGCTGCCTTGCAACTGCTAACACATGCACTGGGCATAGATCCTGGGCCACATTCTGTCCAGCGTTACAAGATGAAATCAGGATTTAGCAAAAGATTGTCACGGGCAGGGAAGGTATTCCTGTAAACGGGGTCTAGCTCTTGAAAGGACTCCTCATCAGCTCGTCTAGATCAGTCGGTAGAGCATGAGACCCTTAATCTCAGGGTCGTGGGTTCGATCCCCACGCTGCGTGTTTCTGTTGCCTCTCTCTCAGCAAACTTTCATTAGGGTTTATATAGCAGACCTTTTGAAACAAAGTTCCGCTTTTCTACCACTGTAAGTGATGTCTTACTAAGTCTCTGTGGCGCAATCGGTTAGCGCGTTCGGCTGTTAACTGAAAGGTTGGTGGTTCAAGCCCACCCAGGGACGAATTTGGCATTTTGCTGCCTTGCAACTGCTAACACGTGCACTGGGCGTATATCCTGGGCCACATTCTGTCCAGTGTTACAAGATGAAATCAGGATTTAGCAGAAGATTGTCACGGGTAGCTCAGTCGGTAGAGCATGAGACTCTTAATCTCAGGGTCGTGGGTTAGAGCCCCACGTTGGGCGTTTCTGTTACTTTTCTCTCTCTCTCTCTGCAAACTTACATTAGGGTTCATATAGCAGACCTTTTGAAACAAAGTTCCGGGTTTCTACCACTGTAGGTGACCTTTCCCTAAGTCTCTGTGGCGCAATCGGTTAGCGCGTTCGGCTGTTAACTGAAAGGTTGGTGGTTCAAGCCCACCCAGGGACGAACTTGGCATTTTGCTGCCTTGCAACTGCTAACACGTGCACTGGGCATATATCCAGGGCCACATTTTGTCCAGCGTTACAAGATGAAATCAGTATTTAGCAGAAGCTTGTCACGGGTAGGGAAGGTATTACTGTAAACGGTGTCTAGCTCTTGAAAAAGTTCCTCATCAGCTCAGCTAGTTCAGTCAGTAGAGCATGAGACCCTTAATCTCAGAGTCGTGGGTTCGAGCCCCACGTTGCGTGTTTCTGTTGCCTCTCTCTCTCTCAGCAAACTTTTATTAGGGTTTATATAGCAGACCTTTTGAAACAAAGTTCTGCCTTTCTACCACTGTAAGTGACCTCTTACTAAGTCTCTGTGGCACAATCGGTTAGTGTGTTCGGCTGTTAACTGAAAGGTTGGAAGTTCAAGCCCCTCCAGGGACGAATTAGGCATTTTGCTGCCTTGCAACTGCTAACACGTGCACTGGGCATATATCCTGGGCCACATTCTGTCCAGTGTTACAAGATGAAATCAGGATTTAGCAGAAGATTGTCACGGGTAGGGAAGGTATTACTGAAAACGGTGTGTAGCTCATGAAAGAGCTTTGCATCAGCATGGCTAGCTCAGTCGGTAGAGCATGAGACTCTTAATCTCAGGGTTGTGGGTTCAAGCCCCACGTTGGGCGTTTCTGTTACTTTTCTCTCTCTCTCTCAGCAAACTTTCATTAGGGTTTATATAGCAGACCTTTTGAAACAAAGTTCCGGCTTTCTACCACTGTAGGTGACCTTTCCCTAAGTCTCCGTGGCGCATTAGGTTAGCGCGTTCTGCTGTTAACTGAAAGGTTTGTTGTTCAAGCCCACCCAGAATCGAATTAGGCATTTTGCTGCCTTGCAACTGCTAACACGTGCACTGGGCATAGATCCTGGGCCACATTCTGTCCAGCGTTACAAGATGAAATCAGGATTTAGCAGAAGATTGTCACGGGTAGGGAAGGTATTACTGTAAACGGTGTCTAGCTCCTGAAAGGACTCCTCATCAGCTCGTGTAGTTCAGTCGGTAGAGCATGAGACCCTTAATCTCAGGGTTGTGGGTTCGAGCCCCACGTTGCGTGTTTCTGTTGCCTCGCTCTCAGCAAACTTTCATTAGGGTTTATATAGCAGACCTTTTGAAACAAAGTTCCGCTTTTCTACCACTGTAAGTGCTCTCTTACTAAGTCTCTGTGGCGCAATCGGTTAGCGCGTTCGGCTGTTAACTGAAAGGTTGGTGGTTCAAGCCCACCCAGGGATGAACTAGGCATTTTGCTGCCTTGCAACTGCCAACACGTGCACTGGGCATATATCCTGGGCCACATTCTGTCCAGTGTTACAAGATGAAATCAGGATTTAGCAGAAGATTGTCACGGGTAGGGAAGGTATTACTGTAAACGGTGTCTAGCTCTTGAAAGAGCTCCTCATCAGCTCAGCTAGTTCAGTCAGTAGAGCATGAGACCCTTAATCTCAGGGTTGTGGGTTCGAGCCCCACGTTGCGTGTTTCTGTTGCCTCTCTCTCTCTCTCAGCAAACTTTCATTAGGGTTTATATAGCAGACCTTTAGAAACAAAATTCTGCCTTTCTACCACTGTAAGTGATCTCTTTCTAAGTCTCTGTGGCGCAATCGGTTCGCGCGTTCGGCTGTTAACTGAAAGGTTGGTGGTTCAAGCCCTCCCAGAATTGAATTAGGCATTTTGCTGCCTTGCAACTGCTAACACGTGCACTGGGCATAGATCCTGGGCCACATTCTGTCCAGCGTTACAAGATGAAATCAGGATTTAGCAGAAGATTGTCACGGGTAGGGAAGGTATTACTGTAAACAGTGTCTAGCTCTTGAAAGGACTCTTCATCAGCTCGTCTAGTTCAGTCGGTAGAGCACGAGACCCTTAATCACAGGGTTGTGGCTTCGAGCCCCACGTTGTGTGTTTCTGTTGCCTCTCTCTCTCTCAGCTAACTTTTATTAGGGTTCATATAGCAGACCTTTTGAAACAAAGTTCCGCCTTTCTACCACTGTAGGTGACTTCTTACTCAGTCTCTGTGGCGCAATAGGTTAGCGCGTTCGGCTGTTATCTGAAAGGTTGGTGGTTCAAGCCCACCCAGAGACGAACTAGGCATTTTGCTGCCTTGCAACTGCTAACACGTGCACTGGGCATATATCCTGGGCCACATTCTGTCCAGTGTTACAAGATGAAATCAGGATTTAGCAGAAGATTGTCACGGGTAGGGAAGGTATTACTGAAAACGGTGTCTAGCTCTTGAAAGAACTTTACATCAGCCCGGCTAGCTCAGGCGGAAGAGCATGAGACTCTTAATCTCAGGGTCGAGGGTTCGAGCTCCACGTTGGGCGTTTCTGTTACTTCTTTCTCTCTCAGCAAACTTGCATTAGGGTTCATATTGCAGACCTTTTGAAACAAAGTTCCGGCTTTCTACCACTGTAGGTGACCTTTCCCTAAGTCTCTGTGGCGCAATAGGTTAGCGCGTTCTGCTGTTAACTGAAAGGTTGGTGGTTCAAGCCCTCCCAGAATTGAGTTAGGCATTTTGCTGCCTTGCAACTGCTAACACGTGCACTGGGCATAGATCCTGGGCCACATTCTGTCCAGCGTTACAAGATGAAATCAGGATTTAGCAGAAGATTTTCACGGGTAGGGAAGGTATTCCTGTAAACGGTGTCTAGCTCTTGAAAGGACTCCTCATCAGCTCGTCTAGTTCAGTCGGTAGAGCATGAGACCCTTAATCTCAGGGTTGTGGGTTCGATCCCCACGTTGCGTGCTTCTGTTGCCTCTCTCTCAGCAAACTTTCATTAGGGTTTATATAGCAGACCTTTTGAAACAAAGTTCCGCTTTTCTACCACTGTAAGTGATCTCTTACTAAGTCTCTGTGGCGCAATCGGTTAGCGCGTTCGGCTGTTAACTGAAAGGTTGGTGGTTCAAGCCCACCCAGGGACGAACTTGTCATTTTGCTGCCTTGCAACTGCTAATACGTGCACTGGGCATATATCCTGGGCCAAATTCTGTCCAGTGTTACAAGATGAAATCAGGATTTAGCAGAAGATTGTCATGGGTAGGGAAGGTATTACTGTAAACGGTGTCTAGCTCTTGAAAGAGCTCCTCATCAGCTCAGCTAGTTCAGTCAGTAGAGCATGAGACCCTTAATCTCAGGGTCGTGGGTTCGAGCCCCACGTTGCGTGTTTCTGTTGCCTCTCTCTCTCTCTCAGCAAACTTTCATTAGGGTTTATATAGCAGACCTTTTGAAACAAAGTTCTGCCTTTCTACCACTGTAAGTGACCTCTTACTAAGTCTCTGTGGCGCAATCGGTTAGTGCGTTCGGCTGTTAACTGAAAGGTTGGAAGTTCAAGCCCCTCCAGGGACGAATTAGGCATTTTGCTGCCTTGCAACTGCTAATACGTGCACTGGGCATATATCCTGGGCCACATTCTGTCCAGTGTTACAAGATGAAATCAGGATTTAGCAGAACATTGTCACGGGTAGGGAAGGTATTACTGAAAACTGTGTCTAGCTCTTGAAAAACCTTTACATCAGCCCGGCTAGCTCAGGCGGAAGAGCATGAGACTCTTAATCTCAGGGTCGAGGGTTCGAGCCCCAAGTTGGGCGTTTCTGTTACTTATCTCTCTCTCTCAGCAAACTTACATTAGGGTTCATATGGCAGACCTTTTGAAACAAAGTTCCGGCTTTCTACCACTGTAAGTGACCTCTTACTAAGTCTCTGTTGCGCAATCGGTTAGCGTGTTCGGCTGTTAACTGAAAGGTTGGTAGTTCAAGCCCACCCAGGGACGAATTAGGCATTTTGCTGCCTTGCAACTGCTAACACGTGCACTGGGCATATATCCTGGGCCAAATTCTGTCCAGTGTTACAAGATGAAATCAGGGTTTAGCAGAAGATTGTCACGGGTAGGGAAGGTATTACTGTAAACGGTGTCTAGCTCTTGAAAGAGCTCCTCATCAGCTCAGCTAGTTCAGTCAGTAGAGCATGAGACCCTTAATCTCAGGGTCGTGGGTTCGAGCCCCACGTTGTGCATTTCTGTTGCCTCTCTCTCTCTCTCTCAGCAAACTTTCATTAGGGTTTATATAGCAGACCTTTTGAAACAAAGTTCTGCCTTTCTACCACTGTAAGTGACCTCTTACTAAGTCTCTGTGGCGCAATCGGCTGTTAACTGAAAGGTTGGTGGTTCAAGCCCTCCCAGAATTGAGTTAGGCATTTTGCTGCCTTGCAACTGCTAACACGTGCACTGGGCATAGATCCTGGGCCACATTCTGTCCAGCATTACAAGATGAAATCAGGATTTAGCAGAAGATTGTCACGGGTAGGGAAGGTATTACTGTAAACGGTGTCTAGCTCTTGAAAGGACTCCTCATCAGCTCGTCTAGTTCAGTCGGTAGAGCACGAGACCCTTAATCACAGGGTTGTGGGTTTGAGCCCCACGTTGCGTGTTTCTGTTGCCTCTCTCTCTCAGCAAACTTTCATTAGGTTTTATATAGCAGACCTTTTGAAACAAAGTTACGCCTTTCTACCACTGTAAGTGATGTCTTACTAAGTCTCTGTGGTGCAATCGGTTAGCGCGTTCGGCTGTTAACTGAAAGGTTGGTGGTTCAAGCCCACCCAGGGACGAATTAGGCATTTTGCTGCCTTGCAACTGCTAACACGTGCACTGGGCATATATCCTGGGCCAAATTCTGTCCAGTGTTACAAGATGAAATCAGGATTTAGCAGAAGATTGTCACGGGTAGGGAAGGTATTACTGTAAACGGTGTCTAGCTCTTGAAAGAGCTCCTCATCAGCTCAGCTAGTTCAGTAAGTAGAGCATGAGACCCTTAATCTCAGGGTCGTGGGTTCAAGCCCCACGTTGCGTGTTTCTGTTGCCTCTCTCTCTCTCAGCAAACTTTCATTAGGGTTTATATAGCAGACCTTTTGAAACAAAGTTCTGCCTTTCTACCACTGTAAGTGACCTCCTACTAAGTTTCTGTGGCGCAATCGGTTAGCGCGTTTGGCTGTTAACTGAAAGGTTGGAAGTTCAAGCCCCTCCAGGGACGAATTAGGCATTTTGCTGCCTTGCAACTGCTAACATGTGCACTGGGCATATATCCTGGGCCACATTCTGTCCAGTGTTACAAGATGAAATCAGGATTTAGCAGAAGATTTTCACGGGTAGGGAAGGTATTACTGAAAACGGTGTCTAGCTCTTGAAACACCTTTACATCAGCCCGGCTAGCTCAGGCGGAAGAGCATGAGACTCTTAATCTCAGGGTCGAGGGTTCGAGCCCCACGTTGGGCGTTTCTGTTACTTATCTCTCTCTCTCAGCAAACTTACATTAGGGTTCATATCACAGACCTTTTGAAACAAAGTTCCGGCTTTCTACCACTGTAGGTGACCTTTCCCTAAGTCTCTGTGGCGCAATAGGTTAGCGCGTTCTGCTGTTAACTGAAAGGTTTGTGGTTCAAGCCCACCCAGAATCGAATAAGGCATTTTGCTGCCTTGCAACTGCTAACACGTGCACTGGGCATATATCCTGGGCCACATTCTGTCCAGCGTTACAAGATGAAATCAGGATTTAGCAGAAGGTTGTCACGGGTAGGGAAGGTATGACTGAAAACAGTGTCTAGGTCTTGAAAGAGCTATGCATGAGCCTGGCTAGCTCAGTCGGTAGAGCATGAGACTCTTAATGTCAGGGTAGTGGGTTTGAGCCCCACGTTGGGCGTTTCTGTTACTTTTCTCTCTCTCTCTCTCTCAGCAAACTTACATTAGGGTTCATATGGCAGACCTTTTGAAACAAAGTTCCGGCTTTCTACCACTGTAGGTGACCTTTCCCTAAGTCTCTGTGGCGCAATCGGTTAGCGCGTTCGGCTGTTAACTGAAAGGTTGGTGGTTCAAGCCCACCCAGGGAAGAACTAGGCATTTTGCTGTCTTGCAACTGCTAACACGTGCATTGGGCATATATCCAGGGCCACATTCTGTCCAGCGTTACAAGATGAAATCAGGATTTAGCAGAAGATTGTCACGGGTGGGGAAGGTATTACTGTAAACGGTGTCTAGCTCTTGAAAGAGCTCCTCATCAGCTCAGCTAGTTCAGTCAGTAGAGCATGAGACCCTTAATCTCAGAGTCGTGGGTTCGAGCCCCACGTTGCGTGTTTCTGTTGCCTCTCTCTCTCTCAGCAAACTTTTATTAGGGTTTATATAGCAGACCTTTTGAAACAAAGTTCTGCCTTTCTACCACTGTAAGTGATCTCTTACTAAGTCTCTGTGGCGCAATCGGTTAGCGCGTTTGGCTGTTAACTGAAAGGTTGGAAGTTCAAGCCCCTCCAGGGACGAATTAGGCATTTTGCTGCCTTGCAACTGCTAATACGTGCACTGGGCATATATCCTGGGCCACATTCTGTCCAGTGTTACAAGATGAAATCAGGATTTAGCAGAACATTGTCACGGGTAGGGAAGGTATTACTGAAAACGGTGTCTAGCTCTTGAAAAACCTTTACATCAGCCCGGCTAGCTCAGGCGGAAGAGCATGAGACTCTTAATCTCAGGGTCGAGGGTTCGAGCCCCAATGAAATGGAGGGGTTCGTGGATGTATTAAATTTGGGTGTGAAACACAATAGGCAGTCGGTCAGAACTGAGTGAGATGGTTACTTAATTGAAGAGAGGCACTCAGGGTATTAGATGTGATTTTCATTTACTGAAGCACTTGGTATACAATGGAACATATGTGTGGTTTCTGAAACAAATAAACAATAATCAATACAGATGTTTCACAATAAATATTACTAACTGAACAGCATACAACAAGTATAGAAAGAAAATAATGGCAAAGTAGATAATAAAGGCGCAATTCTCCGAGTGTCCAAAAGAGGGCACCAAGAGCACATGAATTCCGCATGATGGCAGGGTCTTTGTCTGGGCATGTCCAACTTGAATGATCACCGCAGGTAGCCAATTATCGTCGCATAACGCGCACATACGTGATATACTATAAACATACATCAGTAACATACTAAAATGTGTACATATGAACATATAACTACAACTTGTACTTAAACACTTGGTAATTCCCGAGTTTAAGCTGGTAATATAAGCAGTACTGGGCTAACAAGCTGCTACAGGTGGTACGTGAACAACAGCTGATCTTCTGTCAATAATAACTTTATAAATAGTGATCACTTACTTTTAAGACACGCACACTGTAGCACAGTATACCAGTAGTGACTGTTTTGTCTCTTTTTGCTGAGTGAGTTTGATAGCAGGTGTTATCGCCAGCGTTATCTCCCGTGTGCACTGTCGCTCTCAACTAGTTCTTAGCTCAGCCCACCTCGATGATACTGCGTTGCATTGTGCACTGATTGGTTGGTGTCATCCGGGACGTAGACATCAGTGGTCCTTTTGCACAGCCGCCCCCGAATTCAGAACTGAATTCGCTCATCTGACAAAAGATCCATAACATGCATTATTCGTCCTCAGGTAGAGCTGGAAGCTGTATAAGTCGAGCCACAATACGGGTATAAGTCTTGCCCTTAACCTCCACATTAGCAGTCCGCACTCGACCATCTGCACCAGGGAACACTTGTGTGATTCTGCCCACTGGCCAAAGTGCACGAGGGAGTTGAGGATCAACTATCATGACTACATCCCCAATTTCTAATGTCCTCTTCTCGGTTTTCCACTTCTGCCGTGCCTGAAGGTCAGGTAGGTAGTATTTCAGAAAGTGCCTCCAGAAGTGCTCTGCAAGTAGTTGGCTGTGATGCCACCGCCGTCGACTTGAGATTTCTGAGTCCTCATAGATGACTTGGGGAAGTGACACATCTCTGCGACCAATTAAGAAGCAGAACGGGGTAATTGGGTCGAGATCAGCGACATCAGAGGAGGTATATCCTAAAGGCTTAGAGTTGAGGATACCTTCTACCTCAATCAGGACGGTCCTTAACACTTCCTCAGTAACTGTCTGGGCTCCAATTGTCACTTTAAGGGCTGCCTTGATCGAACGGATCTCCCTCTCCCAGCATCCACCAAAGTGAGGGGCACTTGGTGGGTTGTAGGTGAATTTAATTTGCTGAACAACGAGATGGTTCTGTAGCTCACTTTGGAGAGCAGCAAAGGCCTCATTCAGTTCACGTTCTCCTCCCTTAAAATTAGTGCCTTGGTCACACAGTAACTCATGGGGGTTGCCTCTTCTGGCTATGAACCTTCTTAGAGCCATCAAGAATGAGTCAGAGTCAATACTAGAGAGAAGATCAAGATGGACTGCCCTTGTGGTCATACACTTAAAGACTATACCCCACCTCTTCTCATTACGTCGACCAATCTTAATAACGAAGGGGCCAAAACAGTCCATCCCAGTCGAGTAAAAGACAGGACGGAAGTATCTTTGTCTTGTAAGGGGTAAGTCTGCCATCAATGGGACCTCTGGGCGTCCTCTCCACTTCTTACACTCTGTACATTGGTGTTGGTATCGTCGGATGGCTTCACGACCTCTCAGTATCCAGTATGTCCTTCTGATTTCTGCAAACAACCGCTCCGTACCTGGATGATGCAGTCTCTCATCATGATCTCTAATGATTAACAGTGTGACTGGGTGCCGAGGATCAAGGACAACTGGGTGTATAGTATCTGCTTCCAAGACCTCACAATGCCGTAGCCGGCCTCCTACTCTAATAAGTCCAGTAGCAGCATCAAGTTCTGGGGAAAGAGTGAGTAGTCTGCTCTTCGATGATACTGATTTTCCAGACATCAATAGTCTCAGCTCTTCTGGAAAGGACTCGGCTTGTGCTTGACGGAGAACTGCACGTTGAACATCCTTTTGCAGTTCAGCACTGGAGGTGTAGGCCGCCCCATGAAGCTCCTGTCCATAAGCATTCAGGCACTCTGTCAGGGTGTTGAAGTGCTGCAGTTTAGCTGAGGGAGCAGTAGTGGTTACTAAAACAGAGAAGGATGACTGTCTTAGTTCAGAGTTCGGCCCTTCTGCTGCTAAATGCGGCTGTTCTGGCCAGCTCTCAGAAGGGAGCTTAAGGAAAGATGGTCCTTGACTCCACCTGCTGTCTTTAGAGAGGTTTTGGAGAGATTTGCCTCTAGTGATGTCATCGGCCGGGTTGTCTGATGATCGAACATAGCGCCAGACAGCGGATGCTGTCATCTCTTGGATCTCAGCTACTCTTGTCCCCACAAATACCTTGTAACGGCAGGAGCTAGATGTCAACCACATAAGCACAGTGGTAGAGTCAGACCAGAGCGTAGTGGAGTGGATAGGGACTGTAAGCTCAGCGTTCAGGAGTTGGGATAGCTGTGCTCCACTTAAAGCAGCACACAACTCTAGTCTTGGTATAGATTGTTGCTTTCGGGGGGCAACACGGGACCTGGCAGCAAAAAAGGCAACTTCTACTTCACCCTCCTTGTGCTCTATTCGCAGATAGGCCACTGACCCATACGCCTGCTCTGAAGCATCACAGAAGATGTGGATCTCATATTTACAAGATGCGTGATCTACTTCTGACAGAGAGTAGCACCTGGCTAAGGATATCTCCTCTAGTCCACTCAGTTCTTTCTCCCATTCATGCCATAAGGCGAGTAGATAATCTGGCAGGTGTGGGTCGTCCCAGTCTCGTTTCTTGTCCCATAAACGCTGTACTAATATTTTAGCCCGGGTAGTGTATGGGATGATATATCCGAGAGGATCGTATTGACTTGCCAGTACTCTGTATATGTGGCGCATAGTCACTGGCGCAGAGCTCCTAGCTCTGTGTTTGTAGCGCAGTGTATCAGTTTGGCAATGCCACTGCAGTCCAAGCGTGGACTCATGGACATCTTGTTGGTCTTGGCTGAGCCACAGTTCGCAGGTACTAGATCTGGATTCTGGAGGAAGGTGAGTAATCACAGATGGACAATTGCTAGCCCATTGTCGAAGCTCAAATCCTCCACTGGCTAGGAGAGCACAAAGTCCGTCAACAAGGTCTTTAGCCTCTTTAGGAGAATGAAGACTGTGGAGGCAATTGTCGACATAGAATGATTTCTCAATTACCTCTCTAAATCGATCTCCCGGCTGACTGTGATTTATAACGTGAGTCTGCAGGGCATATGAGGCACAGCAGGGACTGCACGTGGTGCCAAAGGGAAGTACCTGCCACTGGTACACATCAGGGGGTAGATCAGGCTTTAAATCTCGCCACAAAAATCGAAGCAAGGGCATGTCACCAGGGAGCAGCCTGACTTGGTGAAACATACCGCGAATGTCGCTACTTATAGCAACAGGGTGCTCTCGGAATCGAAGCAGCACTGCCAACAGTGATGGGCTTAATGTGGGGCCTGGCAGGAGAAAGTCATTAAGGCTGTGGCCTTCAAATTGAAAGGAGCAGTTGTAGACGACTCTATTCTTATTATTGTGCTGCACCATATGGTGGGGGATGTACCAAGACTCTTTAGAGCAATCCGCTTCTCTTGGTTCTAGCTTAGCCACATAGCCTGCTTCCTTCAATCTAGTAATCTCAGCCTGGTAGGCAGATGCTTGCTCTGGGTTTTTTAGCAGCCTCCTCTCAACACTCCTAAGCTGAGGGAGAACGGCTTCCTTGGGCATGTTCAAACGAGGCATACTCTGCATTCGGAGGAGCGGTGTGGCATACCGCATTGTCCCCTGTACTTCTACTCTCACAGTGTTCTCTTGCAACAGACTGATTGCTTCCTTGTCTAGCTTGGATCGTGTCACTATCTTGTTGTTGCGATAGGGTATCACATCCATCTGCCACAATCGCTCAACATGAGCAAACAGGTCTGTGTTAGGTAGTACAGAGGTAAAGAAGCACTGGTGTGTGCTAAGCTCACGACGGACCTCTTGTGTAGGACCTTGAAGAGTCCATCCCAAGCGGGTTTTAACTGCTGCTGGGCCCCCTGGTGGGCCTAGACGTACTGGTTCAACAGGCGTGAGGAGATGTGGGTAATCTGACCCAATCAACAATACAGGCTGCACTTTATCCATCTGTTGCAATGGGAGACCAGCTAGATGTCTATATTTCTTCTGTAAGAAAGCCACTGGATAAGTGTGTTCAGCAAGGCTCAGTCTTTCGGCTGTAAATGCATGCTGAATGTGGTACTTCTTGTGGGGGTAAGACACCGGTGAGACTGTGAAGGAAACTGTTGTCCCATGAAGCACCTGCTGATCCTGTCTTACAGTGCGCAGTATGAGGTCTTCTGGCTGGCCCTGGAGTTTCAGCTGCTGAGCTGCAGCATGAAGTAGAATGGTCCTTTCTGACCCATCATCTAACACAGCAAAAGTCTCCATTGATGCATCTCCATTTGCAATGATTACTTTACTCACTTTCAAGAGCACTCTGCGGCTGCCAACTGAACGATCTGCATATAGGGTGCCCTTTGTGGTATTCACAAGACACGAGTTCTCCTTAGGTTCAGTCTCTTCACTAGTACTGACAACTCTCTCATTTAGATCATGCAATACAAGCAGGTGTTTTCTGTTGCACGTCTTACACAGAGCCTTTAATGTGCATCTGGATGCATGATGATTACGTCCACACCGCCAGCACCTATTATTCTTACGAATCCATGCCTCTTTCTGTTCCTTTGTTAGCTCTTTGAAGTTAAGACACCCATTGAGGAAGTGGCTGGAGTTGTCACAGTAAGGACAGTAGGCGTGTGACTTCTCTCTATACTTAGTAGAACTGGGCTTGGAATCTAACGTAGGTATTCGGCATTCAGTGGGGGCAGTGGGCTTTCCAGCACCTAGTAGAATATTTGTTGATCTCCCTGAAGGCTTGTGTTCATGACGACCTTCTCTCCGCTTGAAAGGTAAGGGTGGGGCATACATGACTGCTTTGGCAGTGTCATCTTGTACTTGGAGCTCGTATTCTAACCAGTCAGCAAAGTGTAGAAGTGTAGGGACTGTGATCCTTAAGGGATGGATATATCTCTTAAAACTGATTTGCAGCTCATGGGGAAGCTTGCTCTGGAGACGAGACACATGTGAGCCACAGTCCAATTCGGCGACTCCCTCTGGCCCCAATTGTTCCAACATACTCACTAATGATCGCACTCGAAGAGCAAAGAGCTTGAAAGATTTAACATCTCCTGACTTAAGGTTGGGACTGTCCAGCACTTCTGTGATACTCTGCAGAACGAGCTTGTGGGGCTGACCATACATCTTAACCAGAGCGTGCATCGTGTCTGTGTAGGGTCTCACAGAATTACAGTAGGAGTCTGCCACCAGGAGAGCCTCTTCAAGCTCCAAATGATCTGTCAGAATCTGATACTTAAAACGTTCACTCGCATCTGCTGGCAGAATATTCTCCAGTGCCATACGTAGTCTGGAAAACTGTCTTGGGTCAGCTGCTGTCAAGCTGGGAATTGTAGGCTTAGGGCCTCGATAAATCTGCTCTTGGGTATGCAGCTTCTCCATCCTAGGCACTAACTCTGGTAGTGAGGCTGGACTGAATTCTCCTTCTGTCTGAAGATAATGGTATCTTGGACCAAGGGGCACATTTTCATAATGTCCTGTTCCTGAAGGCTGGGCTGAATATGTGTGTGTCCTCTGAGAATATACACCATGACCATCAACTACATGTGACATCCTAGAAGTTAAAGTCATATCTCCCATTTGCTCTGTCAGCTGCTCATAATGGGCTGGTTGAGGAGTAGAAACTTCACCACTATGCGCTCTGGAGCTTCTATGACTAATGACTGAGGGTGGCAAGTGAGTGCGGGGAGCTGGTATTGGTGTCTGAATGCTGGGGCTACGCTGCTGGATCTCCTGTCTTAATGTAGCATTCTCCGCCTTGAGCCCTTGAAGCGCTGAAAGGATTTCTGGTAGAATGGAGCTACGGAGCTCGTCATTGTCCCTCTTCATCTGCATGCACATAGACTTTATATCAGAGGTCTGCTGGACTTGAAAGTGTTGCTTATCATACCCTGGCGATTCATATCCAGATGGCTCTGGCCATACATCTTGGAGTATTAGATCATCTGTGTATGAGGGCTGACTCGTCGGAGAAGATGATCGTGATACATTGGCTGACATGGGTGCGACTGCTTCATTGGCGTATTCACTCAGGCGATTAGATACTGGAGCTCTCTTCACAAAGCCTGATCCATGAACTTCATAATCTGCTAGATATGCAGGTTGTCTTATTTGTCGTCTAGGTCTGACAACAGGAGGATATGGCTCAGAATTCGACATCATCTCTCTACTGTGATTCACTCAATCCGGCTCGAAGGACCACTTGAAATGGAGGGGTTCGTGGATGTATTAAATTTGGGTGTGAAACACAATAGGCAGTCGGTCAGAACTGAGTGAGATGGTTACTTAATTGAAGAGAGGCACTCAGGGTATTAGATGTGATTTTCATTTACTAAAGGACTTGGTATACAATGGAACATATGTGTGGTTTCTGAAACAAATAAACAATAAACAATAATCAATACAGATGTTTCACAATAAATATTACTAACTGAACAGCATACAACAAGTATAGAAAGAAAATAATGGCAAAGTAGATAATAAAGGCGCAATTCTCCGAGTGTCCAAAAGAGGGCGCCAAGAGCACATGAATCCCGCATGATGGCAGGGTCTTTGTCTGGGCATGTCCAACTTGAATGATCACCGCAGGTAGCCAATTATCGTCGCATAACGCGCACATACGTGATATACTATAAACATACATCAGTAACATACTAAAATGTGTACATATGAACATATAACTACAACTTGTACTTAAACACTTGGTAATTCCCGAGTTTAAGCTGGTAATATAAGCAGTACTGGGCTAACAAGCTGCTACAGGTGGTACGTGAACAACAGCTGATCTTCTGTCAATAATAACTTTATAAATAGTGATCACTTACTTTTAAGACACGCACACTGTAACACAGTATACCAGTAGTGACTGTTTTGTCTCTTTTTGCTGAGTGAGTTTGATAGCAGGTGTTATCGCCAGCGTTATCTCCCGTGTGCACTGTCGCTCTCAACTAGTTCTTAGCTCAGCCCACCTCGATGATACTGCGTTGCATTGTGCACTGATTGGTTGGTGTCATCCGGGACGTAGACATCAGTGGTCCTTTTGCACACCCAAGTTGGGCGTTTCTGTTACTTATCTCTCTCTCTCAGCAAACTTACATTAGGGTTCATATGGCAGACCTTTTGAAACAAAGTTCCGGCTTTCTACCACTGTAAGTGACCTCTTACTAAGTCTCTGTGGCGCAATCGGTTAGCGCGTTCTGCTGTTAACTGAAAGGTTGGTGGTTCAAGCCCGCCCAGGGACGAATTAGGCATTTTGCTGCCTTGCAACTGCTAACATGTGCACTGGGCATATATCCTGGGCCAAATTCTGTCCAGTGTTACAAGATGAAATCTGGGTTTAGCAGAAGATTGTCACGGGTAGGGAAGGTATTACTGTAAACGGTGTCTAGCTCTTGAAAGAGCTCCTCATCAGCTCAGCTAGTTCAGTAAGTAGAGCATGAGACCCTTAATCTCAGGGTCGTGGGTTCAAGCCCCACGTTGCGTGTTTCTGTTGCCTCTCTCTCTCTCAGCAAACTTTCATTAGGGTTTATATAGCAGACCTTTTGAAACAAAGTTCTGCCTTTCTACCACTGTAAGTGACCTCTTACTAAGTCTCTGTGGCGCAATCTGTTAGCGCGTTTGGCTGTTAACTGAAAGGTTGGAAGTTCAAGCCCCTCCAGGGACGAATTAGGCATTTTGCTGCCTTGCAACTGCTAACACGTGCACTGGGCATATATCCTGGGCCACATTCTGTCCAGTGTTACAAGATGAAATCAGGATTTAGCAGAAGATTTTCACGGGTAGGGAAGGTATTACTGAAAACGGTGTCTAGCTCTTGAAACACCTTTACATCAGCCCGGCTAGCTCAGGCGGAAGAGCATGAGACTCTTAATCTCAGGGTCGAGGGTTCGAGCCCCACGTTGGGCGTTTCTGTTACTTATCTCTCTCTCTCAGCAAACTTACATTAGGGTTAATATCACAGACCTTTTGAAACAAAGTTCCGGCTTTCTACCACTGTAGGTGACCTTTCCCTAAGTCTCTGTGGCGCAATAGGTTAGCGCGTTCTGCTGTTAACTGAAAGGTTTGTGGTTCAAGCCCACCCAGAATCGAATTAGGCATTTTGCTGCCTTGCAACTGCTAACACGTGCACTGGGCATATATCCTGGGCCACATTCTGTCCAGCGTTACAAGATGAAATCAGGATTTAGCAGAAGGTTGTCACGGGTAGGGAAGGTATGACTGAAAACAGTGTCTAGGTCTTGAAAGAGCTATGCATGAGCCTGGCTAGCTCAGTCGGTAGAGCATGAGACTCTTAATGTCAGGGTAGTGGGTTTGAGCCCCACGTTGGGCGTTTCTGTTACTTTTCTCTCTCTCTCTCAGCAAACTTACATTAGCGTTCATATGGCAGACCTTTTGAAACAAAGTTCCGGCTTTCTACCACTGTAGGTGACCTTTCCCTAAGTCTCTGTGGCGCAATCGGTTAGCGCGTTCGGCTGTTAACTGAAAGGTTGGTGGTTCAAGCCCACCCAGGGAAGAACTAGGCATTTTGCTGCCTTGCAACTGCTAACACGTGCACTGGGCATATATCCAGGGCCACATTCTGTCCAGCGTTACAAGATGAAATCAGGATTTAGCAGAACATTGTCATGGGTAGGGAAGGTATTACTGTAAACGGTTTCTAGCTCCTAAAAGAGCTTCTCATCAGCCCCGCTAGCTCAGTCGATAGAGCATGAGACTCTTAATCTCAGGGTCGTGGGTTAGAGCCCCACATTGGGCGTTTCTGTTACCTCTCTTTCTCTCAGCAAACTATCATTAGGGTTCATGTAGCAGACCTTTTGAGACAAAGTTCCGCGTTTCTACCACTGTAGGTGATCTTTCACTAAGTCTCTGTGGCGCAATCGGTTAGCGTATTCAGCTGTTAACTGAAAGCTTGGTGGTTGAAGCCCAGCCATGGACGAATTAGGCATTTTGCTGCCTTGCAACTGCTAACACGTGCACTGGACATAGATCCTGGGCCACATTCTGTCCAGCGTTACAAGATGAAATCAGGATTTAGCAGAAGATTGTCATGGGTAGGGAAGGTATTACTGTAAATGGTGTCTAGCTCTTGAAAAGGCTTCTCGTCAGTTCGGCTAGCTCAGTCGGTAGGGCATGAGACTCTTCATCTCAGGGTCGTGAGTTAGAGCCCCACGTTGGGCGTTTCTGTTACCTCTCTGTCTCTCTCTCTCAGCAAACTTACATTAGGGTTCATATAGCTGACCTTTTGAGACAAACTTCTGACTTTCTACCACTGTAGGTGACCTTTCACTAAGTCTCTGTGGTGCAATCGGTTAGCGCGTTCGGCTGTTAACTGAAATGTTGGTGGTTCAAGCCCACCCAGGTACGAATTAGGCATTTTGCTGCCTTGCAACTGCTAACACGTGCACTGGACATAGATCCTGGGCCACATTCTGTCCAGCGTTACAAGATGAAATCAGGATTTAGCAGTAGATTGTCATGAGTAAGGAAGGTATTACTGTAAATGGTGTCTAGCTCTTGAAAAGGCTTCTCGTCAGTTCGGCTAGCTCAGTGGATAGGGCATGAGACTCTTAATCTCATGGTCGTGGGTTAGAGCCCCACGTTGGGCGTTTCTGTTACCTCTCTGTCTCTCTCTCTCAGCAAACTTACATTAGGCTTCATATAGCAGACCTTTTGAGACAAAGTTCTGACTTTCTACCACTGTAGGTGACCTTTCACTAAGTCTCTGTGGTGCAATCGGTTAGCGCGTTCGGCTGTTAACTGAAAGGTTGGTGGATGAAGCCCACCCAGGGACAAACTAGGCATTTTGCTGCCTTGCAACTGCTAAACCGTGCACTGGGCATATATCCTGGGCCACATTCTGTCCAGCGTTACCAGATGAAATCAGGATTTAGCAGAAGATTGTCACGGGTAGGGAAGGTATTACTGTAAACAGTGTCTAGCTCTTGAAAGTACTTCTCATCAGCCTAGCTGGCTCAGTCGGTAGAGCATGAGACTCTCAATCTCAGGGTTGTGGGTTAGAGCCCCATGTTGGGTGTTTCTGTTACTTTTCTCTCTCTCTCTCAGCAAACTTACATTATGCTTTGTATAGCAGACTTTGAGACAGAGTTCTGCGTTTCGACCACTGTAGGTGACCTTTCACTAAGTTTCTGTGGCGCAATCGGTTAGCGTGTTCGGCTGTTAACTGAAAGCTTGGTGGTTGAAGCCCAGCCAGGGACGAATTAGGCATTTTGCTGCCTTGCAACTGCTAACACGTGCACTGGACATAGATCCTGGGCCACATTCTGTCCAGCGTTACAAGATGAAATCAGGATTTAGCAGAACATTGTCACGGGTAGGGAAGGTATTACTGTAAACGGTGTTTATATCTTAAAAGAGCTTCTCATCAGCCCGGCTAGCTCAGTTGGTAGAGCCTGAGACTCTTAATCTCAGGGTCGTGGGTTCGAGCCCCACGTTGGGCGTTCCTGTTACTTTTCTCTCTCTCTCCCAGCAAACTTACAAAAGGGTTCATATAGCAGACCTTTTGGGACAAGGTTACACGTTTCTACCACTGTAGGTGACGTTTCACTAAGTCTCTGTGGCGCAATCGGTTAGCGCGTTCGGCAGTTAATTGAAAGGTTGGTGGTTCAAGCCCACCCAGGGACGAAATAAGCATTTTGCTGCCTTGCAACTGCTAACACGTGCACTGGACATAGATCCTGGGCCACATTCTGTCCAGCGTTACAAGATGAAATCAGGATTTAGCAGAAGATTGTCATGAGTAGGGAAGGTATTACTGTAAATGGTGTTTAGCTCTTGAAAAGGCTTCTCGTCAGTTTGGCTAGCTCAGTCGGTAGGGCATGAGACTCTTAATCTCATGGTCGTGGGTTAGAGCCCCACGTTGGGCGTTACTGCTACCTCTCTGTCTCTCTTTCTCAGCAAACTTACATTAGGCTTCATATAGCAGACCTTTTGAGACAAAGTTCTGACTTTCTACCACTGTAGGTGACCTTTCATTAAGTCTCTGTGGTGCAATCGGTTAGCGCGTTTGGCTGTTAACTGAAAGGTTGGTGGATGAAGCCCACCCAGGGATGAACTAGGCATTTTGCTGCCTTGCAACTGCTAAACCGTGCACTGGGCATATATCCTGGGCCACATTCTGTCCAGCGTTACCAGATGAAATCAGGATTTAGCAGAAGATTGTCACGGGTAGGGAAGTTATTACTGTAAACAGTGTCTAGCTCTTGAAAGTACTTCTCATCAGCCTAGCTGGCTCAGTCGGTAGAGCATGAGAATCTCAGGGTTGTGGGTTAGAGCCCCATGTTGGGTGTTTCTGTTACTTTTCTCTCTCTCTCTCAGCAAACTTACATTATGCTTTGTATAGTAGACTTTGAGACAGAGTTCTGCGTTTCGACCACTGTAGGTGACCTTTCACTAAGTTTCTGTGGCGCGAACATGCAAACGGCTTCTCTCCAGTGTGAATCCTCATGTGGATGTAAAGGTCTCGTTTTTTACCTAAACTCTTTCCTCACTGTTCGCAGGTGTAAGGTTTCTCCCTAGTGTGAACTCTCATGTGAGCAATCAGGTGCTGCTTTTTACTGAAACTCTTTTTACACTGTTTACAGCTGAAAGACTTCTCTCCAGTATGAGTTCTCATGTGTTCTGCAAGGTTTCCAGCATGATAAAAGCTTTTTCCACACTTTTGGCATGTGTACGGCCTCTCTCCAGTGTGAATTCTCATGTGGGTTTTAAAGTTTTGTATTTGACTAAAACTCTTTCCACACTGTTCGCAGGTGTAAGGTTTCTTCCCTGTGTGAACCCTCATGTGAACATCAAGGTTTGGCCTTTGACAGAAACTCTTTCCGCACTGATTACAGCTGAAAGGCTTCTCTCCAATGTGAATTCTCATGTGTGCTGCAAAGTTTCCAGCATGATAAAAGCTTTTTCCACACTCTTGGCATGTGAACTTCCCCTCTCCAGTGTGAATTCTCATGTGGGCTTTAAAGCTTTGTTTTTGACCAAAACTCTTTTCACACTGTTCGCAGATGTAAGGTTGCTCCCTAGTGTGAACTCTCATGCGAACATCAAGCTTTGACTTCTGACTGAAACTCTTTCTACACTGTTTACAGCTGAAATTACACCCAGATTTGGATTTCCGAGGTCTTCCGTGTGATGAAGTCTTTTTAGTCAGTGTGGGTTTTTCATCAGTCATTATTTCTTGGGGTTTCTCAAACTGCTGTTTCTCATCTATATCATTATGTCCATGAGTCTTTTCTTTCAGCACCATCAGATCTAAAAAAAAAAAAAAAAAGAGTTAACTTAGTATGAAGGCTCAAACCGATAAGCAAGAAATGGATGTTTCACCCACAAATGAAAATGACCTTACCATTTACTCTCCGTCATGTAGTTTTAGAAATTTCCTTTATTGTGGAACACAGTAAGCCAGTAGGTTTGTTTCTTTTTTTAATATCTTCTTTTGTGTTCAACAGGATTAAGAAACTCATAAAGGTTTAAAACCACACAAAGAAGAGTAAATGGTGAGGCTATTTTCATTTCTACATCAACTATTCCTTTAAAAGGTTTCTACAATTACCCATTTTTTACAAGATGTAAAAAAAGTCTTTGGTGTTCCCAGAATGTGTCTGAGGTTTCAGCTCAAAATCAGATCATATATCTTGTAGAATATTTAATTTAGGGGTCAGAGGAAAACCAAGCTCTTTTTGTGCCTGTGGCTTTAAATGGAAATACATGTTTAAAGTTACTGAAGTTTGTCCTGCGCGCTTGCATTTTTTTTGAAGTTACATCTTTGGTTTGGTGCGTTAATCTTATCGTTGCTATTATTCAAAAGAAGGTAATGATTCGCACTCAATTGCTTCGTACTGTTTTTATTTTTACTTTTTTTTTACATTGTACTATTGTATACTATTGTATTAACAATGATGAAAGATTACCAACACAATATATACTAGGCCTCACAAAAATTATTTTAACCAAGAATTATTTTCTATTTGAGAAAGACTTTTATCTGCAAGTCCAAGCTACTGCCATGGGCACCTCATTGGCACCAAGTTATACAAACTTATTTATGGGCAAATTCGAACACGACTACATTTACAATGATAATCCATTTCATTCAAACATCAAAGTTTGGATACGATATATAGACGATTGTTTCATGATATGGTCGGGCACAGAACAAGAATTAGATTCATTCACGACATTTATAAATTCAAAAATTCCTTCTATTAAATTCACAATAGAAAAAAGTATAGACTCGATACATTTTTTGGATGTAAAAGTGAGTAAAGTAAATGAGATACTACAAACAACAATATATCGAAAACCAACGGATAAAAACAGTTTTATCTATGGACAGTTACCATCCGGTTCATATAAAAACAGAGCTTACCAGTGAGTCAGTTCCATAGAATGAAACGTAATTGTAGTACTGCAGAAGAGTTTGATAAACAGAAAAACATATTATTTCAAAGATTTCGCTCGAGAGGAAATCCACAAAAGTGGTTAAATGATGCGTTAGGTAAGGTAAATAAATTGCATCGACAAGGTATTTTAAAAACAGTAACACCGACTAAGAAATCAAAAGAGTTTTCAGTAAATTGCACCTTAACATACAACGAACACCGTAATTTTATTAAATCAACGATCCATAAACATTGGCATATATTATCCTCTGACCGTAAAGTCAGATGGATGAACAGAGAAGTAGAAGGTTTCCGGAACTATATCATTAATATTGTTCAAGATTTTTAAAATTATTATTTTTTATTACTTTTATAATTTATTATGATTACAAAGTTGGGTGACGGCGTGGCGCAGTAAGAAGGGCTCTCAACTCGAGGCAAAAAGGTCACTGGTTCGAGCCTCGGCTGGGTCAGTTGGAATTTCTTTATGGAGTTTGCATGTTCATGCTCACATGCATTTTAGGTGAATTAGGTAAGCTAAATTTTCTGTTGTTGTAAATGAGAACAGGTTGCAGCTGGAAGGGCATCCGCTGTGTAAAACATATGCTGGATGAATTGGCGGTTCATTCCGCTGTGGTGACCCCAAATTAATAATGGAGCTTAGCCAAAAAGAAAATTAATGAATGATTATAAAGTTTTATAACTATTCAAGATTTTTTAAATCAAACTTTGATGCATCACTCACTTTTGTTTATATCTCAGACAGTTCTACCTATTAAAGTTAAATATCAATGACAACAGAACATGGGTTACTCTACAATTATATTTTTTATTCTGGCAAGAATAATAGCAAAAGAAACTTTTAATTATTTTGCCCACTCAACAATTGACACATTATTGTCTGGCTAGTTTCTGTCCTCTACTTATGAGCTGAAAAGGCAATAATGGTCCAACAATCCTGTCCATCATCACCAATAAAGCCTAGAAATTGGGCATCAGTATACTGTAAGCCGACAGGTTCATATATTCTTTTCCAGTTATCAAAGACTTAATTTGTTACTTCATTTTTGTTACATTGTTTTATCTTCAAAAATATACATCAGTGTAAAACCTACAAATGGTGGAAAAACATATTCTGTAATATTAAAACCACCTGGGTCTCCACTTTTGCCATGGCCTCTTTTTTGTTGTAACAAACTTTACAACAAAAACCAGTACAAAAACCAGGTTTTTCCAAACTTTTTAACAAAACACTTCCTTTCCACAGCTGTTACTATTTCTATCCAAGAATTATTGGCCAGGTTATCTCAATGGTGATCACGCATGGTCGGATCGTTAAGATGTCTGTACAGTCGTACTGTTTCAGACAAAATCCCTTCAAAGTGACTCATATTCAACTCAAATCAAACATGGCGCCGCATGAACTCTTCACCCAAAATCATGTCGCGCGCTTCCAAAGTGAACCTCCGCAAACATGGCAATGACGTCACATATACCGCAAGCACTGAGCTATTGCATGCTGGTCTTATTTGTAGTTTTAATACCGCAAATTACATTAAGACTAGTGAAATAAAGAACTACACCACCAAGCAACAACAAAAAATTATTTAAATGAGCATTAGGAGTAGCGTTACATGTACATCGGAAAATAAGACCTGTGCAAACATCTTTAAGACCTAGAACAGCAAATTTAAGGCTTTTTAAGGCCTAAAATTTTGATGTTTATATTTTAGACCTTTTAAGACCCCACGGAAACCCTGTGTAAGCCAGATGGCACAGCAGAGTGCAGGTTTCATCCACTTATTTCTGCGCTTTTTGGATATGCACATAAAAACGGTTGATGGAAACTCTATAATGCGCATATTATTGGAAAATGTGTGTGAATGGACAAAACAGCAGGCTAAGCACATTGTAAAACATCTAAAGTGTTGATTTGGTCATTTTAAACCGCCTCAACCATTTCAGTATTGTTATTATATTAATATTTTAATGACCTCCAAAATTGTCAAGAGTGTCTGCACTCCGTGTCTCGCGACTTCAAACACCAGTGCGCATTCACTGCATGTCAGGATTGCCTTCTGAGGCGCAAGTCATTTATTAAATAAAGATAATATATTCCTGCAGCTGCTCCCACCGATGCATAATCTGTTTTTATGTTGGCTTGAGAAAGCCAACATACTGTAATGCTACTTAAACTTATTCTTATTATTATTATTCCGGCTTCTGACCAACAAAAAGCAATCGCTTCTCCTCCCAGGGCTTAGATGCTACAAGCCCCAAATTTGGTCAAAAGCTGTCTATTACTCATGAGATGGTTGCTGTATGTCCTCATGCCGATAAGATTTGTAGTTTTTGAATAAAATTTTTTTTTTATAAAAAAATTGTATCGAGTATTTGGGGCATAAAAAAAGTATACAATCCTCAAATTTGGCCAAGAGATGTGTTTGAAATTACAGATAATTATCATATTTATTTGGTGTAATTATAAATAACAGTTTTCCTATAAATATTTTTTTTTATATTAAATTTGTAAAATTCAAACAAAAAGCGTGTCAAAGTGTCCACGAGATGGCGCCAGAGCCCTTTTGGAATTGAATTTACAGCCCCTTTAAGAGGCACTTTCCCTTTAAGAGGCGGAGATATCCGGGCTGACTGTTTTGGCTCTACAGACAGAAATTTCGGGCTCATTTCAGATGTGCTTGTTACAACATTTGAAGCTGTTTACATTAAAATTTCTCAGCGAAAGTACACAAATACAAGTGATACAACACTATTTAGTGTTCCTTTAAGAGGCAGAGAGATCCGTGGTCAAAATCGAGGTAAGATTGAACTTAATTCTGGTCATCAGTCATTCATATTATGCTCGCGGTGAATTCCATAAAGCGTAATAAAACTGATCTGGATGCAGAATCATCCGCGTCGGAATCGACCCGCATGCATTTCTGTCTGCTACCCTGTGAGTTTTAAAATGCATGCCTCTGATGTTGGCAGAAACATAACTTTACTTCAGATATTTCTTTTAAAACAGAATATTCTGTGCCGTGAAAAGCCTTCTCCTCTACTTGTGATAATGAAAATGAAAGCCATGCGAACATTCACGTATATTATACAATAAACATATTTAATATAAAATCATTTTAACTTTATTTTTAATCTGTATTTTAACCCTCTAAAAACAGCTATGTCCTTGCCACAAAACTAATAATCCATCTTCAAAACCTACAATTTCTTTCCATTCGGTCCGGTCGGACCTGAACGTCTTTATACCGTTGTAATCACGTGTAAATTCTAACAAAGACAATGTTTGCACTTTTTAAATCACATTTTATTTATTGTGCAAAAATAAAACATCCAAACAGCATCATAACCAATAAAAACACACAGCAAAAAAAAAAAAAAACAGTATCCAAACAGTATTATAATGTTTTAAAGCAAAAATGTTAAGAACAATTATTTACAAACAGTGAAAATAAAGTGTGTGTATATACATATATATACATACAGTTGAAGTCAGAATTATTAGCCCCCCTGAATTATTAGCTCCCCTGTTTATTTTTTCCCCAATTTCTGTTTAATGGAGGGAAGATTGTTTCAGCACATTTCTAAGCATAATAGTTTTAAAAAACTATATCTAATTACTGATTTATTTTATCTTTGCCATGATGACATTAAATAATGTTTGACTTGATATTTTTCAAGACACTTCTATACAGCTTTAAGTGACATTTAAAGGCTTAACTAGGTTAATAAGGTGAACTAGGCAGGTTAGGGTAATTAGGCAAGTTATTGTATAACGATGGTTTGTTCTGTAGATTATCAAAAAAAATTGCTTAAAGGGATAATAATTGTGTCCCAAAAATGTTTTTTAAATAATTAATAACTGCTTTTATTCTAGCCGAAATAAAACAAATAAGACTTTCTCAAGAAGAAAAAATATTATCAGATATACAGTGAAAATTTCCTTGCTCTGTTAAACATCATTTGGGAAATATTTAAAAAAGGGGAAAAAAAAATCAAATGGGGGTTAATAATTCTGACTTCAACTGTATATATATATATATATATATATATATATATATATATATATATATATATATATATATATATATATATATACACATTTATGGTTAGGGTTATAAGGATTATTTTTTGTTGGCAAAAACAAAAGTTTACTTCAGATATTTCTTTCAAAACAGAATATTCTGTACCGCAAAAAAGCCTTCTTCTCACTTGTGATAATGACAATGAAAGCCAAGCTTTTGGCCTATGCTGTACCAAAAAAAATAATAATAAAATCACCCAGGTGATGACAATTAAATATTACGATTATAACATTGTGTTAGTGGCCAGTGGGGTGGAACAACGTCATTGGTCTGAATTAACCACGTGATGAAGACGGCCTAATATTGTATTTAATGCGATTTTCTTCCTGTAAACTGTATATATAACTATATAACTATAACTATATATATAATGCTGCAAATTACTGTAAATTGACTGTACTCTATATTAACTGCAAAACTGATAAGACTGGTTAAATAAAAGACAAATTAACTAAATGTATGTGCTATTGTTTCATTATTATTTTAATTTAATATTTTTCTTCATATGATATTTATTATAATGTAATTTTGTTCAGATTATAATATATACTATAAATACTAACTATACTATAGTGATCTGCATTAAACAACCTGAACAAATCAGTCCTCTCTCTCTCTCCATTTGATCAAAAATGTAAATGAGGCCTTCCGATTAACAGTCCAGTGGACCCTAGCAACAGCCTAGAAACCACTCAGAACACCCTAGCAACTACCTAGGAATGCCTTAGCAACATCTTAGCAACCGCCTAGCAACCACTTCTCAACCGCTGTGCTTCCTGCTAACTGCCTTTGAGTCCCCGGCGCAGTCACGTTGGCTTTCTCAAGCCAACATCAAAGTTTGTCTACGAACTTTAGGTTCTAGTTTAAACTATTTTTCTACTTTAAAATGTTAGGCTGTGATTGAATAGATTATTATATGAAATATTAAAAATACTAGATTTTTGATTTAATGCAATAATTCTGTTGTATTTTTATTAATTGTAATTGTAAATAGATATTGTTCAGTTGCTTCAATATTTCCAGACATTTGTTGTTTTGTTTTTTTATCATTAAGGATTTATCACTGTTTCGTATTGAGTTGAGGGAATAAATATT
Source organism: Danio rerio (assembly GCF_052040795.2). Taxonomy (NCBI): domain Eukaryota; kingdom Metazoa; phylum Chordata; class Actinopteri; order Cypriniformes; family Danionidae; genus Danio; species Danio rerio. The sequence continues at coordinate 57,743,993 of NC_141024.2, forward strand.
ATCGTCATAGACAATAAATTTCTTCACATACAATTATAGTACTCTAAGTAATTTTCTCACAACAAACTTTATTTTTGTGTACTTTTTCATGAGGTCCTACAAGTCAAGTTGTAAACAATGCATGGAAAAATGGTGAAAAATAATAATTGGGGTAATAATTATTTTTTACGTAGAAAATAACATCAAATAAAATAAATGCTTTACATTCTTATTGGGAAGATTTTTTATTTCTAGAGCAAAAAAACTGGAATATCTTCAGTCTTTGGTACACTGTATTAGTGTTGGCAGAGACCCACTTTTAATTAAAAAAAAATTAGTTTTGATTTCACCTAATAGAGCTCATATTGTAAATTCTATGCAAATTTAATTGATATTTTGATTTCCAAAAAACATGTTTGTAATCATTACATAACTTGTAAATAATTGATAAACTGTTATTGTGTTACTGTTATTGTCTTAGGTAGCACTCTTAGATAGATAATACAGAAATACGTACAGTAGACCTATACAGCACTTAAATATGTTACAAATAATAACTGCGCTATATATTATAGGCTGCCTTTTATTTTACTTTTTTAGTTTAAATTTTTTCTTTTATTTTGCCAGAAAACATTGCTAGAAAATTGTCCCAGAATGGTACAATAATAGATAAAATAAGAGCAAGCTGCAAATATCATAAAATAATGCTCTTTTGACACTTATTTTGATCAAATCAAACACTGAAATAATTATTTGTTAGTGTAATATTTTACACCACATTGATTTATGCCATAAAACTTGGTAATTTTCAGGAATCGCTTTAATAATCAATAATCTTACTGGCGTTTCTGATGTTGCTACTTGCTAGAAAGTGCTGGTCTGAGTGTGCAGTTGGGTCTCCGTACCTGCCGCTTCACCCAACCCAACAGCAGGGGGCACTGTCTGGTCTGGACGCGCAGGTCTGTGCGCGCAGGTCTGAGCGTGCAGTTGGGTCTACGGGCCTGCAGCTTCCCCTTACTCCAAGAGCCTCCAATCTGGGAGTGAGTGCAGGCTATAAATCACTTTTATAAAACCTTTTCATTGACTGTTTCATGCTAGAGAAACTTCTTCCCATTCCCAACTAAATGTAAGATTCTTAGTCTCAAAAATAAAATAATAAGATAAAAAACTAAATAACATTAATCCATGCACAGCACTATTCATTTACAAAATCCAATTCATAAATTCAAAAACAATTTGTGAATTAACAAAAATTGGATTTGTGAATTTAAGAATTGTGTGCTATTTCATAAAAATTCCAGAGACCTAAAGATAGGGATGCACCGATATGGATTTTTTGGCCAATACAGATAACCGATAATTATTCAGACTTGGAGGCCGATAGCTGATATGCATAGGCCGATATGTATCGGCCGATATTTATAAATATTTCAAAATGATATATTTTTATACAGCAAACTTCATAAAAGATTGAACTGCTATATGAACTAAATAGTCTATACTCCAAGCAAAAAAGCTTTAACTTCAAAATTGCAAGGTGGCTATAGACCTATATTTACGATTTCAAATAAATCAGCATGCAAAAAATACATTACTTTCTTTTCTTCATAGCAAATTAACATGCAACTTGACTGTTGCATAAAATTAATAAGGTTAAATAACAAAATAGGATTTAATCAACAAGCAAGTTAAATATATTTAAATAAGATGAAAATGAAAGCACTAAGGACTGAAACCAGCTCAAATGTTCTTGAACAAAACGGGTTACAGTGATGTACACATGTACAAATATGTCATGTCCGAAAAAGCCTTTTTTAGAGGTGTTTTGACAGTTCAGAGCCACCGTACAAGCGAACAGCTATATGCAGCATGTTGACTTTCATGAACATTAATGAGCGTCAAAATCTGAGGATCTGTTTGGCAAAAGATTTGACTGTTTATCACTGCTAGGCATGGGCCGGTAAAGAAATTCTGATGGTATGATAACCTTGGATAAAAATATCACGGTGTTGTAATCACTGCTCTAAAATAAGTTATATTTAAATGTCTGGGTTAAAAAAAAAACTTTTTCCATTTGAACACAATATATTTTACTTTAAGAAACATTAAAAATATTTTGGAGCTGTAAACATGTCAGGCTGAATAATTTAAATTAATCATTGACTTCTGCTGTCTTCATTTGTTTCAGAAACACAGATTTCTTTACAATTTAAAACAGTATCTTTAGACATCTTTTCTGTTGGAGATACTGTTGTCCTAAAAAAAAAAAAAAAAATCATACATATACCCAGGGCCGGATTAACCAATGGACCTTATGGGCACAGGCCCAGGGGCCCGTGCGCACTAGGGGCCCCTGCGAGGGGGGAGAAAAAAAGACAATTTCGAAGTGTCTTTTTTGGCTAATTGCAAATAGCGCATGTAGTTGGAATAAGCTATTCAGGATTTATGCCCATCGATGCCTGATTGATAGAGACAACATGAGTAAAGAGCTGTCATTCATTACAGCTGCAGTGGTGCACCTTGTAAGGCGCACACTATTATCTTTTGACGCGATTAATCATGAACTCGGTTCGAATCCACCATCAGCTGAACTCGTGCTACTTTTTTTCTCCCCATTACATATCAGATTTGAAATATATTTATTTTTAACAGGAAGGAAACATTTTTTAAAAATAATGCAAATGTGATATAAAGTCACAAGTGTCTCGTGGGTATTTAATAATGTTTAGCCTTATTATAGGTGCCTGCCTCTCTGCAAAAACTATATTGCTCAGACAACTGTATTTCCTCTGAGCAAAAAAATCGCGATCACATATTAATATTATTATTATATTTAAACTGCCTTTTTTTCGTTAACTAAACAGAATGCTGTAATTGGTCAAGCGCGGAAACGTCAGTTTTGTAATAACCCATACTAAACTGAGCGGACTTTAGTGTAAAGTTATATCTGTCATAAATGAGTGGACAAGTGGATTTAGCAAACGCGAGAGAAAGAAGAGAGGAGGCATCTTTATTGAGGCATTTTCCATACACACCATCTTTAAACAGACCCATGATCAGGAGAATGAGGGTACAGAAGAAGACGTTATGGTAACTTTAAATAATGAGAAGCTAGCATTAACCAGGCGGAGGAGGCTAACGGCAGCGCAGCGCGGACTGGATTCATCGTGTGAGAGACAGACAGAAAAGGAGAGAGAGAGGGAGATAGAGAGAGAGAGAGGCCCAGAAGAGGAGAGAGACGGGAGAGAAGAGGTATAGTGTGTGTGATTTCGGATACTTTTAGGTTTATAATGAAGTCTTCATCACGAGAAGAGTAGAGAAAATACAGGGAGAGGAGGAGAGAGAGAGTAAATCAGTGTTTGTATTATGAAAGACTCAGATTCATAGAACTGGATTGGAGAAGCATTGTGCGTTATATGCCATGGCAATAATAAGCTTTATAAGTTTGTAAAAGCAATACAATAAAATACCCTTAAAAAAAAAGAAAAAAATATATTTATATATAATAATAATATATATATATATATATATATATATATATATATATATATATATATATATATATATATATATAGTTTTTTTTATTTTTTATTTTTTAGTTTTATTAATATTTTATTCAATGCTTTGAAAAATAAGTTAAATCTTTGTAGACTATAAACACATATGTACTATATATCATTTATTTAAATATGTGGGCAACAAATTATAGATTCATTTTATTTAAAAATTATTATATCATTCTTATTTTTTAAATTCAATTATAGGGCTGCGGCCAGGTAGGGGGCCTTACAAGACAATGTGCCCAGGGGCCCCTGAGTTCTTAATCCGGGCCTGGTGTGTACTGTTCTCCAAATGCGTCCTGTGTATACTTTAACAGTTAAACTCTCCCTCATTAACTTCACAGGCACAGAATGTCCTTTATCACACTTTAATAAGGGCGGAGTAAAACTATAAACAGGAAGAAAATAAACAATATCAATTTACATTCACAATGTGGACATAACAAAGATGTTTCTGGCAAATATCTCACATATCTTGTAATCTGGCTCTTTTCTGCTTATAAACTAACATGAACACAAAATATCAGGCAATAAAAGTGATCAGCAGACAGTGATGCTGGTTCTGATATAGTCCAGTGACAATCACATGTTGAACAAACTCAAATAAAGCAAATGACAAAAAACTCCTAAACTAATCCTTTATAACTGAAGTATTATGAACAATAAACAGAACACAAACCCACCAAGCTTCCAAAGGGCGAGGAGGACTGCAGATTGGTCTGGATTCACTGCTCTCCAACTTAGCAATGTTTGGAGATGATGAAGAGGCATTTGACAGAAGATGAAGATCTCCATCATATTTCAAGTCATTTAACACTGAATTCTGCTTTATTATTGTGCTGCGCTTTTGTCAATTGATCATTGAATGAATCCTTCAGTCTTTATATCTGTCTGTTTCTGTGTTTCCATTCTGTTTTCTGTTTCCACATCTGATCTAAAAGCTCTGTGTGTCATTCAGAAGCTGATTTGACAGCTCCACACACACTCATATTGTTTTACTGCAGTTATTAATGCACTGAGACCATCAGCCAATCACAATCCAGCATTCAGCACACACTCCACATGTCTTATTGTGTGTGCGTGTGTGTGTGTGTGTGTGTGTGTGTTTTAAGCTGATGTTTGTGTACTGACTGAATGTTAATCTGTGTGTGTTTACAGTCTGTATCATGGAGGAGAGACGAGGATTACAGCAGGACCACGCAAATGTAGGACTACACATACACACACACACACACACACACACACACACACACACGCTCCCTTCTGTCTCTCTCTCTCACACGCACACGCACACGCTCACACACAATCAGACATACACACTCACTTTCACACACACATGCTCACGTGCACACACACACTCTCTCACACACACACACGCACGCACACACATGCACACACACACATACTCTCTCTTACACACACACACACGCAAACACACTTTCTCCGTCTTTCTCACATGCATACACACACGCACGCATGCCTGCACACACTCTCTCACTTACACACACACACGCACACTCTCTCCCTCTCTCAATCACACACACACACACACACTCTCTCTCATACGCACACACAAACACCCACACACATACACGCAAGCATGCACACACACACACACTCATACACACACACTCACATAAACACTCACACACATACACACACACACACATGCATGCATGCACGCACGCACACACACACACACACACACACACACAAGGCCACTCACACAAACATACTCACACACACACAGACACGCGCACACACACACACAAACATACTCACACACACACACAAACATACTCACACACACACAGACACGCGCACACACACACACACGCGCACACACACAAACATATTCTCTCACACACACGCACACATACACATGCACTCACACACACACACACAGCTGTGGTTATAAATGTGTGTGTTCTTGTGTTCAGATGTCTGTTTCCTCACTCTGGATCCAAACACAGCAAACTCTCAACTCATTCTGTCTGAGGAGAACAGAGAAGTGAAGCGTGTGTTAGAGATTCAGCCGTATCCTGATCATCCAGACAGATTTGATGATTATCCTCAGGTGTTGTGCAGAGAGAGTGTGTGTGAACGCTGTTACTGGGAGATTGACTGGAGTGGAGATCATGTGTGTATATCAGTGTCATATAAGAGCATCAGGAGGAAGGGAGGAGATGTTGAGTGTGTGTTTGGATCTGATGCTCAGTCCTGGAGTTTGTTCTGCTCTTCCTCCAGATTCTCATTCATACACAATAACACACGCACTGATCTCCCAGTGAAGCCGCTCAGCAGGAGAATAGGAGTGTTTGTGGATCACAGTGCAGGAACTCTGATCTTCTACAACATCTATAGAGACACAATGAGCCTCATCCACTCAGTCCAGACCACATTCACTGAGCCGCTCTGCCCTGGGTTTACTGTTTATTCTGGATCATCAGTGAAACTGAGCTGAAGACTGACGAGAGATTTACCCAGATTCTTCTGCAGGAGCAGTCAGCAGTGTGTGTGTGTGTGTGTGTGTGTGCGTGTGTGTGTGAGACAGTAAGCATGTATGTGTGTCTATGAGAGAAAGCATGACTGTGTGTGTATGAGAGAGCATGAACAAGAGTAAGTGTGTGTGAGTGAGTGTGTACAAGTGTGTGTGTGTGTGTGTGAAAAGATCATCAATGGTTGCTGCTTTTATTGTGAAACATTATGGGCTCCTTACGATTATTTGGATGCTGTGTTGTTTTAATAGTATTAGTCATTCCAAATAAAATGAATCAAATGTGTGTGAGAAAGCATGTTTGTGTTTATGAGAGAGCATGTGTGTGTGAGTGAGAGAATATACAAGTGTGTGCGTGTGTGTGTATAAGACTGTGTGAGAGAGAGCATGTACATGTTTGTGTGTGTGTGAGAAAGAGCATGTGTCTCTAAGAGAGATAGAGAGAGCATGCACATGTGTTTGTGAAAGAGTTTCAAAAACACATTTAATTGTGGATTGCATAGAGAGGAGAAAATTGAAACAAAATACACACCAAATTGTTATTTTAAAAAGAAAACAAATCGTATCATTCATTATGATGTAAACAGCAACAACTACCATAATATTAAAACTATACCTCGTTTTATCTTGTCATATTTATTCTTCTTGTCCTTCTTCTTGTTCTTTCTATGTTTCTTGCTCTTGTTTTTCTTGGTTTTGCCTTTTTTGATTTTCTTCTCTGAGTCTCTTCTGAACTGGAACTCGAAGAGGTGTCATCACAGGATTTGTCTGTCACTGATGACTCTACATCAGTTGATGTGTTCTCATCACTAGTTAGGTCAACAGCACTGGATTTTTCACGTCCAACTGATGTACCAGGAATCAGATCATCTGAATGTAAAATCAACACAAATGCAATATCCAAATTTCAATTGAGTTTTTAAGCAATATACTATTTGAAACAGTGCTCAAAATACACTTTAAGAATAAAAAAACAATATATATAAATAAATACACAGTGTCTGTATTAACTTATACATTATACAAAAATATGTTAGGTGTTAGGCTGTTACTTTGCTGTTGCGTTGAAAGCTCCACTACTTGCTGGCGAAGTTCACTGTTCAAGGCTTCCAGCTCATTAACTTTATTTTGTAATACTTCTGCCTTGTTCTGCCACATCAGTATTTCTTGCTTTATTGGTTTCGTTGTATTCACTGAAAGTAAAACAGAGTGACAGTTATAATTCACCTTTTGTATACAGTGTTAACATTTATGTAATTATACTGTATAAAGATAGCCATGTAAAAAGGTAACAGATAGGCTTACCTTCACTCCCCACACTTTCTAGATTGTGTTTTTTACGGGTGTTGTATTGTGACATCTATAAAAATAAAAAATAAAAATATTTTAGAAGGTGGCAAAACATTTAAGGCCACTGGCCAGTTAGTTAAACAGTGTTGTGCTAAAATGTGCTTTGCCCTGAAAACTTGTCAGACCAAGCAGTTATTTACTTTTTGATTTTATATTTAAGCAAAGTTTTAAGGGAACTGGATATATTAATAATTCTATATATCTACTAGGGATGTAACGGTATTGTAAATACCGTCATACCGCAATATTAATTTTTTTCGATATTACCGAAGTCGCATGACTCGGTAAAACTATAGGTCTTTTGAGAAAATTTGCTTAGGCGAATGAAGCGAACGGGAGGTAGCAAAAACTACAATACCCATCAGCCCATGCTTGACCATCATCCCTTGCGGTCTGTTGTCGCTACAGATCCAGTAATGCGGAAATGGAGTGTGCTGCTAGAAGCGGGGATGAAAAGAGCTGGAAAACTCTAAGGCCCCGTTTACACTAATGCGTTTTAGTTTGAAAACGCATAAGTTTTGCTACGGTTACGCCAACCGTCCACACTACGCCGAAGTTCTCGAGCGCCGAAAACGGAGCGTTTCGAAATGTGTGGATAATGTCTCAGTGTGGATAATGGAAAACGGAGAATTCTGAAAACGGAGGCGGGGCTGCAGACGTTCGCCTCTCTGATTGGGGCTTTTCCTGAATATTAAGTAGCCTAACACGCACAGTTCAGTCCTGCATAATCTCCGTGTAAGTTCAGACTTCGCAAGTTTGATCAAGGCTGCTGTCTCTTCTTCTCAGTTTGATATGGAAAAGCAGATTATACCGAGGACACGGGTAAATCTTCAAAGGGAACAGTGTACTTTATAACTTCATTCACATCACCCTGGCGTCGTTGTTTCACTTTCTCAACAATAAAATGTAAACATGATTTAAGGAACTGCCTATTTTCATTTTAATATTAGCAACTTAGACAGCAGACATGTTGAGGCGTCGTGCTGCATAAGATGAGCGTCATTTTCACTGTGTGGATATTTATAACAAAACGGAGCCGATAACAACTGCCTCCTTTCAATTTCAGTGAAAATACGAAACACACCCTCTCTTTTGCTGAATATCAGTTTTAATAATCGATAATGGCCATTTTAAAAGTATAACATACAATAAGTTTATACATTATAGGAAATAAAGGCAAACGATCAGTCAATATACAGAATGTACGTGGTTACATTAATCATTAACTTATCTTTGCGCTCAGCCAAAACACGTTACCTGAGAACAAGTAATAGATTCCAATGACCAAAGTCAGGGAATATGTCGTTAGATAAAGACAACAAGATAAATGAAATATCCCGTTTAATAAATACAGTGAGATTAGATCCAGCGGGAGATGCTTGATGAGAAGTCCGACTAGCAGAGCTCTCATCTGGGTAGATGGGCTGAGTGTGATTAAATGTTGAATGTGATGAGTTTTCAACAATACTAAATTGAAACTTTATTGTTTTTACATGGTTTAATAATTTTTTGTTATTAAAATTGAAGTTCCTGTTTCAAAGCTTACAGATAGATGGCTAATTTGTATGTCATTGACACTTTTGGCACTTTTTTGGAGTATTTTCATAAGTTTTGTTTTTTCCTGTAAATGATTCAATAAATACCGTACCGTGACATTCATACCGAGGTATTACCGTACCGTGAAATTGTGATACCGTTACATCCCTAATATCTACACATACGCGTGCGCGCACACACACACACACACACACACACACACACACACACACACACACACACACACACACACAGTCTTAAAATGGATTATTAAGCATGTAATATACACCCAGTCTAAATATACATTATTAAAGCATTCAAAACAACTTGAAGTTTACACGTTTTCATGACAGATGGAGATTTTTTTTTTTGCCTCTATCACTGTCTGGACATGAAAACAAAAATATTTATGCTTTTTAAAATCTAGTTTACGACTACCATATAAGCTAAGCTGAAATAGATCTAACCATGTTGATGCGAGCTGATCACTTTTCATTAGGCCTACTTGAAACAGTAACACAGTCAAATCACAAGAAACATTAGGTCAAAAACTTCATTCGTACCTTTTCTTCCACGGTTGTTCCGCTTGGATCTTCACGGAGTACAAATTAGCTTTTCTGCCGTTAAGGAAGTTTATTTAGGCGGCAATCCTTTTTAAGCGCCTTTTAAGTAGTTCTCCTGTAGAGGGCGCTTCGCGAGTCTCTATTGTCTTATGGCAGAGATTAAAAACACTGTCATATTTTATGAAAACGAATTGTATTACCTCTAGCCATCTCATTTACAAATTAAAATAGTCCTGCTAACGTTTAAAAAAATATTAAATAAGGTTTATTTTGAGTCATCGATAATGACTAAGTGATGACAGCGCTTAGAAATGTAACAGGTACCATGTGACATTGACATCATACCCTGAACAGTCGGGACTGTAAAAACTGTTATAAATATAATAAAAGAAATAAACTTTACTATGATTTATAATTAGATTGATATTATGAAAGCAAACCGCACAGAAAAAAAAATTAAAAGTAAAACCTATCCCTTAAAACATCTGGACGTCAAGTCCCGCCCATTTCCGGATTTGTCTTTTCCAAGCCAACAGACCTGCAAGAATGCGAACCGCCAATAAACACCAGGAAGAAGAAGAAGAAGAGGAAGAGGAGGCGGAGGATGTCCGGGTATGTGTTTGTTCTGTCTTCTCTGTGTTCAGTGTTTATACTGCTTCAGGTAAAATCCCCCTAGTAAAATGTAACTCCGCAGGTGCTTTGATAACCCTGCAGCTGTTTGACTCTTCTCTGCTCTGTTTAGAGTGTTTGTGACGGATGTTTTTCACTGAACTCATGATCTGCCGCTCCTTCAGAAACGAAAGTGAAAGTGTTATAGAAGTGAAGTTGGTTTTATATTCGCACATTCACATTCGCACTATCCCCTTAATAATATCATTTCAGAAAAGTATTCATTGCAAATTCTAAATAGAGAAATCATAATAGCAGCAAATGACTATCAAAGTACAACATTGTTCACAGTCAAATAAACAGTGTTAATGTTGTTTTCAAGTCATAGTTGCATGCTAATTCCGATCAAATATTCAAAGTAACATGGTAAACAATATATAGACTGCTAAATGAACGAAAGTGTGAATATAAAACCAACTTTACCTCTATGAAAGTGATTAGTTGTTGTGTCGCCATTTTAAACAGACAGAATCCACCATTTACAACGCAGAACAGCTTTAAATCTGTAATGTCTTGATAAAACCTGTAAGCTTTATGTGAATGTGTGTATGATGTTATTATAATCAAACGGACGACGCTGTGATTCTTCATTAGTTTACTCGTGATGAGCTTCTAGATTTGAGTGTCTCAGCTGCTGATCTTTTCCTGCATTCAGCTGAATTATGAAGGCTGATCAATGACTGGAGATCTGTGATTGTTCATCAGTTTCTTCTAGAGTTTCTACTGGAGATCAAACTCTTCAGATCCATCATGGAGGACACACACACACCTAGAGAGCAGGATTTGTCTACAGGATGCAGGTATTAGACCTTCACTTGACATTTCATATGATTATTTTCTACAGGATATTATATTAACTCTCTGTTAGTTGTGTTTTTAATCTGTCTGAATATTTAACACACACAGCCAGTAAGTTTGTGTACAATAATTATGAAAAGTATCATGAAGTGCTGTTAAAAAAGTGTTTTAATGATGAAATGTTGAATAAATCTGGTGTGTTGACTCTAGTGTGTGCAGCGCTGAACTTTAATCTTCTCTGTTTTAGTTCAGTTCATCAGAAGAGAGCAGAAGCAGAGCCCAGCTGTGTGTCTATGAAGAGTGACGCGTCTATGGATCCACCAATGAAATTTAAGAGTGAAAACACAGAACCTGCTGTCAGGTAGATCATCTCTTTAATATCTGCAAGTGATGAGTATTTTCATAATAAATGAATCAGGTAATTAGTGTTGTGGATCTGTTGGGTTTCAGATGTTAGATGTTGTATCTGAGCTCTGCAGGATAGTGCTTGAAGATCTCCGCTTTACACTTCAGGCCACAATAGATTCTATGCACGAACTCTGCTGACGTATTTCCGGTAGAAAATAAGCCTGTTTCTTTGCTTCCGCATAACGTGTTCTAAAGTGAAATCTTACAGCGGCGAAACCTAAACACGTTCGGAGCATGGCAAACAAGGGAGATTTACACATAAATTAGTGAGGATCCTGTGCCAGTGGTTGCCCAGCATCTGGAACATCATTATTGTTCAGTTCCACAACGAACGGCAGATGATTAATGCACCGGATCAGGCTGACAAGTCTCCGTGAGGAGGTGGAGAGACTGCTTCCCTGCTGCTTTTGGTGTTATACAGCTCTAAAGGTACGATTAAAAATGATGTATCTGAATTTAAACCAGATGAAAGAAGTGACAAGTTGTAATTGTATGTTATATTAAATAATAATACGTTTTTAACCATACACAGCAAATTTTAGATAGTAGATTTAACTACCTTAGAGTCAAAATTAACACTCCCTCATAGTTTATATGGGAACCACTATAAGTGTTAAAAATAACACTTTTAAAAGTGTTAACATTGTCAACACCAAGAGAGTGTTAATTAACAAACTCTTATTGTGTAAAATATCTGTTAAATTTCCGAAAAAATACCAGTAGCTGTGGTTGCCAGTAATCTGCTGTTTTTAACATTCATAAATTCAGTTTACAGAATATTTCTGTTAAAAGCACATTCAACAGTCTGTATTTTTTAATCAAACTCACCCTGCAAATTTTAGATTTGGTAGATTTAACTACCTTAGAGTTAAAATTAACACTCCCTCAGTGTTTATATGGGAACCACTATAAGTGTTAAAATAACATTTTTGAAAGTGTTAAAATTTTTAACACCCAGAGTGTTAATTAGCAAACTCTTATTGTGTAAAATATCTGTTAAATGTATGTCAAAATACTGGCAGCAGTGGTTGCCAGTAATCTGCTGTTTTCAACATTTTACATTCGTAAATTCAGTTTCCAGAATATTTCTGTTAAAAATACATCCCATAGTCTGTATTTTTCATTCGAACACACGTAAGCCTTAAAGGGCCATGTAACCCCCTCGTTTCAGCAGGGTGTTTTCACACCTCCACTTTGGAAAAAGTCAGAAAAGTGGGGGTGTCCAGCTCTGTTTAGGGGGGAGTGTCGGAGGAACTAAAGTGGGAGGGTGTGGGAGTGTCTATTTGGGCACGCGCGAGTTTCAGTCAAAATACACACACAGGAGAAAGAGATGGTGTTTAACCTACATGGACATCTGTAGTGGAATTATTTGCCAAATTATTAACTGGTGGACTTTAACTGCAGTTTGGCTCTTTCATTCAGGGAATTCATTCATGTCCCTCGCGACAAACGCGATATTTGATTCGAGGATCTGCTCTAAGCCTGTATTTTTCATGCAATGTTTGATACCGCACGGCGAATGACAGAAAAAAAACTCCGCATTTCCCGGAAACTTAGACGCACACGGCAGGTAACGTCAGAAAGCCGCGTGTGTTATTCCGGTCACAAAATGCGGTGCTAACATGTTTGCCCTCAGTGCAATAGTTAACTTAATTCGATACGAACAAACTGAATAAACAAAGAGCACTGGTCGCTCACTTACCAAATCTGTAGAGACAGGACAATCACCAGCAACTAGAGCCGCGTCTGAAGAGAAGACTACATCCGGAATCCGGATCTCAGCGTTTGCAGATGAGAACAGCTCTCAGGTAAACAATAATCCCCCTTAGACACGTAAGTTATTGTTGTCGCGCGTCGCGTACACTGTTAATCCACACGTGAGTCTGAGCTCTCACAGAGAGAAAATGAAAACGAAACTTAACTGCAGCAAAATTTAAAAGCAACACTTCACGCTTGTTTTGCCAACACAACGTGGCGTCTCTGTGGTGTAAAGACGGTGACACTAATGAATATTAATGAAGTTGCACAATAGAGCGCGCTGATTGGTTTGAACCAAGGCTTACTCATGCATTAATGCATCACACTGTAAGACGTAATAAGGCACACTCTGGCACAGACGCCCAGTCTGCACGCTGGAATACAACGCTATTATGTCATGACCGTGACGCAGCTTCAAAAATTCGTTTCAAACAGGAAGTACGAATTTGCTTGAAATAACGCAAAAACAACCAATTTACACTTTTTAGTGAAATATAGGTGTCCTAATAGTGTTTTTAGCAGTGTGGGACACATATACGACTGTCAATAGCTCAAAAAATGTGTTTTGGTGTTTCGTGACCCTTTAAATTCCACAGCAAAATCTTCACTAGTGTCCTCACTACAGAGGGCTGAACACTCAGACAGTGATGAAGTTAATGAGACAATTAAGTGTCTAATTAAAGGAGGATTGAGAATTATTGATGAACAACTGTTAACAAGCAGAATCACTGAAGGATAGAAAAACACCAATTACAGCCAAAACCAAAGATGAAATCAACTGAGAAAAAAAAACTCTAAATAAAATAATAATTAATAAAAATAAAACAAATTACACAATAAAAAAATGTTATTTTTCAACATCTTTTAAAAAAAAAACTCATCACATTAAACAACTTATCATGGAGCTTCACCTATTACTGACCTTTGACTTGATTTCTGTCATGTGAACAAAAGCTCTTAATAAAATTTCTGTTCATTTAAAGTCACCATGATGGAGGACAGAGTCTGCTTTAGTCAGGCTCTTCAACTTTTTGCTATAAATTTCTTTTACTTTGGCTGCTATAGTTAGTGTTAATCACACTATTTATACATATAACATGGAAAGCTGAAAGAAAATTAAAGTGTCAGTCTGAAGAGATTATTAATGATAACATAGTCATCCTTTCCTGCTTGTTTTCTAATTCAGTATCATATTAGTTATGTGTGAGAAATAAATAATTTACATAAATGAAACCACTGAAGCTCCAATAATATAAAATAAAACCACTATTTATAATGATAATGTTTGATCTATGGCAAAACTCAAAAACACACAGACATCAATAATTAGTCTTTGAATCTCAATGATGGTGACAAACAAAAAAATAAAAATCAAGTAATAAAAACACTCTACTGAAATATCACCTCCCAAAAACAACACTAAATACAGGAAAAGAAAGAGATTGTAAGAACATAAAGCTGCATAATTTATTCATGCTGCAATGCATGCTGGGAGCTTTGTACTATGCTGGCACCCAGCATGCATTGCGGCATGAACTATGCAGCTTTTTTTTTTTAGCAACCACAGTTGAGGTTCATATCCTGATTCTTGATGACTGTGTGTCATAATGCATAAGCTGAAGCTTGAATTTTTAGTGCATGACAGTCTAATTATTAATTGCATCCTAATTGTTTGTTGAATTTTCTATGAGTGCAGCAGACTGCCAGTAGTATTGTCCCATTCAGTTATAATACAACTATATTTGCATATTTTTATGAATCAACTTATTAAACACCTGAAATTATGTCTATAACAATAAAGCATTAACAGTATAGTTTCTCTTGACCTTTTTTGCTATAGCTGATGAGTTTTAGAAACACAGCTATAACAGTCAGAGAACCATTAAGCTATAAGCATAAAGCTTCAAGAGCTCAAATAAGCAGCCTCTGGTCTCTATGATGGTGAGGTCAAATGAAATATTTTTAATAAAACAAATCTAAACCTCTGTTCATTGTCAAATATTCTTACAGAAATGAAGTCAAACTGTAATCAGTGAAGCTGCTTATACTATTATTTAATGGAGTTGTTTAATCCTCTGTTTTAATTCAGTTGGTTTGCTGTGAGGCTGTGTCTGTAGTTTTATTTCTTCCTTCAATTTCTTATTCCTTCAGTGATTGTGCTTGTTAACAGCAGGTGTTCAACAGCAGGTGTCTGAATTCACTTATTTGTGGTCATTCGCTCTGTCTAGTGGACTAAACTAATTGACCAATTTAAGGGCCAGGTGAATGAGGGTGTGGTGAGATTTCAGACACTCTGATTAGTTTCTCAAATACAAGGGTTTTCTACAAAGGTAGATACATGTTACTCTGTGTGACAAGGAGGCAAATCAGCTTCTAACGCCGAGAGGGTTATTTTACCTTAATCTAACTCTAGAATTTTAACACTTTACTCTGAATTACCACAACACTAGAAATTTAACACCAATGAATTTGCTGTGTACTATAGTAAATTGTATTATACTGTATATATTGTAGTACTTTAAAGGACTAAGTCGAAAAGAACATGAATGAATGAATATTGTTGTATTTACAACTTTCTGTTAATGAATGCAGCAACATTTTGTAGTATTAACTATCATGAACTTTAAAAAATTCCAGTATAGTATATATATATATATATATATATATATATATATATATATATATATATATATATATATATATATATATATATATATATATATAATATATATATATATATATATGTGTGTGTGTGTGTGTGTGTGTGTGTGTGTGTGTGTGTGTGTGTGTGTGTATGTAAACACAGACTAAACATTTTAGTGTGATGTATTATGGAAATAACAAAGTGAAAAAAATGTGTTAAGCACAAGTGTTTATATGCAAAAGCTAATACATTTCTTTCTTTTTTATACATCTACTTGCATTAAATCTGATTAGGTACACAACTTGCATCCTACAACATCCAGAGTAAGCGCAACTGTGAGGGAGACATCGTCCATGGCATGGCTGAGGGTCCACACTGAGCATCTCATCCGCAGCATGAAGCAACACAAGCTGGACAGTCATCATCTTTTTCTATTACACCAAGCACCAACCAGATTTATACAATGGCCTGCCTTCTGCGCATTAGTAAAAGCTTGAGCTAAATAATAAAGTGTTCACACACTGTACATAATTTATATGTTGTTGTCTGCACTGCAGGAATGTAAAGTTGTCTATATAATAAACATTAATTTTCAGCATATTCATTTAAACATATATTACAGAACAATTTGAGTGAACAATTGCTCTAACTAATGTAAATATAAATCATTTTAGATACTTGCACTGCAGGTGTAAATAAGCAGGGTATTATGTGCATAGAGAAATATGCAATGCTTACCTCCATCAAATGTACTGCCTCTGTCTTTTGACAAAAATCAGGCAGGCAACTACCGTCAGACCCCAAGTGATGCTCAAGCACTGGTTGTATTTAATTACATTTAATCTTAGCCTTTTTAAAAACGAATGTTTTTAATAAAAGATTACAAGAATAATGCAAAATGCATTTGTTTCAAGTCACAAAAATGTAATGAATGGGATACTAACTCCAACTCATTTTGAACAAGGAAAACCCTTAAAATATGTAAATATAAGTAACTAGACACTTGCACTGCAGTATAAATATATACAGTTTGACACAATTTTAAACATTTCCCTTACAGCGATGTGTTAAAATACAACATTAAACAATTGTTAAATAAGATGTTGTTTGAGTGTTTTGTTCAAATTTGTAATCATTTTGACAGGTAAAAATAAAAAAAGAAAGAAATGGTCAGCTTCCTCTGAAACATTTTAATGTCTTTGTAGATGAGCTGGATCTTCATGTCATCCTGAGAATAAAAAACCTCCCACTCAAATGCAGCTTCTCTGACTCCATCATCGCCCTGAAACACGTCATGCTGATCTCCTGTCACTCCTCCTTACAGGAAACCTGGAAACTATAACCTATAACGTTAGCTAATAACTCATACATAGTTCATACTAATAGATATTAAGGACACAATGTACATATATGTAAATAGATAAAGATGGATAGAAATGACACGGATAATTAAAATATGACATAAAAATCAATATGAAGTGTGAGAAACAGACACGGCTAGCGTTTAAGTTCTATTCATATAAATAGCATGATGATACTCACCCTCAAAATGATGAATGTAGCTCGAGGTAGCTTGGGTGGGGTTAGGGATCCACAATAAGATCATACTGTATGACTACTAATGAGCAGTTCATATGTTCACATTACACAGATAATAAGCCGGTAGTTAATAGTATGAATTGTGAGCTAAACTAAAGTGTTCCTGATCTCCTGCCATAAAGGGCTTTTCCTGCACACTTTCCCCTGCTGTTTCTGTGCTGTACTGATCAGCCATTCCTCTGATCTGAGTCTGTTTTCACTGAAGCGCAGTCATCATCATGTTGCGTTGGCCTCATAGATGCTGCTGATCAACACAATTGGTTTCTAGAATTGATATTTCTCGAGTTCTCCTGCTCATTCAGTCATGATAGATGATGGTAAATGAACTTGTCTTGCTGTCCTCAAAGTCTGGACTGGAGCTCTGCAGACAAACCCCAGATGAGTGACCTTCTGAAGACTAAGTGATGAGGAGGAGGATAAGGGGAGCTGCTGGAGGCGGGAATAACAGTCAGCTGACACAGTGCAGTTTATACTGCTGCTTATATAGTCATGTGATGATGATTGACACGCCTGAATGATTAAGCTCCTCTCACACCTACACTGTGGACTTCATTCCGCGATTTGATGATTAGTTTAAGCTCTAATCTGCTCTAATAATGCTGCATTTCTGTTGGGCTTTCTCTACTAGAAATGAGCCTTGATCCTGAACTCTGAGAGCAAACACTTGTATGATCTAGAGTTATTATGTAAATCAAAAACTGTATTCAGTCAGAAAGTGAGCTTACAGAAGCAGAGCAAACACAGTCATGGTGAAGATTCAGATAGCAGAGATGGAGACGCTTATTATTTCTTATTGATAGTAAAACATCTAACAAGTATAAGATCACAACAACCTTCAGATCTACAGACAGCAGAATACAAGATTCAGAGGAACATGAGAACAGAAAATTATACAGTAAAAGAAACAACATTACCACATTACACACTACAGCAGCTGAACAGGTAATTTAGGAGCTTTTGTCATCAAGTGATCAGCTTGTGGTGTTTAAAGTGATCAGTTTATGGTGTTTAAAGTGATCAGTGTGTGGTGTTTAAAGTGATGAGTATGTGGTGTTTAAAGTGATCAGTGTGTGGTGTTTAAAGTGATCAGTGTGTGGTGTTTAAAGTGATCAGTGTGAGGTGTTTAAAGTCATTAGTGTGTGGTGTTAAAAGTGATCAGTGTGTGGTGTTTAAAGTGATCAGTGTGTGGTGTTTAAAGTGATCAGTGTGAGGTGTTTAAAGTCATTAGTGTGTGGTGTTAAAAGTGATCAGTGTGTGGTGTTTAGAGTGATCAGTGTGTGGTGTTTAAAGTGATCAGTGTGTGGTGTTTAAAGTGATCAGTGTGAGGTGTTTAAAGTCATTAGTGTGTGGTGTTAAAAGTGATCATTGTGTGGTGTTTAGAGTGATCAGTGTGTGGTGTTTAAAGTGATCAGTGTGTGGTGTTTAAAGTGATCAGTGTGTGGTGTTTAAAGTGATCAGTGTGTGGTGTTTAGAGTGAACAGTGTGTGGTGGTTAAAGTGAACAGTGTGTTTAAAGTGATCAGTGTGTGGTGTTTAAAGTGAACAGTGTGTTTAAAGTGATCAGTGTGTGGTGTTTAAGTTAAATCTGATTTAATCTCTGTATTGTGTCTCAGCTTGTTCAGAGAAAACACACATGGCTTCACTAGAGGATCTTTACACTGGCACTCATTGACTCTTTGTGTCGTTGTTGTTCCTGCAGTGTGGATGGAGATGATCAGACTGGAGACCTGCAGCAGGATTCACTCCAACCAGAACATGATGAACTTCAGAGAGTCAAAGAGCAGCACAAAACCAGCATGAAGAACAAGTATGAGAGATTATTTGAGGGAATCAAACATGGAGAGACTCAAACCCTCCTGAACAGGATCTACACACAGCTCTACATCATAGAAGGAGAGACTGAAGGAGTGAATGAAGAACATGAGGTTTTACAGATGGAGAAAAGAGCCAGAACAAAACCCTCACAACACACTCCAGTCTACTGCAATGACATCTTTAAAGCCTCAGCTGGAGCAGGACATGGGGAGAAGATCAAGAAGGAGAAAGCCCAGATCAAGACTGTTCTCACTAAAGGCATCGCTGGAATCGGGAAAACCGTCTCTGTGCAAAAGTTCATTCTGGACTGGGCCGAGGGAAAAGACCATAAGGATGTAGATTTCATGTTTGTGCTTCCATTTCGAGAGCTGAACTTGATCAGAGATCATCAGTACAGTCTTCACAGACTTCTGCTGGACTTTCATCCTGAACTTGAAGATCTGGAGCCCAAGATTTATGAGCAGTGTAGAGTTGTGATCATCTTTGATGGTCTGGATGAAAGCAGAATCACACTGAAGTTTTCAGATGAGGAGAAAGTTTGTGCTGTGACTGAATCTTTATCAGATAGACAGAAAGTTTGTGCTGTGACTGAATCTTCATCAGTGGCTGTGTTGATGTGGAGCCTCCTGAAAGGAGATCTGCTTCCCTCTGCTCTCATCTGGATCACCTCCAGACCAGCAGCAGCCCATCAGATCCCCTCCAGATACATCAAGCGTCTGACAGAAATTCAGGGATTCACTGAGCCTCAGAAGGAGGAATATTTCAGGAAGAGAATCAGCAACCAGCATCAAGCCAGCAGAATCATCTCCCACATCAGAAGAGCAAGAAGCCTCCAGATCATGTGCCACATACCTGTCTTCTGCTGGATCTCCTCCACTGTGCTTCAGAAGCTCCTGGAAGAAGATGTGAGTGCAGAAATCCCTCAAACTCTGACTGAGATGTACATCCACTTCCTGCTGATTCAGATCAACATGAGGAAGCAGAAGTATGAAGAGAGAGATCCAGAGAAACTCCTGCAGTCCAACAGAGGAGTGATCCTCAAACTTGCTGAAGTGGCTTTCAGACAGCTGATGAAGGGCAATGTGATGTTCTATGAGGAGGACCTGACTGAGAGCGGCATAGACGTCACTGACGCCTCAGTGTATTCTGGGATCTGCACTGAGATCTTCAAGGAGGAATCTGTGATTCATCAGAGGAAAGTCTACAGCTTCATCCATCTCAGCTTTCAGGAGTTTCTGGCTGCTTTCTTTGTGTTTTACTGCCATTTAACAGAGAACAGAGAACCGCTGAAGTTAATTTTAGAATATTCATATGATCAATATCTACAGTCCAGCTCTGAGAAGTCTCTGTATGATCTGCTCAGTTCAGTAGTAGATAAAGCTGTCAGGAGTAGTAATGGTCATCTGGATCTGTTCCTGCGGTTCCTGCTGGGCGTCTCACTGGAGTCCAATCAGAGACTCTTCCAGGATCTGCTGACACACACAGAGAAGAGCTCAGAGAACATCAGGAGAATCACACAGCACATTAAAGACATGATCAAGAGAGATAACCGTCTCTCAGCTGAAAGATCCATCAATCTGTTCCTCTGTCTGCTGGAGGTGAAAGATCAGACTCTGGCCAGAGAGATTCAGGAGTTTGTGAAATCAGACAAACACTCAGAGGAGAAACTCTCTCCTGCTCACTGCTCAACAATCTCCTACATGATTGAGATGTCAGAGGAGCCGCTGGATGAGTTAGACTTTAATAAATTCAACACATCAGATGAGGGAAGACGGAGACTGACAGCAGCTGTGAGAAACTGCAGAAGAGCTCTGTGAGTAGTCATTGATTGATCACAGAAGACACACATCAGTCTGCACTGAAGACTCAGATCAGTTTAGTGAATCACTGCCCTGCTTTAACAGAAAATCTTTAGCTGGCCATATCGTCCCCCTGTGAGATCGCTGATACACCATATTACTGCATGGGGACGCGGCGGCAGTGTTCTGTTTCCTTATTTGCTCATTTATTTCAGCATTTCTAAACGTATTTAACAAACTTTTCTTGACTTTTTACTCACACAAACAACATTTGTACTTATTTAATAATCTACTTCATTTGCTTTACATTTTATCCTGGAAAATAACTCAAATCCCTGTAAATCCCTGTGCTCCTCCAGCTGAATAGGACATTTGTTGATGTGTATTTGCTCAAATCTAACACAGTGTTGCTCTTGGATAATTGTGTTTGTTTTCTGATCAGAGAAATAGTGTAATTTTAGACACAGTATTGCCGTCTCACCGCAGACATGCCTCTAATATTACATTTACTGTAGGCCTAAACACTAAACTTTACACTGAGCTCAGTAAAATGCACTCTTATTAGTTATTAATAATCAATAAATAAAAATATGTTTTTAAATGAATTAAATAGGCTCCTTCTGAGGCATGAGGGTGGTATGAGGGCCCAATGACCACAGGTGGGATTTGCAGCCCAACACCTTGGTACAACACCATGAGGTAGCCTGACTGCCATTAGGTACTGAGATGACATTCTCAGACCCCTTGTGAGACCAAATGCCAATGTGGTTGGCCCTGGATTCCTCCTAATGCAAGACAATGCTGGACCTCATGTGTCTGGAGTGTGTCAGCAATTCTTGCAGTTCACTACAGTTTTGAGTGTGACTCCAAATCCAGTCCTCCATGGGTTAATACATTTGATTTGCAGTGATCATGTCTGTGTGATTTTGTTGTCAGCACACTCAACTGTGTAAAGAACAAAGTATTTAATAAGAATATTTCAGTCAATCAGATCTAGGATGTGTTATTTTAGTGTTCCCTTTATTGTTTGAGCAGTATATATATAGTTTATTTCCAGTGTTACTTTTATCACTGTAGACTGAACTCATGAACACTCAACACTGCTCATTTCTCACTGCTGATTGTGTTGCTCTTTGTCCTCTACACAGACTACAGAGCTGTAATCTCACTGTTCAGTGCTGTGAGAGTTTGTCTTCCGTTCTACAATCCTCAAACTGTGTGCTGAGAGAGCTGGACCTGAGTATCAATGATCTGCAGGATTCAGGAGTGAAGCTTCTTTCTGATGGACTGAGGAGTCCAAACTGTAAACTGGAGACACTGAGGTAAAATAAAAACATTTCCATTAATTAAATGCTGCCACAAATGACTTTTACATTGTGAAATGCAGTAAAGTATGATGAGGTAATGAGCATATGCTGTGATGTATTTTATTTCTGTTTATTTATTGTGAATATTTCATATTTCAGGTGTGAAGTCAAATATGAGAAACCCTGTTTATATCAGATATAATATCGCTCTTTAGTGTAATTTCTGCTGAAATGATCATTGATTGGTGTTCTTTGGTGTTGTTGGGGCGTCTCTAAATGAGCTGTGTTTCTGCAGATGTTCAGCCCTTCACTGAGTCTCTTTATTTACTGATGTTAATGTTTGTAAAGTTATATTCAGTCAGTTTTATATTAATTTCAGCAATATTATTGACTAATATGAAGATGTTGATGTGATTCATTTGCAATACAGTTTGTAAAGTCATATTTTCTTTCTGTTAATATTATATGAGAGTCTTGCTTTGTTTAACAAATATGAGGATCTAAATGGATTTGCATTGTAAACATTAATAACAGTTAAAAGGTATTTTTTAATTTTTATTTTATACAATAATTTGTTATGATTGTTACTCTTTTAAATCATTCTGCATAAATCTACATTTTTTTTTTTTTTACAAAATTCTGCTCAGAAATAGCAAATAAATCTGTCTGGCCGACTCATTTTGGTCCAGAGATCTTCTCTTTATATAGGTTTATGTAATAATGAAATACAAATGTTTAATCTTCCTCAATGTGACCATCAAAGCAACTCTGAATAGTTAAAGGAGTCTTTTCCTTTTCCCTATGAGGAGAAATCACTCCTCACGGGGACATCAATAATTACATGCACACTCACACACAATAATGCAGTGTCTTTTACTGTCCTCTACACAGGCTACTGTTCTGTAATCTCACTGTTCAGTGCTGTAAGAGTTTGTCTTCAGCTCTACAATCCTCAAACTGTGTGCTGAGAGAGCTGGACCTGAGTAACAATGACCTGCAGGATTCAGGAGTGAAGCTTCTCTCTGATGGACTGAAGAGTCAACACTGTAAACTGGACACACTGAGGTCTGAATTCAAACAACTGATTGATTGATTGATTTTGATTTTACCTCAAACGAAAGACTGAAATCCCGCTGTTAATGTAATCTGTGTTCTTCTTTCTCAGATTGGTCATGTGTAAACTCACTGTTCAGTGCTGTGAGAGTTTGTCTTCAGCTCTACAATCCTCAAACTGTGTGCTGAGAGAGCTGGACCTGAGTAACAATGACCTGCAGGATTCAGGAGTGAAGAAGCTCTCTGATGGACTGAAGACTGTAAACTGTAAACTGGAGACACTGAGGTAAATGATTCTCCACTCTACAATAACTAGATAACAGGAATTCTGGTTTATCAGTAATTGTGTTTCACACTGCTCATACTATACCTGTAGTTAACCCTCAGGGGTCTGAGGTGATTTTGGGGCCCCTGAGATGTTTTGACATGCCCTGACATCTGTGCTGATTTCAGCTACTTATTACACAGAACTGGCCAACATGTGTTTTATTAGTATTCAGCACAAACTGAGCTACAATAATATGTGAGAAATATGGATGTACATGCTTGTGCTTTTTTAAAATATATATTATGTGTGGTTAGTAGGTTTTAAAGAAAAAAATGTCACTGAAATAAGATTCATAAATGTAACACTACCCTTGTGTGGCTCCTATTATATATGTTAACTAGTGTATTTTTATAACGGAGACCAACGCTAACTATTAGAATTCTTTTTAGACCAGAATTTAAAGGTAAGATTCGACTCACTGGAGCAAAAGAACAATACTTATAGTGATAATAGTGTAATCTAATTTTAAGATTAATAAATGAATCATATAATTCACAACAAATAAATTAATGCAAAATATGTTGTATTGTTTTGCTTAATGCACTTTTGAGATTTTAAAAGAAGAAAACATATAAAACCAATATAAAACAGTATAATACAATAGAGAATGTGAATAATAAATTCAACAACAAACTGCTATTAAAATAAATGCAAAGTTCAGTTTCAAAGTTCCAAACAGTCCCTAAATTGTAATTTAAGATTGCAAAAGCAGAGTCTTTGGTAAAAGTAAAGATGAACTTTCAATATAAAGTCTTTGTTTGAAGTCAAAGTGTCCAGTTAAATGTCTCCTTTCAAAAATTTGGACGAAGAAAAAAAAACAGTCCAAGGAAAAAAATATTTAAATTGTTCCCATGAAAAATATCCTTGTAGAAAACACGAGGAGAGAAAAAAAACAACTCTCTTAACAAATTAGTTTGGTCCTACCAGATCAGCAGATTTCACTCTCTTTTACTTAGTTCAGGCACGTATCAGTAGGATGGCTCGCCAGTCCAGACCAGAATATGAATATTCAGCCAGGACGATCTCAGGATGATCGTTCTCAACCAAGAACAACACCGGCAGTAGTGAGGAGGACAAAAAAACACACACAAAAAAAAACCCGGCCTTGTAACAACAAAGCCAGAATAAACATTAGTGTCAAGTATCTAAATAAACCAGTTAAAATTAAATAAATTGTCTGTTACAATCAATTGTACATTGATAAAACATAACAGCTAATCACACTGCTAATGCACAGTGTTAGCAAGGCTAGCACCGCATGGCGTGCATGTCTCTTTAAGAAATTAGTACTTTCAATACAAAATATTTTACAGAGATGTAAACACAATTATAAACACTAGAAATATTATGTAGGATTCTTTTAAAAGCAATTTTAAGAGTAATTTTGAAAACATTTACAAGGTTTTTTTCTACTGTTTCACTTTACAACCCAACATATTCACAATAAAATATTAATAAATTTCTCATAAAGGCATTGGTACTCACCAAAGACAGTAATTAGTGAAGGATAAAGTTGAATCAAGTCTATTTTGTCAGTTTTCTATTGATGTACTATCTCTCAACTGGTTGTTAGATCACTAGCTCTCGACTGCTCGTTAGCTCTCCAGCTCTCATGTGCTCGTTAGCTCTCGTGTGCTCGTTAACTCTCCAGCTCTCTTGTGCTCATTAACTCTCCAGCTCTCTTGTGCTCGTTAGCTCTCTAGTTCTCACTGCTTGTTAACTTAATATCTCTCTAGTAGGGATGGCTGACGTGAAACTGACGTTTCGACACAGTGTCGAGATCCCGAAGCGCAAGTGTTTCGAAACACTGCACCGAAGCATGATCCGAAACACCCAGGTCACGTGACTAAAGTGTTTCGAAACACTTGGTCACGTGACAAAAGCGATTCAAAGCATCGATCATTTCAGAGGTGTTTCAAGACCCGGAGAATCTGCATTTCACTGGCATGATCTTCAATAAGTCTCAGTCTTGTATGGCCTAGTGGACCGTGCGTGTGCACTGTGGTACTGTATTTCAAATTTATTTTGGGTTTGAATCTCGACTATTACAAATACTCCAAAATCATGATTTTATGTATTTTAATCATGTTTCTGTTTTATGGTGTAGCCTAGATAGGATACAGCTGCGGATACACCATCAATTTAGCATCATTTTTGTAACACTGTAAAACAATAATTCATATTTTTACAGTACTGTGATGGGTTTAGGTTTTGGATAGACGTTAATAAAATACAATGGGAAATTTAATTTATATTATAAATAATTATTGTTAACTTCTGGCCACAACTGTATCTGATCTAGTAACAACCCTGTTATATGAACAAAATACAAATTTATTTACAAATGTTTATTCGTATGTCAGAGCAATGTTGAAACAAAACGATACAATAACAAAGCATTACCAACTGGTAGTAAAGCAATTCAACACACTTGTGACAGTCTGGATTCGAACCCATTATTCCCGCATGATAGTCACGTACTTTAACCACTCAACTAAACCATCTGATGATTCAAGGCTACAAAGTCGGGTTTGATACATCAATTTGCTCAACTGTTCTTTGCTAAAGCTGTTTCAGTGAAATACAGATAAAATGACCACTAGGTGTCACCGTAGAGTGGTGTTTCGAAACGTTTCGAAGCTTCGACACATTTGCTTCGATAGTTTCAGTGTTTCACGAAGCCTCGCTTTGCCCACCACTACTCTCTAGTTCTCGGTTGTTTGTTAGCACTATATCTCTAGTTCTCTCGGTTGCTTGTCAACTTGCTACCTCTCTAGCTCTCGTTTGTTTTTTGGCACTATCTGCTTGTGCTTTTCCTCGCATGTGCGGGGGCGGAGCTAACTGCTCACTTCTCCAATCAAGTTTAGGTACGAAAATATTTGTTAATACCTTTAATTACACAGCAATCTTTCTGCTTTTTATTCACTTATTATTAAAGTATTAATAATAAAATAATATAAATAAATAATAATAATAATACTTTCTAAAATTATTATTAGTGACCTAGATTTATGATCTGGGTTACATAAACCAGACTGAATGTGCCTGAACAAGACTTTAAAGTAAGCAGTCTTGTAGACTAGAATATTTACTGCACAATTATGTGAAATTATCCTGTTCTCTCATTCAGAGAAAACTTTACAATGATCTACATTTTGTTAAGTTTGTTTTGGGTGATCTCAGCTGTATGTGTGAGTGACAATGCTCATGAATAATTCACACCTGACAGACAACAGACACTCCCCCACTCACCCATCAGGGCAGTGTACAGCAATGTCCATCTGCAGAAGCTAGCCCAAACTCAATGCTTGTTGTGTTACTGCTGTGTGACCATGTAAACACTCTGGGTGAACAATATACAGTGCTCAGCATATATAAGTACAGCCCTCACTAATCTCTCTTTTACATTCATATTTTAATAGAAAGCTCTACAGTATTATATTTGTGCATATACAATAGATTAGCCAAATCTGGAGCTCATCTAACAAAATACTTAAGAAACGGTCTAAAAATAGCACACTCAAATCTATGTGTTATAGAAAAATATTAAATACAAAATTAAAAAAGAGGAAAAATCAAGAGAAGTAAAACAATGAAAGAGTTCAGCTGAAATAAAAAATTTTTTTAAAAGTTAGCTGGAACTTTTGGATTTTGCAATATTCTTTTTTGCAGTATTAAGCTTGAATTTAATTGTGTTATCTTTCAATTTCTGAATCTGTTTGGTGAATAAAATATGATTGTCATAAATAAATCTGTTTAATAAATGTGTTCTGTTTAAATGCAGCAGAATACACTGCCTATATTGACTGAGAAATGGAGGAAAGTCTTGATTTTCAGAATGGGCTGTCCTCCATTATGCTGAGTGCTGTATGTGACTTATACAGCCGCACATATAATATACATTTGAAATGGTGTAAAATGTGTTCGCCAAACTCTCTTGTGCATTAATCCAGCATTTAATAATCATTTCTGAATGAGTCTGAGACACTGAAGTAGAGGAATGACAAACGCTTTAAACAAGAATAAATCAGATTTAAACATGAAAAACAATTACTGTAAATCTAAATCATATTTGAAGACCTTTAATATAGATTTCACTAATAGTTGTAGTCTTTGTTCACAGTTTGAAAACTTTAACAGGTTATGTCTGTCTGTGGGTGTCAACATTCAACATTTCTGTGTGAAAGTGAAGCGCAGCAAGAACACAAATAAACATTATACCAGTGTTAATCCTGTTTCAGAGCAGAACAGTGGATCTGGAGGTGTGAAAGCAGCAGAGTTAAACGCTAAAGTCAAGCTGTTTTGTGTCCTGCTGAAGGTTTGAGCTGCTCTCATATTTGTGCAGTTTCAGTCTCTTATAAAACAAATAAAAGTCTCATGATAAAGTGTCTGAAATAATCCTGATTACTCGCTCATCTAAAACAACGGATGGCCAATCATGAGCTGCGGCCTCAACACATTACACACATATTAGTCTGAGCACTGGCTAGACAGTATCTATAGGCTGTATCATATTTGCTTGTCCACAGTTTTAGTAGTTAATAAATGCGTCTTGATGATGCTGTGATGTAGGGCTGGACGAGAGTGTGAAGCTGCATTGAGTTTGTGCTGGCCATCCTCCAAGATAAGCAGCTCAGCATCTGTCTGTTGCTCTGTTCCGCCTGGGTGTTTTGGTCATTCAGAGGAGTTCACCAGTGTTTCTTTCTTCTCCAATTATTCCTCCTCAGAGATTGTGTGTGAGTGTGTGTGTGTGTGTGTGTGTGTGTGTGTGTGTGTGTGTGTGTGTGTGTGTGTGTGTGTGTGTGTGTGTGTGTGTGTGTGTGTGTGCAGGCCGCCAGTGGCATGTGGGCATGTCTCATGAGACGAGATTATCAGATATCAAGATATCTTTGAAGGCAATTATTAATCAGAGATGGGAAGTAACGAAGAACAAATACTTGGTGACTGTACTTAAGTAGATGTTTCTGGTATCAGTACTTTACTCCACTACTTTTTTTTTTTATCACGCGCGATATGTAGGCTAGTTTTTGAAGATTACTATGAGAAAGGCATGGATGACTTCACAAATGAGACAGAGGTAGACAGTGAATTAAACATGACTGATGCTGCCCTGTTTACATGGTAATAACGCCCATTTTGCTCAATCAGATCACAGATACACGAGAGAGACGTTCCAGTTCAAATAGACAATTTAAATACTTAAGGTTGAAATCTTTTGTCCACTTCAGATTATACTTCACTTGATTTCTAAGGTCTTTCGGTCTAATACAACAAACAAAGTGCTATTTTGTAAAAGATTTTTACATTTAGTTCTAAAACAATCAAAACTTTTATGAAAACTATATGCACTGAGATTAATTTTCTTTATTTAGAGTTCATATTTCCCTAATACAGAATTTACACTCTTTAACTGTTTTTTTTATAAAAAAATTTGACCAGGATTTTAACATGCATGCCTATAGTGTTGTCTTCAATTATTTTTAAGAGAATAAAAAAAAAATCAAAAGAAAATATATTTCTTATATAATCAACAAAAAAATACTTAAATATAAAATTCAACAAATTAATTATATTTTGGACAGAATTTGATGTAAAATGTAAGACATGATTTATAAAGATATAAAGACCTACAGAATTATTTTTAGAGCTATCAACATGATTGGCAGCTGACGTTTTAGATCTAACATCCGCAAAACTACATGATGAACGCTGTGAGTTTGCGTCAGGACGATGATACATTGGTCAGCTTCTTCAGCAATGTTGGAGCCATATTGCAGGGTGTGATGCTGCTTGGCTACTTTCATAAAATAGGATGTGAGGTCTAGTTATCTATCTATCCTCACTCACTATCCTTCAGCTTACGCAACAGCCTAATGAACCACCTAGTAGTCCAGCTAATGTTTTACGCAGCAGATGCCCTTCTAGCCACAACCCAGTAATAGGAAACACCCATACACTCTTGCATTCACACATGCACTAATACACTAGGGCCAATTTAGTTTATCTATTCACCTATACCACATGTTTTGGACTGTGGGGGACACCGGTTATTTACCTACAAGGTGAAACTAAAACATGTAGTAGTAATGGGCACTTTTTACTTAAGTACTTTTTTGAGGTTAAGTCTTTACTTTTACTTGAGTACAAAAGCGTAGTCAGTACTTCAACTTTTACCAGAGTCATTTTAAACATAAGTGTCTGTACCTCTACTTGAGTAAAGGATGTTTGTACTTTTACCATTTCTGTTTTTAATAAATATTGTCTGACATTACCCAGCGCCACACCTCATTACACATTTCAGACCACTGTAACATTTCATTCACTAACTCATTCATTCAGAAGGATATCGTATTAATATGATACATCATTTGTGTGAGTGTGTTTGCTGATGTGAGGGCTCGATCAATAAGGAGAGCTGATCAGGATGTGTGTGTTCATCACTGATGTTGACATGAGCAGAAACAGCAGTCAGCATCTTCACAACACAAAGAGATGTGTGATCGTCCAACTGTGTGATGTGGACTATTGCTGTGTTTGTAGATTGTCTGGCTGTATGGTGACAAAGGAAGGCTGTGGTTTTCTGTCTTCAGCTCTGATTTCAAACCCCTCACACCTGAGAGAGCTGGATCTGAGCTACAATCATCCAGGAGATTCAGGAGTCAAGCTGCTCTCTGAACAACTGGAGGATCCAAACTACACACTGGACAAACTCAAGTATGTGGAGCAGCACTGGCCTTGTGCTTTTACACTGAATGGCTTTAAAAAGACACTAGAAAGCTCTTTTGTGATCAGCTTCAGTTTTCTGTGAGGGTTATGAGGTGAGGACAGTAGGCTTGGGCGGTATTACGGTATTATGGTATAAAGCGGGATCTAAAAATAGCTACGGTGTCAGTTTCAATACCGTTATACCGTCATAAAATATTAAATATCCTTTATTTAATGCCTACAAAAACGTATGTGTGGTTGTCATCACGGGACAGTGTGGAGGAGAGAGGGAGAGGAAGAGGGAGAGGGAGGAAGAGAGGGGGAAGGGGAGGGGGAGAGGTGACGTGACGAGTCGCGCTTCAAAGTGTTCTGCAGTTTGGGAGTTTCGACTGAACAGAAGGGAGACGTGGTTAATATGAACGAGAGGTCTGCATTAGAGCTAAAGATCTTTGCCCGAACCCGGCGAGACCCGAAAAAATCCAAATCCCTGCATTAAAATCCATACCTGCAAAGGTGAAACAAATGATGATGAAGTAGTAAAAAAAGCTAATTTTGACGGCGGTCAAGCCAGTCACTAGCTCAGAAAGAACGCATTCCAGCCAGGTATTTCGCGGTCGCTCATACACTGCGTATTACGGTAGAGGCCTAAACCGCAAGCTGACAGGTAAAAAGAAGAGGCCATTCACTAAAGTAAAACTGCTGTCATGGAAAATAAAATGCATGTTCCTGACTGGTAGAAGATGAAAAAACAATCCTACCCAAAACTTCAGCCGAATCAGAACTCTGCATCTCGACCTGTAGCCGCAGGAAAGGGTGTTCAGCTGCTGGACGCACCATGAGTGAGAGACTGCGCTAAAGCCAGTGGATTTAATAATGTTCCTCCACAAACACACGTAGCCTAATCTTGGTGAGAAAAAAGGGTTTTTAAATTATAAATAAATATTAATTAAACCGTATAATCATAATGTAGACAGAGTATACAGACTAATGGTGGCATTATTCTTTTATTATTCAGCTTCACCGCCGCCTTAATGCCAGATTGTGAAGAGAAGTGGAGAAACATCTTGCACAGCCTTTATCTTAATTTCGTTATTGCCAAAATACCCGTCACCATTTAGAGTTTATTTTAATTTGATTTGTTAAGCAAGATTTCTTTTCATTGGTGTGTAAGCTAATTTAAAGGCTAAGTGCATGTACCTAGACCTATAGAGTGCTGAGATGTTACGATGTTACAGCTGTAGGACTTATTTTATTTCTTTGTTCCAACTTTCAAGTGGCCTATAGTCTACGCTTGTTACGAATAAATGATGTTAAAACATATAAAGGACTCATTCTTGAAAAAAATGCAATAGAGCTGTGTGCATGAGCACATTTTAATGCCGGGCTGTGAACGGGTTCGCGCTGTATAAAGCTGCCAATCAAAATGTACCTGTCGGACTCGGGACCTATCGGGTATAATTTTTATTGCCCGACTACAGCTCTGCATTCCCGCTGCTGTTCCGCGGGAGCCGGCCAGATTTCTTATGGTGTGGGAGTAAATTTCTGAATAAATCGCGGGAGAGATGTGTGTGTGTGTGTGCATGTGTAAAAGAGAGAGAGAGAGAGAGAGAGAGGTGCTGTGCGTCGCTTTGCGCTCTCTCTCTCTCTCTCTCTCTCTCTCTCTCTCTCTCTCTGACTGCGAGCCTAAGGTCGCAAAGAATGTATTCAGTTTCTGAATGGTTTAGGCTTAAGCCAACAGTTTGGTGATGCTGTCTGAGCCTTACGTCATAATTTTTTTTATTACGCCGGTAATACCGTATACCGGGGTAAAATATGGAGGCGGTTTGACGGTATCAAAATTTGGATACCGCCCAAGCCTAGAGGACAGACAGAAGATACAGCTTGTAGAGTATTACAGTCATGTCTATAAAGAGCAAATCGAGTGTGAAATGAATCTCCTCTGTAAATGTTGGAGTGTATTGGCTCAGTTACAGTGACATTAAGCGGGACACACTGTACAGTTTCAGCATTTATGCTGAGCAGAGAAACTTCTTCCTCCATTTCTGCTGAAGAATCCTACAATATCAGGTCAGGAATAGGGTTGGGGATTGAAGATGGATTCAGATTCTGGAATCAGACACTTGGATTAATGTTCAGACTCTTGTTCTAAAATCAACATCTGGATTCCTACGGAACCCCGGAAGGGACGTAGTGGGGGAGAAAAAAATTGTCTGGGTGAAAAAAAAAAAATGGGTGAAAGAAAAAAATGGGTGGGAGGAAAATATATATTTCTAAGTTTTTGTGTTCCCTCGCAAAGTTTTGCGTTCCCTCGCAAAGATGTTTTGCGTTCCCTCGCAAATATGTTTTGCGTTATCTCGCAAAGATGTTTTGCGTTCCCTAGCAAAGATATTTTGCGTTCCCTCGCAAAGATGTTTTGCGTTCTCTCGCAAAACTGTTTCTCCACAAACACTTCCTGTTCACTTCACTCACGTAAACCCTCCCGTTTTTGCTGAAATTCTCCCATATTTTACTATTCTATCCCACTTTCTTTACATTACTGTGCGCTGATTGTCGCCTTTCACTTTGCAACCTTTGAACCAGTGAATGCATGTACCCAGACAGCACACATACGTTGGGCCGACGTCGGCCGAAGGTCAACACGTCGGCCCCTCTAATTCTAACATCGGTATATGGTCGGCCAAACATACGCATGATCGTTCGGTCGTGTGTTCTATTGTTCCAGCTCAACAAACGTCGGCTCTGCATCGGTTAACGACCAGGGGCCGACGAAGCACTTATATAAGCACTTTATCTCTCATGCCCATGAAAGAATCCGGCAACATATTTGTTTACAAGTAAGTTTTTGCGTGCATAATTAATTAGACAAACGCGCCATGCATCATGTCTACTGCGTCGGTCGGTCCAGCTTTGAATATAGTCTACATTAATGCAGTAAAACTGACCAAAATGCCTACAATACTTGATTTCAATTCATTAAAATATAAAAGCTTTATTGTTATGCTTTAATAAAGAAAACGTTGTTTTTTCTGGTTTTTGCTGTTTGCTTTTTTCATCGTGGCTTTTTCTATTAAATTTTTCCCAGTGTAAAAATCAAGTATGTTCTGCATTTCGGCTGTTTAATTAAAATAAACCCCTTTTTACAGAGTGACATCTTTGTTTTATATATACTTGCATTTATATTTATTGGTTATTTTGACAGTGAATCTGTTGCACAAATAAAGTGTTTGTTTTGTAACAGTTAGTAGGCAATAAAGCTCGTCTTAAAGATAATAGCGTATATAAAACTGCTAAATACATTTTAAATTCAAGATATAAAATACAAGGTTATTATTTAAATTGTCTATGGAGTTGTCATGTTTATAAATGTAATACTGCATGACTTTGATGTGCGCGCGCGCGTCTCATTCCAACACTGGAGCGGAGAGGATGTTGCTATGGGAAACGAAGCTACAACACGACACGACACCACACCTGAAAGACACAACACGACTTCTCTCAAGCTGCCGTTTTGACTATTTTCAGGTAAGTTTAGTCCCTAAAACAAAGCAAATACTACATAAAACTGTTCCTCACACTTTTATTATTGGCAATTGATGAATATTCAGTTGAATAATATGTTATATAAGCGTGGTAAGTCTTCGTAAAAGTCCGTTAGCATATTAGCACTGGTAACGTTAGCGTCGGGGTAATATTACGTTAACTTACTTAATGTTAGCTATTGTTAAACTTGTTTGTTAAAGTTTTGGCTTTTATTTATTCTTTATGTGTAGATGAGAGGTTTTGTCAATGTTTTATTGAATGCACTCCATATGTAGTGTAAAATACGCATTGTACTGTAAAGGACCGTGAATCAAAAGTTCAATCGTGTTTTGATATTTCATGGTATCTTAAACAAATGTTAAGTAAAAAAAGTGTTCTGTGGTTTCAGGAGTGAGAGAATAACCCCCTGCTACAGAAAATATAACACAAGATTCCTAAATTTCTGCAGGGAGCTGATCACAGAGATGCAGGAAAGACAGGTAACTTTAAGCAGAGGATTAATTCATATGAATTTCCATTGCACATCATTATGCACACGCTACATGTCTATATATTATGCATCTGTTACTTGTCTTTATTGCAGTTATTTTAAGAAAGTTTTGATATTGAAACGTGGTATTAAATTTCACATCACATGATTCTTCAGAACTTAATAAATATGCAGATTTGCTGCTAATGAAGTAATATTTGTGATTTTCATTTTGTTTAATTTTTTTATGATTAATTGATTTATTAAATCTTAGAAAAAAGTTTACACTAAATTATTTGTCATCACATCTGTTTTTAGCATTGATAGCAATCAGAAATTTTTCTTGAGCAGCAAATCAGCACCATTTGATAATCACCATTATATTAGTTCAACCTCAAGCACTAAATCAACATCTTAAAAAAAGATTTCTGAAAGATCAACTGACACTGAAGACTTGAGTAATGATGCTGAAAATTCAGCTTTACATCATAGCTATGAATTACATGTATATTTACACCGTTCACCCATCCCTTACACCCTAACTCATCCTCAAACAAGTCAATTTAAGCCCTAAATGAATACATTTTGATTTGTACAGGCATGATATGCAACTTGTATTCAGTCGTTTTGTTTTTTCTTTCTTTGCTTTTGTTTTCCACATCAACTGAAAAGGAGGTCTAAGTTTAACCTAAGTGCCGTGTTGCTGATGAACATCTTTATATGTAAGTATATTTTTGACTGACTGCCAGACACTTGTCAAACAGTGATGAGCAAACGAATGGCCGTTCTTTAAAAAAGATCAGGGAGATGCAAGTCTGGAGATTAATATACATTTTAATTCAAAATTGATTTATCTGGAAATATTTCATAATTTGTTGAGATATGTGCCCTTTATGCATTTAGATGTCCATCCATGTTTAAAATACTTTTAAATTTAACAACGGCTGCAAGTTATAAAAACAAACAAACACAAAAATGTTAAAGTAAATTGAGAAAACATTTTCATCAGTTTGACAACATACACAATCTCACAAATAGCATAGAAAAAGTGTATTGATTTACCTGTTAAAAAAAAATTAAGCAAAAAATTAATTAAAACGTAGATCAGCTCCTGACAGACATGTTAACAAATCAGTTTAACTCTTATTAAATTCATTCATTCATTCATTCATTTTCTTTTCTGCTTAGTCCCTTTTTTAATCTGGGGTAACCACAGCGGAATGAACTGTCAACTTATCCAGCATATGTTTTACGCAGTGGATGCCCTTCCAGCTGCAAGCCATCACTGGGAAACAACCATATACGCTTATTCTCACTTATACACTACAGACAATTTAGTCTACCCAATTCACCTGTACACCATGTCTTTGGACTTGTAGGCAAAACCGGAGCACCCAGAGAAAACCCACGCAAACGCAGGGAGAATTTGCAAACTCCACACAGAAATGCCAGCTGATCCAGCCGAGCCTCGAGTCAGCATCCTTGCTGTAAGGCGACAGCACTACCTATTGTGCCACCACGTCACGCTCTTATTAAATTATATTTATATAATGTTGTGTTTCAGTACATGCTATTTTGGGAAGACAAAATATATTCATACGCTCTCAGAAAATTCAATAAGAGAATTAACTGCACAATTACTTGAAATGTGTGGATGGGATTCAATTATTTGTTAACCCAAAGTGAGTTTCTCTTTTTTTGCAGTGTTGGATGCCTGATTGCAGTTCAACTCCAAACTCAGTTGGACCAGCTGATCAGTGTCTTCAGTATTACCACAAGCTTCTGGGCAGATATGTGGACAGCTATGAGCCAAACTTGGGACGTTTGGCTTTTAGGTAATTCCAGTGACAAAGTATTCAGTAAATTGCTTATAATAAAAGATGCTCACTGCTTACCCCCTTATAGTTAAGTTGTTTGCAGTTTCATTGTTGTAAAAATACCATACTTTTTCCTTTTTTTATCAGCAGGTGGAGAGACCGTCTGGGCAGCAGAAACAAGACAACTAATCATAGTTAGGTTGAGATTAGTATTATTAACTTGACTAGTTTGGTTGCAGACTTGTTCAATAATTAACAATTTGTATAAGTTACAAGATCAATGGTCCTGCTATCAATGTTTTTGTAACTTAAATTCAGTACAGTTTAGATACAATCAAATGTCCAAACCATCTCTGAGTGAATGACATCAAGGAAACAGGATCAAAAGATCATTCATTATAGACCGTTTCATAGGTAACAGCACATCCTTTGTGAAAATAAGATATATTTTTGTGCCATCATCACAAGACAAAATACATTTCAACTGATTTCAGTTGGTTATATTTTTCAGGTCCTCCTGATCATTCTGTTCTCCTGGTTGTGAGGATGTGCAGAGGCTGTATTTGTCAGTGTTAAAAGACTTGTGCAGCTGTATGCAGACATACAAGCAGCCGACAAAGAGTTCTGGAGCAGGACAGACAGGTAGTTCACAGTGGCTAGGCTAGAAGTTTATACTTGGGTGGCCAGAAAGTGGCCTCCGCTATTTTGGGGGGTCCATACAAATACACCAGTGTAAGCTATACTATTGCACTGAAAAAATTAAATGAAAGAATTAATTAATCGGTTGAACACAAAATATTTTAAAGAAAGCTTAAGTATCAAGGTGGCAATATACAGTATCTGTTACATTGTAGTACATGAGCTGGAAAATACAGACTCGTAAATGTTTAGTTGTTAAGATTAGTTGAATACTAAATCCTATACTTGAGACCGGCTGCATATACAGCTTTAACTGAACTGAATTTAACTAGAACTACACCAGCATTCCAAGTGCTCTAGACTAGCTTTTTGCACTGGTGCATCTAAAATGTTTGATGGCATTGCATTTAACACTGCAATTTTATATGTTATTTTTTTTTAAATCACAATCCATATAGGCAATATTGACTTGTAAATGATAAACTAAAATCGGGTCAACAACCATTATGGCGATTGTGTGTAGAATTTTGAGGAAATTAATGAATTTAATCCATTTTGAAATAAGACTGAACCATTAAAAATGTGGAAAAAGTGAAGCGCTATCAATACTTTCCGGATGCATTGTATATGGTTTTTAGCGCGTTATCAAAGGCTTAAAAAAATAGTCCAACTTTATCTACAGCAGCAAAAGACCCTCCACATCAAAAGCTACTGGTCAGCTCACGATTAAGCAAAAATCTGAAAAACAAATAGCTTATTATGCCTTCACAAGAAATCAGTGTTTTTGAGTCTAATGAAGATAGTACTATTTTATTAAATTATTATTTAGCCTGGCATGTTTACTGTTACAAAATATTTTAAATGTTTCTTAAAACAAAACATATTGTGTTCAATGGGGAAAAAGTAGCTGTTTTTTACACAGAGATAAAAAAAAAAACACATTTCAGAGCAGTAATCACAATACTGTGAACCTATGGTATTTTTATCCAAGATTATACCCTCAGAATCTTATACCTGCCCATTCCTAGCCAGTTACAGTCAGAGTTTTTTTAATTAATTTTTTTTTTTCATTTGGCCTATATTCTGTTTTTCTATGTTCTTGGAAATGCTGCTGTGCATGAAAATGTGACGATATATCCAGGTTCTATAGTTAATTCTGAAATAAATCTTAAAATGAAACAATATTTAAAAATGCAATATTTAATGTGTCAGACACTAAATAAACATGTCAATTCATTTATATTAATCTGATTCC
This sequence comes from Danio rerio, assembly GCF_052040795.2. Classification (NCBI taxonomy): domain Eukaryota; kingdom Metazoa; phylum Chordata; class Actinopteri; order Cypriniformes; family Danionidae; genus Danio; species Danio rerio. The sequence continues at coordinate 57,782,080 of NC_141024.2, forward strand.
TTAACAGGACAGCACGGTGGCGCAGAGGGTAGCACGTTTGCCTCACAGCAAGAAGGTCGCTGCTTCGAGCCTCGGCTGGGTCAGTTGGCGTTTCTGTGTGAAGTTTGCATGCTCTCCCCGTGTTGGCGTGGGTTTCCTCCGGGTGCTCCTGTTTTCCCAAGTCCAAAGACATAGGTGAATTGGGTATGCTAAAATTGACCATAGTGTATAAGTGTGTGTGAATGAGTGTGTATTGGTTGCAGCTGGAAAGGCATCCGCTGCGTAAAACATATGCTGGATAAGTTGGCCTTTCATTCCGCTGTGACGACCCCAGATTATTAAAGGGACTACGCCCAAAAGAAAATGAATGAATGAATCCTTAACAGTTAATATTGGTATAATGAGCAGCAGTTGTCATTTATGTAAATTAACCATTTGAGCGTGCTTAGTTTGGGGTATGTTGTGCCATTAAATTGTCAACAGGTTTTATTTTTTTCCTACATTTTAAATCTGCTTTAGCTTTCTTCTTTCCTATAAACCTGGAAATATAAAATATATATATTTTTGGTTTTTAACTAATTGCTTATTTTATTCCTAGATTGGTGTACGCTGATGGTCTGCTGAGAATTCTGCTGAGTTGAAGGGATCCTCCTGTCAGACAACCTCTCCAAAGTACAATAGGACTAGTAAGTAACATCTTAAACATACACTACTGTTTCATAGCTTTTAGGTTGGTATGGTAAATTCTCTTCTAATAGTGTCAGCTTTATTTAATTAATATAGTCAAGCAGTAATACTGTAAATTTAATACAATGTATATAATTAATAGTGTCACATGATGAAAAAATAGTATTCCAATGTACTGATTCTCTCCTCAAGCTGTTTTTTTTTAAATATAAAACATTTTAAATAAACATATTTTTAATATTCTTGATGTATGAAAAGTTTATTTTTAAGAGCATAGTATTTATTTGGAAAAAAAAAGTTTGCTCTTTGATGATTGCTAACAATCAGACATGTTTCTTTAGAACAGAAAGAATTTGTGCAAAAAAGTATTCTCACTGAGCGTTGTCCAACTGTGGTCCAACACGTCATTTAAGTTTTCAAATAAGCCTAAAAGACTTGATTAGCTGCATCAGGTGCATTTAATTAGAGAGTTGAATATATAATTTCTTTATATATCCTCCTCTATAGCCTACATATAATAGAAGTTGTTTGCTGAAAAACCTTTTTGTAGCAGAAATAAAGCTATGATTAGACCCACCCGGATTTTTCGCAGAACTCCCCAGATGTTTAGCCCATCATTAATTCTGTTTATTTACTTGAGTAAACGTGTGTAAATCTATATTTATTCAGTTTTTAAATTAATTTCAGTAATATTATTGACTAATGTGAAAATGTTCATCTGATTTATGTACAATGAGGTTTGTACAGTAATATTTTCTGTCTTACTAGATATGTTATATGAAAAACTTGCTTTATTTACCAAATAACGTGAATCTAATTGGATTTGCATTTTAAACATTAAATAAAACTTAAAAATATATTATTTTTTTATTTTATATATTAAGGTTTTAGTTATGATACTCCCAAAATAATTCCGCAGACTTCCACCAAAATTTTCAGCAGAAATAGCAAAAAACATCTGCAGATTCCTCCTGGCCCTAGTCATGATATATTAAATGTGGTGTACAGTGTGACATTTTAGTTGACAAAACTTAGTTTAATTTGCATGTAATGTGGTATCTGAAGATTAGACATATATTTAGATACACATTTATACTAACACAATGATACTAAAAACCAAAAAAAAAAAAAAAAACATTCATTATAATTTCACAAGGAATTTAACTTTCAAATGGCTTTTCTGAAAATTAGTGCTCAGACACACTCTTTAAGTTTAAATTAAATTACACACTTTAGCTAGGCACTTGCATAACACATACTCCAGTTATATGTCTGTCATGAAACAAATAGTATATATTTGTGGTAATATGAACTGCTGCAATGCTAATCTTTCTCCTTTTGGTTTCTTGCTTTATTTAAGGGTTCCCACTACAAGGATTAGATTTGGCTACTGCAGTCCCGGTTTGGGCCAGCCTCACTTGTGAAGACTAAAGATGAAGACAACATACATGAACAATTTAGAGGATGGCGACACACTTTTTATTCCACCTATATATCACCTTTTATGTGTAAGCAACATTCCACAAGATAAAACAAAACTAAATGACAGGTTATTTCTTTTAATTTTGTCTGTTTTCTTGGAACATTGTACACAATTTACAACCAGTTTTATTTATATATATATATATATATATATATATATATATATATATATATATATATATATATATATGTCAGAGCAAGAAAATGTTATGTTTTCTTCTGGAGAAAGTCTTATTTCTTTTATTTCGGCTAGAAAAAAAAAACAGTTTTGAATTTTTTTAAAAAACATTTTAAGGTAATTATTATTAGCCCCTTTAAGCAATTTTTTTCTACTGTCTACAGAACAAACCATCGATATACAATAACTTGCCTACTTACCCTAACCTGCCTAGTTAAGCTAATTAACCTAGTTAAGCCTTTAAATGTCACTTTAAGCTGTATAGAAGTGTCTTGAAAATATCTAGTCAAATATTATTTACTCAGTTATTAGAAATTAGTTATTAGTTATTAAAACTATTGTGATTAGAAATGTGGTAAAAAATATATCCTATAAACAGAAATTAAGGGATTATATATATATATATATATATATATATATATATATATATATATATATATATATATATATATATATATATATATATATATGACAAAAACTGTTTTGTGTCGTGCATTAGAGTTTGCTTAAAAAAACTGATTATCTCTGAGAAAGTATTGTTATTTTATATTATTGATGTGTTATTAGTTCAGAGGAGATTGCAAATTGTTGAATGCCATTTATAAAAAAATTGTAAAAAATAAATTGACTACAGTCTTTAATAAGATTTTATCAGACAATTATTTTAATTTGTATGATTTTATTTACTACTGTAAATATTGTTTGCTTGGTATTTATTTTGTGTTTGTGTACTCTTTTATTATTGTAACTCCTTGAAGAAAGTCTTTTGGATACTGAACACATGACTGGTATTATCATGACTGGTATTAAAATTATAGTCTTGGAAACATGCATTTTCTTTAACACTATTTAAGAAATTATAAGCATTATAACATGTGCTTACACAAGTTATTTGTGTTTTTACTATAGTAAACTATAGTCTCCCTTAGTGTACATGTTTTGAAGTACTTGTAAATATTCCTATGGTCTTAATGTAAATGCTGCAATGGACTTTGTATTTAAAATCTTTATTGCACAGTAGTTCAGCCATGGTTATAGTACAACTTGTTGGTTTTGTTTTAAACGTGGTAAAACATGGTTATGTGTGATAAAAGTATGTTAATCTGTCTGTATGTTTGTGAAAATATTAATAAATCTTCAACTGTTATTGAGAGTGGTGTGTCGTGTTTATTATAAATAAGCAGCTGCTGCAGCTAGTGGTCCATAAGTATGAGCAAAACGCCTGAGAACAGCGCCTCCGCGGAGCGGCCGGTATTTCCGGTTGCGTCGTCCTAACATCGGCCGGACAGCGTTTCCGATCATTTGCCGACGTCGCGGCGACATTTTGCCAATTAGCAAACGCTCCCTGAGCGACATCGCGCCGATGGAATTTTGAAAATCGGCACGACGTCGGCCCAACGTATGTGTGCTGTCTGGGTATAAGCGCTGACTGACAGACGCGCTCCATACAATAAACTGATCCCAGCTCAGCGTCTGTACGCGCCATTTAAAGGGACATTTCTGTTATCAAACAAGTGCGCAACAAATGAATCTCATGTTTTGTTTAGTTTGATAACAGAGGTGTCTCTGTAAGAATGCACAGATCTATAATGAAAGCATTCCATTACTTTAGAAACTGTTTGTGCTCATTTAAGAGAAAATAAGCTGTTTAAAATAAAACATGCAGGACGGAGGTGTTTCATATTATTCAGTGTATTTGTCTGTTTAAACATACACCCGCTCCTCTGTAAATGGCGTGTACAGACGCTGATCTGGGATCAGTTTATTGTACGAAGAGCGTCTGTCAGTCAGCGCTTATACATGCATTCACTGGTTCATAGGTAGCATACGCACAGTAACGTAAAGAAAGGGATAAAATGGTAAAATACGGGAGAATTTCGGCAAAAACGGGAGGGTTTACGTGAGTGCAGTGAACAGGAAGTGTTTGTGGAGAAACAGTTTTGCGAGAGAACGCAAAACATCTTCCCAGCAAACACATAACCTTCCCCTAACGTTCCCATATGGTTCCCATTTGGTTATTTTGTTGGGAACCAAATAAGAACGTTCTGGGAACGTTCTCTGTAGGTTATTTTTTTGGTAACCAAAATATAACCTTCCCAGAACGTTCTCTGCAGGCTATTTTCGATGGTTATTTTATAACCTACAGAGAACCTTCCCAGAATGTTCCCTCTAGGTTTTATTTAGGTTTTTTTTTTACATAACCTTGAGAGAACCTTCCCAGAACGTTCCCTGTAGGTTAAGTTTGGGATTTATTTTATAACCAAAAGAGAACCTTTTTAGAACGTTCCCTGTAGGTTATTTGTTGGTTTTATTTTTGTAACATAGGGAGAACCTTCCCAGAACGTTCCCTGTAGGTTAATTTTGGGATTTATTTTATAACCAAAAGATAACTTTCTCAGAACGTTCCCTATAGGTTATTTGTTGGTTTTATTTTCATAACATATAGAGAACCTTCTCAGAACGTTCTGTGTAGGTTATTTTCATGTTTTATTTTATAACTGAGAGAACCTTCGCAGAATGTTTCCTGTACGTTATTTCTGTGTTTTGTTTTCATAACCTAGAGAGAGCCTTCCCAGTTCGTTTTTATAATAGTACAAACACCCATGTGTGTTTTTAAATAATTATTATTTATTTATTTTTTTTGTTTCTGGACTTTGGATCTGTGATATAATTTGATGATTTATTATTTTATTAAAAAATATTTAGCAATGTAATTTAGATTTAATAATTTATATGCGTCGTCGACGCGTCGTCTGTATCACGTGATTAATTCAAACCAATGACAGGCAGCTGGAGCTCCGCACGGAAGACCTGTCACTCACACGGCAACTCCAGCTTTATGACATCGTCGGCCAGCTGCGCTAATTAAGGTAGGTTTCTCAGTTGTCTTTTGATTTCGGTGTTTTTTTAGGACTTTTTCAAAATCTTTCTGAATTTGTTCATAAACCTAAATTATTATACCGAATGTAAAGGTTAATGAGATCATTAATCGCATTGTACGGTACTTGCTATTTAAAAGCAAACGGTTAATTTATAACGGTCAACTCGTTACGTTAGCCACTTCAGAGTCCGTTTTCTGAGGCTAACGTTATATTATCTTCTACAACCACACAAATCTATTAACTTAAACCATTTTGCAGACATAATGGTGTTAGTTTGATTTATTGTTGAACTGCTCTTCATCCAAACCTTCGAGGTGGCCATATGAGCTGGTATATTGTAGAATGGCAACGTGAGTACAATAATGTTATCTGTAACGTTATCATAAAAAATGCACTGATATTTAACCAAACTTCGCTTAGATGATTTCTAATGTACAGATTATATATTATATCTTGTAAACCCAACCAAGTAATGTCATAATTATATTCAAGTTCATTTAAATCATGAAAATATATGTTAAAATCTTGTTTTTAATTGATTTGAAAAGTCTTTCTGAATGCATTACTCTTCTTATCATCTTGTGCGTTTTCAGATATCATTGCACGTTCTCATTTTTAGGGGTATACCACAAATAGTATCTTTCTTTTTTCTCTTTTCAGTACTGAACTCCATCCAGCCCCAGTTAAGCAGAGCTGAATCAGCTGATCAAGATCTCCAGTGTTACAACAATCTGCCAGGTACAGTAGTGTGTTACAGCAAATCCCTGCAAGATAGCAAAGCATGAGCTTTCAAGTTTAAGAAACCCTTCGATATTGATTAGCCAGTAATCACTGTTGGATTATTAAATCTTTTTTAAAACAGTATTTTTTTCTTCATTTCCATTGCTCTTGGTAAGCCAGTTGAAGCACATTTGCGAATTTTTCATTGTCAATTTTAGTCAGTCATAATAATTTGTTTTGGGTCAATTTTTCATTTGCACAATCAGTGCACAGCCCTGGAATCGGATTGACCTCCTCCAGACCAAAACATATGGGTTATGTACAACATTTAAATCATATTCATTAATCTTTTCTTCTTTTTTTTTCACTTGCAGATAAACAAAGATCCATCCAGGCACAGGTTGCTGCATTTTTTTGATGTACATACAGGTACTTTTTTTAACTGATGTTCATAAACATATTTAATATAAGAATAACTTGTATTTAAATCTAATTAAAGGATTAGTTCATAAAGAAATGTAGGTTACGCCATTAATTTCTCATCTTTGTTTCATTCCAAACATTTGTTCATCTTTAGAACACAAATTATGATATTTTAGATTAAATCTAAGAGCTCTCTCATCCTCCATAGACAGCAAGGTTCCAGTTTCAAAATTCAGAAAAGGAACCCAAACAAATCCTCAGACCATATGCCTTCACTGGTTCAATCAAAATATTATGAAGCTATGAGAATATGTTTATGCACACATAAAACAAGAATAATAACTTTATTAAACAGTTTCTTCTCCTTTACTTGATAATATTCAGTTCGAACCACTGAAGGCACACGTTCTGTTTTAAGAGTTATAAGTTATTTTGTTTGATAAGCCCCAGATTTGGCTTCAGTACTGACTAATCTAATGTGTAGGCACAAATATAATGATAGATTTGTGATCGATTGAATGTGATTTGTTGATTGTGCACTTAAGAACTTAAGTGCACTTTTACACCCTCTTTATCATTTAATTTAAGTATGTGATTGTTTGACTCTTTAATGCAAACAAGTAGACCGTTCTTCCAGCTGCTGTCAAAATGAATAATTGTTGTTTTTTACTGACATTTGTTTTACAGATGAACTACCTGGCGAAGCAATCCTTGGAGCTTCTGTGCACAAAACATGAAGACAGTTCCATCAGAATGACATCTTTGGTGCCTACAGCCTAAAATGGAAAAACTAGCAAGAAATCTGAGTTGAGAAGCATTCAACTAAGTTGCTAGTTTAAAGGTGGTGATCACTGTGATTCATCGGTTAGAATGCATGAGTCTGGTTTAGTGAACTTTGGTTGCTTTATTCCACATTGGTGAATAAAAATGTGATTTGTTTATAACACACACAAATCCACCAAACAACGATAGTTAGCAACACACAACTTCACTGCCAGATGCTTCACTCAGACTGTTTTGTTCTCTCATGTGCACATCTTTAAACGGCATATGTGATTAGCAATCCGTTAGTGACCTCTACTGGACAGATTTGTGTAATGCTTTGTAACACTGAGCTTTCTAACATCTTTATATTTGTAACATCTTCTATATATATTTTTTTATTATTGCCTAATAATAATTGTCATAAATTAAACCAAAGCCAAAAGTTTTCTAACTACTTGGAACAGTTGACTGAGGAAGCGATTTTTTTGTGGGTTTTAAGGTAAGACCCACAAAATTATAAACATTGTAAACGGACAATGCAGATAAATTTCCAATATTAGATTTAATAAACATTTCATGACATCAAGTGGTGACTTGTTTTCCACAATTGTTCTTATGTTTTTAGAAGGTTTCTCCAACTCTTTTATACATTAACATCTATATTATTACATTTAAAATATTTGCCAATCAATTTTGTTGCTTAAAATGTCTTATTCATATGTATTTTTTCTGCAAATGCAAATTATTTGAATAATTGACCAATCATGGGATCTATTATTAGTGTGATTCACTAGATTTGCAACATTTGTTGTTTAAAATGTTTTATTTATAAATGTATTGTTCTGCAAATGCATATTTTTAAATGTAATTTACTAGTGATGGATCATACTTATATGAATATTTATCACTTGAAACATGCATGCATTTATTTTGTTTAAAATATTTATCTGCAAATGCTGATTATTTTAATAATTTACCAGATATGGATCATATTGTAATTTATTAAATTTTAAACATTTAAAAATCAATTTTGTTGTTAAAAATATGTATTTTTTATATAAATACAAAGTTTTCCAGGTGCTAATTATTTTAATAATTTACCAGTTATGAGTCATACAACATTTGCAAATACATTTAGTATTTTTGTTGTTTAAAATGTCATAGTTCTGCAAATTATTCTAAGAATTGTCCAGTTGTGCATCATATTCTTCATGTAATTTAAAGATTTGCAATTCAGTCTTGTATTTAGTTGTTTAAAATTTTTCTATTTCATGTAGATGTAAACTATTTATATAATGTATCATTTATGGTTCATACTATTTGCGTTTTCTGAAGAATAAACAATGGAAAAAGTTATTTCTTTGGTCTGATTATTTGTGTTTAAGCATGTTAATGCAGACATTTGGAGACTGTTTAGCGAACTTTCTGGGGACGTTGTGCTAACGTCCCGGGAACGTTCTGCAAACCGGCAGGGAAAATCTAGGGAACATTCTGCAAACCCTCAGGGGACGTCGCGGGAACGTTCCGCGAACCTGCAGGGAACATTCTGCAAACCCGCAGGGGACGTCCCGGGAACGTTCAGAGAACCAGCAGGGAACGTTGTGTTGACGTCAAGAAAACTTTCCTGGCTAACCAACAGGGAACGTTAGGGTGTTTGTTGTGGGAACGTTCCCAGGACGTTCTGAAAACCTTCCGAGAACGTTCTGGGAACGTTATGTGTTTGCTGGGTTTGCGAGGGAACGCAAAACTTTGCGAGAGAACGCAAAAAACTTAGAAATATATATTTTCCTCCCACCCATTTTTTTTCTTTCACCCATTATTTTTTTTTCACCCACCCATTTTTTTCTCCCCCACTACGTCCCTTCCAGGGTTCCGTAGGATTCCTCTTCTCTGTGCACACATGTGTATTTTTCACTTGCTAATCTGTCAGGAACTTGGGCGCTGGCGAGCAGCTTTAATAATCTGAACATAGTTTAGAGATGGTCTGCAACATGTGCTCAAAGGCTGCATGTGCTGAAGAATGATGGCAAAGCTAAGTGTGATCACTGTAATAAATGAATGTTGCAGCAGGGTGTCTCCATCAACATGAGCAGTATCTGCGCTCGCTTCACCAACAGCAGAGGAAAAGAAAGCACTGTGTTACATTCATTGTGCATCCCGGCTCAACCAACAAGTGTTGTGTGTTTTAGCTCAAGAGTTTGGAGCGTGTAGCTGAGCAGCTCAGTGCTAGCTTTAGCTTATTAGCTGAGGGGGAAACTAAACAGCTCATTCTCTCCATCTGTGTGTGTTTACAGTCTGGATCATGGAGGACACACGAGGATTACAGCAGGACCACGCAAATGTAGGACTACACGCACACATATACACACACACACACACACACACACACACGCACACAAACTCTCTAGCTCACACACACACACACGCATGCACTAACACATGCACGCACACACACACACAAACACACACTCTTTCACACACACATGCACGCATGTACGCATGCACACACACAGACACACACACTCTCACACACAAACGCACATGCACTTGCACACACTCACACACAGGCAAACACACACAAACAAACAAACAAACAAACAGACACACATGCGCACACACACACTCTCCCTGCTGAAAAAAACAGCATAGACCAGCATTGCTGGTCACCAGCAAGACCAGCATATGTGTTGTTTTGGTGCTGGTATGCTTGAGACCAGCATGGGATGCTGGTGCTGGTATGCTGATAACCAGCATGGGATGCTGGTGCTGTGATGCTGGTGATCAACATGGGATGCTGGTGCTGTGATGCTGGTCACCAGCATCCCATGCTGGTCACCAGCACCAAAACACAACATATGCTGGTCTTGCTGGGATTTGGGTGCTATGCTGGTGACCAGCATCCCAGCACCAGCATTTCATGCTGGTCACCAGCATAGCACCCAAATATGAGATGCTGCTGGGATGCTGGCGCTGGTATGCTAGTGACCAGCAATCCCATGCTGGTCACCAGCATCCCATGCTGGTCACCAGCACCAAAACACAACATATGCTGATCTTGCTGGGATTGGGTGCCATGCTGGTGACCAGCATGGAATGCTGGTGCTGGGATGCTGGTCACCAGCATGAGATGCAGCTGGGATGCTGGCGCTGATAGTGACCAGCAATCCCATGATAGCAAATTACATCGGGCCCAGATATGGCCCACATCCCCCACTTTCTTCTGGCCCACATACAGCGCGGAATGACGGCGATGACTCAACCTGATTGTGGCTGTCATAAGGATCCAAAAGTCAGCCACAACTGAACCAGATCTGGGCCATATCTCAGAAAAAGCTTGGTCCATATCTGGGCCAGCTGCGGCCCATGCAAATTCTCAGATCTGGCCCACATGCAGCCCATGCAGTTTCTCAGATCTGCCCCAGATGCGGCCCATGCAATTTCACAGATCTGGATCAGTTGCGGCTGACTTTTGGGTTAGATGTGGCTCACATCTACATTTGTCAGCTATATAAATCACATTAAAAGGAATGCTTAGTTTACATTGCTTTATTTAAAAAAATTGCTTTAAAGGAAGCATATAAATTGATAAATACAAATATATAATTTATATAAATTATATAAATAGATGCATACAAAAAAAACAACAACAGATTGATCAATGCAATACAAATAAATATATGAATTAGATAAATAAATGCATACAGAATTATCACAAATTAAATGCAAATAAATATATATAAAAGTTAAAATTAGGTAAGTGGATATACAGAATAAGAAGAACATACACAAATGTATATACAAATTAGATAAATAGATACAGAAAAAAAACCCAGGAAAAAAAAAAAAAAAATATATATATATATATATATATATATATATATATATATATATATATTATTATTTTTTTTTTTTTTAATAAAATGCATATAAATTAAATTAACAAATATTTTATAACCATATAACCAGAACCAATAATTAAAAAGATATATAAAGGGCAATCCAAAAACAAGATCAGAGGCGAGGCAAGGGTCAAATAAACAAATGATAATTACAGAAACAAGATAAACAGAACAGAACAAACACAGAAATCGCATATTTAACAAAAACATATTGCTTAAATAATTACAACGAAAAAGACTTTGTCTGATGAAGAGCCGGCGGCTCAAAACGTTACACGCTCTGTGTCAGCCTTTTTAATTTAATAAATTTGTATTTTGGGAGCCTTGGTGTTGCCGCCTTTGATTTACCTTAAATAATTACAACTAAATATTTATTAGCATCTACCCAGAACCAAAAAAAAAAAAAATTATTAAATAAACTGAAAATCCAACAGGGCAGTCCAAGAGTGAGGTCAGGGGCAAGCAAGGGTCAAAGCCAAAAAAAAACAGTCCAATACAAAACATCCTGAAAATAGGAGAGGACAACAATTAAAAGGTGCTGTTTGCAGAGTACATACAGGCACAACTCGATTAAAATTAAGGACTTTTAAGCACTTTTTTAAGCACCTATTTTTATTTTTAAGACTGACAAGCAACGTATTGAACACCTGAAATGTATTCTCAGCAATTCATAAAAACATTCCATAGGAACTACCTATCGATTTATAAAAAAAAAAATAATAATATTAATATAATATTTCATAGTATTAAACCTATTTTAAATGTGCTTGTGAAATTATTTTTTAAATGTTTTTATAGATGGAAAGAGAACAGAAAATTAAATTACATTCAATTAAAGGACTATAAATACTATTATATTGCTAAAAAAAAAAAAAAATTGTAAATAATACTAATACAGAGTAAAAGTACATGGTACTATTTTAGTTAGTTACATTTGGAAAAAAAAAATCGGATTTTCATTACGAACCTTTTTTAAGTGTAAACTTGTTTGAATGGTTTAATTGTTTAATTACTAGACTACATAAAAAGGAATTTGCACTAACAAAGGAAGTTTATTTCCTTTAAGGAAGTTTAGTATATTTTCAAGCTTAGGAAGGTTTTATACTTCCTAAGTATAATATTAATATAATATTATAATACTATTAATATTATAAAATATTTTAAATATTTTTTTACATTTTCTACATTTTTCAAAGCAGTGTTTTAAGAGCCTTATTGTTTATAATGATAAATGTAACAACAGATTGCTTTGACCTGTAATGCCTGTACAATTTAGTTACGCTTTAAGACAGACTATGTATAAATCATACAAATACCTCATTCAAAAACGTTTCCAGCATACCAACCCCGTGACGTCAGACACAGCAATATTCCAAGATGGGGGTGCCTTTGTGCTAAAAGCTCTAGTAAAACATGCCCTTTTCTTCAAAATTGTTACATTAATCAAGTTTGGTTAATATATTTTTTATTAAATCAGAAAGCAATTTACGAAATAATGTAAACTCGATTGACTGCATCACTTCTACTACAAGACACTGGGAAGAATTTTTGCTAGGCGATGTAGGAAGATCTGACACTCAAAGTTCTCTCCATCAATTCATAGTCTGAAATCTTGGTAATTAGTGAAAGTACCTTTGAACTGACCGCAGATCTTGATGTAGTCTTTCTTGATCTGGTCTTCTCCACTTTCGATCCTTCCCTGGGTTCATCTTTACAAGGAACCTGCTGAATGGAAAAAAAATACTTAGTGATAAAAACCTGGACTATATCATGCTCTAAAATGTTTGAAATAAAAGCAGCATAAAAGGACAAGCTAGTGGTGGAGGTTTGCTAGAAAAACCTGTGAGAGAGGATGTTGTGTGTGAGTCAGACTGAGACAGACTGTTGTATGAATGTGTGTTTTTGAGTGTATGAATGTGAGAATGCATTCACAAGAGTGTGTGTTAGTTTGAGGATTTTGCTATTTTAAATGTTAGGGTCCAACAGAGTAATTTGGTTAGTTAAGTTGTTTAAAATTATTTTCATTGATTAAATACTTGCCCATTTATAGATGTAAAGAATAACCAAAAGAAATAATGCATTAAAATGTCATTATATTTTATATTCAATCTGCAAATCATTTGTTGTGAAATTTGAATGACTTCCATTCAGTATATGAATAAAATAAAATTAGAATAAGAATAAAACAATAGAACTCTATAAAAAAATACTACCTATCAAAATAAAGCAGGTGCTTTTACCTTAAGGAACTTTATTAGTATGGTTCCCTGCTTCCAGTTAGTTCAACTTCAGATATCTCCATAATCTGTACTCTGGTGCTTCATTTGGTTCTTGACTTAAGAGTAACTGGTGTCGCATTCCAGGTCCATCACAATCTGAGCTAGAAGGACAATATGACAAAAGACAAGACAAATATGAATACACATAACATACAGAATAAAACATTTAAAGATTTAGTTTACTATTCTGCCACAATTTATTCATCCTCAACTTGTTTCAAAGCAGTTTGAATCTGTTCAACACTAAAGCAGATATTTTGAAGAATGTTAGAAACCTGTAACTATTGATTAACATAGTAGGAAAAACTGGGTTTGTGTTCATTCATTTTCTTTTCAGCTTCATCCCTTTATTAATCTGGGGTCACCAAAGTGGAATGAACAGTCAACTTATCCAGCATGTTTTACGCAGCAGATACTCCTCCAGCTGCAACACATCACTGGGAAAAACCCATACACTCTCATTTACACACATTCACTAAGGACAATTTAGCTTACCCAATTCACCTGTACCGCATGTCTTGTGGGGGAAACTGGAGCACCCGGAAGAGACCCACGCCAACACGGGGAGAACATACAAACTTCACACAGAAATGCCAACTGACCCAGCCGAGGCTCGAACCAGAAACATTTTTGCTGGGAGGCAACAGAGCTATCCACTGTGCACCGCACCACCTGAGTTTATGTTCAACAGAACAAAAAAAATATTTTGAAACAAGTGGAGGATAAAAGATGTCATTATTTTTGGGTGAACTATCCCTTTAAAATTCAAGTGTCAAGCATTAGTCTTAAAAACGTATGTATCACTACAGGAAAAATAAATCAAGTACCTCTTGTGAACAAGCAAAATCATTATGCCATTGTTTTCAATGGTTTTCTTTTACATTTTTCACTCTGAAATTATAACTTAAACATGCGATCCAAGGTAAATTAATCTACTTTTAACATAAAATAAAAAGTTAAGATAAAAATAAAGGTTACGTCAACAGACTCTGTTTTTCCAGCTCACCAATACTTTCAAATTTTACATTTTCAGAAAACAATTCAATAAATTACCTTGTGGAAACATTTAGACTTTCTTTCAAATTTGATTTTTTTTAATAATAGATATTTTAAATAAGCTATGACCTCACACAGTGATAAAATAGCAGCAATAAATCTTGTAATATTTTAAAAATAAATAAAACATAAAATATATTATTTCAGTTCCCAACAACCAGTCTGACATATACAAGTTACAAAATATGTACAATATTGTACCTGGTGTGCTTGATGATGAAGTCAAACAATTAGTAATGCACTGATGTGAGAGTTGTCCTTTCCTTCAGCTTGCATCCTTGCATGATTCCTTTCTTTTCTGTAACAAATTAATACAATACAATCAATTTATAAAAATATTATTTTTACTTGCCACAAAACCATTTGTTTGGACTTGATACATAAGTACAAGATTAATGGTGCAATTCAGTTTCCAGGCTGTTTTGAAGTAATATAAAACATAAGATATGGATTTTAAGCTTATTTAACACAATTGATTTTATTTTTTAACAAGGTTTAATATTTCATAACACACTTAGCCTTCTTTTTTAGCTTATTAATTTCCTTCATAAGTCATTTAACACATCATGTTTCAACTGTGGATTTTTTTTTCAAACGTTTTGGCTTTAAAATTTTTTTAATGCAGACCAGTCTCAACAGTGGCCAGCATGAACCACATAACGTTACTCTGTAAACGTTTGCTGAAACTTGATAAAACACACATTAACAAGCAAATCAAGATCATTAGGATTAACGTTACCAAAAAGAGACTGTTCGTTCAGTGTTTGAGCTAAAACCAGTACAAAAGCAGAATTCGGCACCTATTACAACTGTATAAAACGGACAGCATATGATTCATTCATTCAAGCTCCCGTTTCGACGCTGTTCTTCATATAACACGTCTTATTGATCATTTAATTGGGAATGACGAGCGTAAAAGGACAATTGTAACTTAAATGAGTTTGTTAAAACCCCGAGCACAATCAACTTAACAGATTAACGTTACTGAACTGACGGCTGCCATCATTCTTAGCCGTTTTTAGCCATATTATCCACATATAAGTTACAGTTTTATCACTATTCAAAACAGGGGCTTTTCTAACTAATAAAAACATTACCTGACGACAAATATCTCACAAATATGATTTTAAAATAATAACTTACCCGATAAAAAGAAGAAGATGAAATGGCGGACTTGACTTCACTTTCTCGTTTGAAAAAATTAACCGTCATTCACGAGGCTCCGCCCACTCCACCGTAATGCAAGGATGAAGCGAAACACATATTCGCCACCAGGGGGCAGTTTATGATTATGTTTTTAAATAAATAAATAAATATATATATATATATATATATATATATATATATATATATATATATATATATATTAGGGTAAGGGTAATTAGGCAAGTTATTTTATAACAATGATTTGTTCTGAAACTGTCGAAAAAATATATAGCTTAAAGGGGTTAATAATTTTGACCTTAAACCCGGTCACCCGGTGTGTCACATACGGGCCACATCTGGCCCATATGTCTCCTGCCATTGCCAGAAGGGAGCCATATGTGCCTTAGTTGGCCCAGATGTGGCCCAGAACTGTATGCTATCTGGGTGGTAGTTTTGTCTTGCTTGTCCACCAAACATAGACCAGCATTACCAGCAATACTAAGCTGGTAGACAAGCATGACCAGCAAGCCGAAGCTGGTCTACCAGCATAACCAGCAAGACCAAGCTGGTAGACCAGCATGACCAGCAAGACCAAGCTGGTAGACTAGCCTGACCAGCAAGCCGAAGCTGGTCTACCAGCAAGACCAAGCTTATCTACCAGCTTCACCAGCAAGACCAAGCTGGTCTACCAGCATCACCAGCAAGACCAAGCTGGTCTACCAGCATCACCAGCAAGACCAATCTGGTCCACCAGCATCATCAGCAAGACCAAGTTGGTCTACCAGCAAGACCAAGCTGGTCAACTAGCAAAACCAAGCTGGTCTACCAGCATCACCAGCAAGACCAAGCTGGTAAACCAGCTAAACCAGCATTGACCAGTGTTGTAAAAAAATAATAAATGAGTGAAAAGAAGAAGAGAACCCAGTCCAGGAGACTCGAAACAAGCAGAATTCCTTTATTGAGACGTGTTGGTTAATCTGCAGTCATACAGCGTCTTCAAGATGTCCGCGTCTGCAAGAGCCTACTAGAGGTCTGCAGTCTGCAAGTTCTTTCACAAGTCTCCCACAAGTCTCACACAAGTCTGAATTAGTCTGAATTAAGACAAAGATTTCATGGCTATATTGTGTTCTTAGGAGGAGGGGATATGGCTACACAAAGCATGCAAATTAAGGGTTGTGGTCGGCAGGGTAAACTGCTTCTCAGGTCTAATCTCATCATGTTCTGGAGACAGAAACCGCCTGACCATTTGATCGAAAAGAGAAAACAATAGACACCCCATGCTGTGAAACTGACAATTTGCATTACATTGGCTTAGCCTGTAATCAGAAAGACAAAAGGTTAATGTCCTTCCTAGCTGGGATGTTAATGAAATTATATAATTAAAAACCAGAGAATATAACTTTTTAGTTATACGTAGATTATTGTTAATTTGAAATTAGATGATATAAAATTATATTTCCACAGTTCCCCCTTTGAGAGTTATTTAAAAACTCTCACAAAAAAATATAAATTTGTAAGCTTTCCTAAAACCATTCAATGGCTTCTGTTTGATAACAGAAGCCCCATCTTCTAGTCATGTAACTTGAAAAAAGTTACAGGCACATTTAACTTATTCTGTGTCATTTCAATATCTACATAGATGTAAGTGTAGATTTCTAAACTGTTCACACGTTTATGACAATCAGTTGTAATGTCATAAATCCTACATGATGACACAAAAAAATCATGTAGTTAAACTGCAGATCTTCTGAAAGTCCATGGCTTGTGAATAGTGTTCAGTCTTTTGTGAGGTGTGTTTCTTGTGGTTCTTCTCCAGCACAGAGTTGATCTGATGACTTCCTGTCATTCCTGGATCTCCGTAGTGATGCTCTGGTTTAGAGTGTTTCTTGAGAAGATGCAGTGTTTGTGTTTACCTGCACACAAGAAAACACGGAAACAGCAGACCAGCAGTATTCATGCATAGACTTGTATGATCATAGTTCGTGTGTCTAGTTATTCAGGTGATCGTATAGTGGTTGTGTTAAGTTGGTGATCGTATAGTGTTGTGTATTTTCTGTCTCCTAATCTTAAAGTTATGACACCTATAAAACAGTGAGGTGAGGATAAATGGGGAAAAAGGGAGTCTTCACCACAGGGTGCGGCCCCTGAAGCCTGTTGCTTTCAGTTCTGCCCTGGGCTCCTCACTGATTTGTGTGTCCTGTTCTGTCCCTGAGTGTGGTGGGCAAACTTTAAGATGTGAGACACAAACTATCATTCAATAAATATCAGTCCTATCAGACATCATAACATTGAATGGGTAGTGATTGAAAATATGTGTTAAAACACATTCAAGGCTGTAAGTGGACTTAAGCAGAGTTCCCCAATAAAAAGGAAGAAGTTTCCTTTGTGTCTTTTTACAAAGAGTCTTTCATCTTAATTGTAAATGAACTGGGACATTAAGCACTCACAGCCAAAAAATGGTTAGCATCTTTGTGGACAGCTCAATGGATTTAGTGATGAGGGGAGGGGTATGTTGAGGGCATTTAGCAAACTGTTCAGAAGTTGATTTACCCTGTTCATCTCTTTAAAGTTCTTTTTATTCTTTCTACACTCCCTCATCCAATGTCCTTTTTTTACCACAGTAATGACAACAGATATTTTTCCTAAGACATTTGTGATTTGATGTCTTTTCTGTGTTGACCTTAGTGGCAGCTGCTTCAAATCTGACTCTGTCTTTGATATGAGAGTCTCTTTCCCACAAAGCTAAACTGTTCATATTATTTCTGAGAGTGGTGGAAGACCAGGTGATGTTAAGAAATGGCAAAGCTTGTCTGTATTCAGTTGCAAGGCCATCTGACCAGATGCGGACTAGGGGTCCCTTGTCATTTAGCACACTGTCCGAATTATCAGCTAATCCACTGTAAGTTATGGCGGATTGACAAAATCTCTCAGTGAATTCATTCACAGATTCATCTTTCCTTTGCACACAACAAGTCACTTTTGACCAGTCGATCTTTGGGCCAACAATGTTCTTTAGAGCTTTCAAAACACCCTCTCTCAAATCATCCTTACTGGCATGTTGTAATTTAGAAGTCACAGTATGCTCAAAACTGTTGAATTCAGATTCAGTGAGAATTTGAGACATTAGCTGGGTGACTTCTGTTAATGACATGTCATAAAGACGCATTTTGCTGATTAGTGCTCTGCTAAACTCTGAAAAATTTGTGCGTGCTGATGGTAAGCTTTGAGACAGTCTGTCTATTTCTCTAGGTCCTAGTGTTCTTGAAACTGTTTGAATTTGAACAACAGAAGTGTTGTTGTGTGAACTCTCAGTTCTCTTAGATCTGCTGGCACCACAAACCTCCACTGAACCTATAGGTATATCATTTACTGACTGGATGGTAATGTCTGTTTCAGAGACAGTTTGTAAGTCAGGATGTTTATTATCAGGCTGACTAACCTCCTCAATGTCAGTTTTTGATTTCTTGAGGTTCAGTTGTTTTGTTAATGAGGTTATCCTAGCATGAAGCTCTTGGATCTGTTTCTCTAATTCAGATTTAGCCTGAGCTTTTTGTTTAGCTCGAGATAAACTGAATTCTCTGTAGCAGACAATAAAGAAGATGTTAAACCACCTTTTTCAGTTGTAGTGATCAGTCTTGTATTCTGTCTGAACATTTTGTGAGCTTATTATCACAAAGTAAAAATACTAAAACTTTTCAGATGAAAGTGTAGTAATTTCTTCTCTGGCGAAACAGAGGGTAACAATATTAGCACATGTTGCTAAAACTTCCTGCCTGAACAAGAGATAACATCAATTAGCTTGTATAGCTAAACTTAAACTTCTCTGGTTGAACAGAGGTTAAACAAAATAAAAGAAAATAGCGCATAAGGCTTAACTTCTCTGAAGAGAGGATAACTTTTTAAAAGAAAATAGCACGTAAGGCTTTACTTCTCTGTCTGAACAGAGGATAAACTGTTACTTCTCTATTGAAATAGAAGATAACTTTTTGTTAAACAAACCCTGCAGCTGTTTGTTAACTTTTCTCTGATGGAGCAGAGAATAACCATGTGTATAGACTGGTCTGTATGGTTCTTTTGATAGAGTGAAACTCACCAAATCGAGGTTGAGCTGAAAAGATTCAGTCTGGAGTGATCTGATCTTTGTATTCAGGTCTTCAATGTTCATCAGGGTTGCAGTCAGCAAATAGTTGAGAATTTGTGACGTCCGCTGAGTGACTTCAAATTGCCGTTGAGCTGAAGATTCCGTCTGAAGAAGTTTCCTTGATCTTGAAGGTTCAAGTTGAATTTCAGGAAGATTTCAGTCTTTTGTGGCAAATTGTTGAGAATTTGATGATTTCAGTCTATCCGGCTCACGGCACCAAGTTGTTGTAAAAAAATAATAAATGAGTGAAAAGAAGAAGAGAACCCAGTCCAGGAGACTCGAAACAAGCAGAATTCCTTTATTGAGACGTGTTGGTTAATCTGCAGTCATACAGCGTCTTCAAGATGTCCGCGTCTGCAAGAGCCTACTAGAGGTCTGCAGTCTGCAAGTTCTTTCACAAGTCTCTCACAAGTCTCACACAAGTCTGAATTAGTCTGAATTAAGACAAAGATTTCATGGCTATATTGTGTTCTTAAGAGGAGGGGATATGGCTACACAAAGCATGCAAATTAAGGGTTGTGGTCGGCAGGGTAAACTGCTTCTCAGGTCTAATCTCATCATGTTCTGGAGACAGAAACCGCCTGACCATTTGATCGAAAAGAGAAAACAATAGACACCCCATGCTGTGAAACTGACAATTTGCATTACATTGGCTTAGCCTGTAATCAGAAAGACAAAAGGTTAATGTCCTTCCTAGCTGGGATGTTAATGAAATTATATAATTAAAAACCAGAGAATATAACTTTTTAGTTATACGTAGATTATTGTTAATTTGAAATTAGATGATATAAATTTATATTTCCACACCAGCATAGACCAGCATGAAAATCATGCTGGTCTTTGCTGGTTTTTTCAGCAGGGCTCTCACACACACACACACACAGTCTATCTCTCTCTCACACACACACAGCCTCTCTCTCTCTCACACACACACACACACACACACACGCACACTCTCTCACGCACACACAGTCTCTCTCACACACACACACACACACACACACAGCTGTGGTTGTAAATGTGTGTGTTCTTGTGTTCAGATGTCTGTTTCCTCACTCTGGATCCAAACACAGCAAACACTCAACTCATTCTGTCTAAGGAGAACAGAGAGGTGAAGAGTGTGAGAGAGAATCAGCTGTATCCTGATCATCCAGACAGATTTGATGATTATCCTCAGGTGTTGTGCAGAGAGAGTGTGTGTGGACGCTGTTACTGGGAGATTGAGTGGAGTGGAGATCATGGTGTGTGTATATCAGTGTCATATAAGAGCATCAGGAAGAAGGGAAGAGGTGTTGAGTGTTTGTTTGGATGTAATGCTCAGTCCTGGAGTTTGCGCTGCTCTTCCTTCAGTTTTATATTCAGACACAATAACACACAGACTGATCTCCCAGTAAAGGCGCTCAGCAGGAGAATAGGAGTGTTTGTGGATCACAGTGCAGGAACTCTGATCTTCTACAACATCTATAGAGACACAATGAGCCTCATCCACTCAGTCCAGACCACATTCACTGAGCCGCTCTGCCCTGGGTTTGGGCTTGTTTATTCTGGATCAACAGTGAAACTGAGCTGAAGACTGATGAGAGATTTACCCAGAATCCTCTGCAGGAGCAGTCACAGCAGTGAGATGATCTGGTGTCTTTTCTTTGTGTGTCTGTGTAAGAGAGAGAGTGTGTGTGTGTGTGTGTGAGAGAGAGTGTCTGTGTGTGTGTGTGTGTGTGTGTGTGTGTAAGAGTTTGTATTAGTGTGTGTATGCATGCTTGTGTGTGTGTGTGTGTGTGTAAGAGAAAGAGAGATTGTGTGTGTGTGTTTGAGAGAGTGTTTTTGTGTGTGTGCGTGTGGAAGTCTGTGTGTGTGTGTGTGTGTGTGCGACAGAGTGTGTCCACATGCATGTGTGTGTGTGTGTGAGAGAGAGAGAAAGTGTGTGTGTGAGTGTGTGTTAGTGGTGTCTGTGTATGTGATATTGTGTGTTTGTGTGTGTGTGTGGGAAAGAGAGTGTGTGTTTGTGTGTTTGTGTCTGTGTGTATGAGAGAGTGTGTGTGTGAGAGAGAAAGAGTGTCTGTGTGCTTGTGTGTGTGTGTTATAGAGTGTGTGTTTGTGTGTGTGTTTGTGTGTGTGTGTGTGTGTGTACGATTGTTTTCTGAAAGCTCTGCTAATGTCTGCACTGATGTTTTAGCTGCAGTATGGCAGAGGAGCGAGTAAAGGACTCTCTCTCAGAGAAACACAGGTATTGACTCTGTTTTCACACCATTATTTCAACATGACAACAGACAGATCTTCAGTCAACTATTAGTTTGAGCTTAATTAAACTGAACAAACTCATATTTGTCTGATAAACGCTTGTAAAGGAGACTGAGGTTTCTCCTGCAGTTTATTCCTCTGGTGTGTTTGTGTGTTCAGTGTGACATATTATTGTGAACCAACAATCCAGAAAATAGAGTCATTAGTAAATGACAGTGATGGGGGACTCGAGTCACATGACTTGACTCGAGTCAGACTTAAGTCACAAAATGTAGGACTTGACACTTACGCCCTATTCACACGGGGCGTCAGCGTCAACGCTTCCCATTCACTTTGAATGGGTGACGTCAGGCGTTGCCGAACTGCATTGTGGATCCGTCGGCGGCGCTTCAGAAGCGTTCCTCGCTGCAGAAGTTGGGACCAGCTCAACTTTTCAAGCGCCGACGGAAGCGTCAGCCAATCAGATCGCTGTATGCAAATACACCAGCTCAGACAGTGGCCTATTGCTGACTGAATTTCATTGGCTGACGCTTCTATGACGATCGTTTCAGCTCCAACTTCAGACACGCCCTCTGTCAAGCGTTGACGCTGAAGCCCCGTGTGAATAGGGCGTTACTTGACAAATATCCAAAAAAGACTTGACTTTACTTGGACTTGGCTGTCATGACTCGAGACTTGACTTGGACTTGAGTTAAATGACTCAAAAAAAAAACTTGTTTTTGTAAAATACACAACCGTTTGTTATATATTATGCTGGACTGGATCATTTGGTTTAGAACCGCTTTAAATGATTCATTTGAACAATTCATCTGAACGATTAATTTGCTATTCGGCCATCAGAATGCGGTGATGAGAATGGAAGGCACTCCGCCAGAGATAGCCTATGTTACGGGTTTAAAGATTACAAACAAGACGGCTAATCAAAGTTTATACTACTTAGTCTGACTCAGTGCTTGCCACACTTGCCGGCCGTCTAATTAGGCTATATTTAGTGACAGTTTTTTTGTACAGTTATTATCATTCTTCTTTTTGTATCTGCCTATTTTAACCAAACATCCGCGATCGATGTAGTGGAAAATCCTCTCTCCTTACTCGTTTAAGCTGGCTGCAAAATATACCTACACCATTAGTAATCAAAGCATTAGCCTTCTTTAAATAATCTACAAGTTTAAATCTTTTAACTATGTTTATTTATGAATATTTTTAGAGCTATTCTGTTTTTATTCCCTTTTCTGTCATTTATTTTTCATTTGCTGTATATTTTATTAATTTGATGATGTCATCAGGCTAATACACTGCAAAAAATGCTTTTCTTACTTAGATTTGTTGTCTTGTTTCTAGTCCAAATATCTAAATATTCCTAAATCAAGAAGAATTTTCTAGACAAGCAAAACATGATGTCTTGTTTTGAGAAATAATATGCCAAAATTAAGTGAGTTTTTCCTTAAAACGAGCAAAATAATCTGCCAATGGGGTAAGCAAAAAAATCTTATGTCAAAAGAAAAAACAAGATCAATTTGCTTACCCCGATGGCAGATTTTATTGCTTGCTTTAAGGAAAAACTCGCTTAATATTGGCGTTTTATTTCTTAAAACAAGACAATATGTTTTGCTTGTCTAGAAAAGGCTTCTTGATATAAGATATTTTAGATATTTGCACTAGAAATAAGTCAAAACATCTAAGCAAGAAAAGCATGTTTTGCAGTGTACAAAGGCTTTTTTATAGACATATCGAAAATGCTTTTGCATTCAAGTTGGCTTTGAACTTGAAAGAGAGAGAAAAGCAGATTTGGCCTATCAGCGGTGCACATTGCTCCTGAATAGGTAAGAGAAAGTGGATGTCTTTTTTAAAAATGTTTTTTTACTTTAACCCATTGAAAGTAAAAAGTGTATAACAGTGTCATAATAAATAAAAGTATAGTAAAAAAAATTAATATGTTTTGTTTGTCACATATAGGTAACTATTTATTTGATGTGAGTAAATGATGCATTTTAATCCAGCTACCACTGCAAGTATATTTCAAACCTGTGAGAAGCACTGATAGTATTGTATTTGTATGCTAATGTTTAACGTTTAAGTTTTTGACATGTTAGGACTTAAGTTTAATCAAAAAAAGATTGCATTAAAACAATCTGTTAAATGCTATATTCCAGCTTTTTTACCCACATGCATCTTTTTAAAAACAATTTATAGGGGAAAAAATGAAGAATTAAGTTAGGCAAAACAAGAAACCGTTTCAGACCATGGAGCTCAAAAATCTGTAACGTATTTGTGAAATGGACTATATAAATTATCTGGAATCTAAAGGTTCGAACTTGCTTTTAGACTTCATTCTTAGTAATTCATATTACCAATCAAAACATTTTTTATTGGAGTTATTGAAATGTACAAAATGTCTTTGAGGAAGAGAAAATAAAATAAAAAATTATCATTTTGATTAATGATTTTTTTTACCCCAAAAAATGTATCTGTGCACTTTAAGATTAGTTTTTGTGATTTGGGGTCTCATTTTATTAATAGTATGAAATTTTATTGGCTTTGAAGTAAGCACACACCCTGAGCAGAAAGCCATCTGATTCACTAGCGATGAAAGTATCGTTTCAAATGACAGTTTATATACTTTATATACCAGGGGTCACCAATCTTGGTCCTGGTGGGCCGGTGTCCCTGCAGGATTTAGCTCCAACTTGCGTCAACACACCTTTTTCAAGTATACCTAATGAGAGCTTGATTAGCTTGTTCAGGTGTGTTTGATTAGGATTGGAGCTAAAATCTCCAGGACACTGGAGATACTGGTATATACTGTTTGTGTGTGTGGATAGATAGATAGATAGATAGATAGATAGATAGATAGATAGATAGATAGATAGATAGATAGATAGATAGATAGATAGATAGATAGATAGATAGATAGATAGATAGCAGTTTGAAAAGGATAGATAGATAGATAGATAGATAGATAGACAGACAGACAGACAGACAGACAGACAGACAGACAGACAGACAGACAGACAGACAGACAGACAGACAGACAGACAGACAGACAGATAGATAGATAGATAGATAGATAGATAGATAGATAGATAGATAGATAGTAGGGATGTGCGGAGCAGCCGGTATTTGTTGAGGGGGGAAAAGTATTTGTATTTGAGTAAAATTCAAAATGGCACAAAAATATATATATTTTTTTCTATTACACTTCTAATTTACATTATAGTGAAAGTATTGTTTAATTATACCCATTATATAAATTATAGACATGCAATATTTAGGGACCGAGCACCGAAACGGTGCGTAGGCCCTATTGGAATTGCTCCGTTTATTAGGGACCGAGCACCGAACGGTGCAAGGCCCTATTGGAACTGCTCCGTTTCTTATTATTCTTCTTCTTCCGCGGAATGAATCGCGGTTTTGAGAGGCTAAACATGCCCGAAAACTCAGGAAACTTTGCACACGCCTCAGAAGTGGCGAAAATTTACGTTTATTATGGGTCTCGAAAAGGGGTGTGGCAAAATGACTCGACAGCGCCACCTAGAATATTTAAACGGACGAGCCCCCGATCCACGAATCACGCACATGCACGTAAACTGGCACACACCTCAAACATGCCAAAATATACGAAAAAGTCTCTTGGAGCCATATCTCAAACCCAACAGGAAGTTGGATATTTTTTACTTCCTGCGGCGAAAAAGTGTCGGTTTTGCCATTTCCAGGCGTTGTATTTTAACAAACTCCTCCTAGGGATTTTATCCAATCAACACCAAAATTTGGTTTTGTCATCTAAAGGCCTTGGCGATGTTAAATTGCGAAGCTTTAGAGTTTTCGTCGATGGGCGTGTCCGTGGCGGCCTCGCAAACTTTGACGATTCGCCACGAAACAGGAAGTCATTATAACTCAGGCATGCATTATACGATCTGCCTCAAAAATGACACGCTTGATAAGAGTCCAGACCTGAACACGTTTACATGCCGATATCCAGATACAGTTATAGCGCCACCTGCTGGCCACAGGAAATGACATGATTTACAGTGTAACAAACTCCTCTCACAAATTTTATCGTATCAGCACCAAATTTGGGTGGTGTCATCTGAAAGCTCTAGCGATGATATATTGTGAAGATCTAGAGTTTTCGCAGAGGGGCGTGTCGGTGGCGGCATGACAAGCCTCAACGCTTCGCCATGGAACAGGAAGTCCTTATAACTCAACCACACAATGTCCGATCTGCCTGAACCTTCACAAGGTTGATAAAAGTCCTCTCCTGAACACATCTTCATAACAATATTGAAGTGGGCGTGGCTAAATGACTCGACAGCGCCACCTACCAAACTTAATCGGACGAGCCCCTGATATACGAATCACGCACATGCACGAAAATTGGCACACACCTCAAACACGCCAAAACATACGAAAAAGTCTCTTGGAGCCATATCTCAAACCCAACAGGAAGTCGGTTATTTTTAACTTCCTGCGGCAAATAAGTGGCGTTTTTGCCATTTCCAGGCGTTGTATTTTAACGAACTCCTCCTAGGGATTTTATCCGATCAACACAAAAATTTGGTTTTGTCATCTAAAGGCCTTGGCGATGTTAAATTGCGAAGCTTTAGAGTTTTCATCGATGGGCGTGTCCGTGGCGGCCTTGCAAACTTTGACGATTCGCCACAAAACAGGAAGTCGTTATAACTCAGGCATGCATTATCAGATCTGCCTCAAAATTCACACATTTGATAACAGTCCGGACCTGAATACGTTTATATGCTGATATCCAGATAGAGTTATAGCGCCACCTGCTGGCCACAGGAAATGACATGTTTTACATTGTAATATACTCCTTCCGCAAACTTTATTATATCAGCACCAAATTTGAGTGATGTTATTTGAAAGCTCTGGCGATGATATATTGTGAAGATCTAGAGATTTTGCAGAGGGGCCTGTCCGTGGCGGCATGACAAACCTCAACGCTTCGCCATGGAACAGGAAATGATTATAACTCAACCACACAATGTCTGATCTGCCTGAACCTTCACAAGGTTGATCATATTCCTCTCCTTAACACATCCACATATCAATATTGAGTCTGTCATAGCGCCACCTGCTGGCAGAAGGTAGTTTGGCTTGTAACTCGGCCACACAATCTCTGATCTGCGTGAAACTTCACATGGTTGATAAAAGTCCTCTCCTGAACACATCCACATAACAGTATTGAGTCAGTCATGGCGCCACCTGCTGGCAGAAGATAGTTTGGCTTATAACTCAGCCACACAAAGTCTGACCAGCCTGAAAATTTACATGGTTGATTAAAATCCTCTTCTGAAGACATCTACATGCCAATGTTGAGTCACAGTCATAGCGCCACCTGCTGGCAACAGAAAATTACATATAACTCAGCTAAACAATGTCCGATCTGGCTAAAAATTCAAATGGTTGATAAGATTCTTCTACCGAAGGCATCTACATGCAAATCTTGAGTCACAGTCATAGCGCCACCTGCTGACAAGAGGAAGTTTGGCATGAATGTTCGATTTTCTCAGGTTCTTTATATATATCGGCTTAAATTATTATTGTTCGCTGTTCTCTGTCATCCTGAGGCCACTGGGTGGCGGTGAGCCCGGGTGCGAGGTCCCTATCATCGCTGCTTGCAGCTTTAATTAGGGACCGAGCACCGAAACGGTGCGTAGGCCCTATTGGAATTGCTCCGTTTATTATTATTAGGGACCGAGCACCGAACGGTGCAAGGCCCTATTGGAATTGCTCCGTTTATTAGGGACCGAGCACCGAACGGTGCAAGGCCCTATTGGAATTGCTCCGTTTATTATTATTAGGGACCGAGCACCGAACGGTGCAAGGCCCTATTGGAATTGCTCCGTTTATTATTATTATTATTATTATTCTTTTCCGGAATGAATCGCGATTTTGAGGGGCTAAACATGCCCGAAAACTCACGGAACTTTGCACACGCCTCAGAAGTGGCGAAAATTTACGTTTATTATGGGTCTCGGAAGTGGGCGTGGCAAAATGACTCGACAGCGCCACCTAGAAAAATTAAACGGACAAGCCCCCGATCCACGAATCACGCACATGCACAAAAATTGGCACTCACCTCAAACTCACCAAAACATACGAAAAAGTCTCTTGGAGCCATATCGCAAACCCAACAGGAAGTCGGATATTTTTAACTTCCTGTGGCAAAAAAGTGGCGTTTTTGCCATTTTCAGGCGTTGTATTTTAACGAACTCCTCCTAGGAATTTTATCCGATCGACACCAAAATTGGGTTTTGTCATCTAAAGGCCTTGGCGATGTTAAATTGCGAAGCTTTAGAGTTTTCGTCGATGGGCGTGTCCGTGGCGGCCTCGCAAACTTTGATGATTCGCCACAAAATAGGAAGTTGTTATAACTCAGGCATGCATTATCCGATCTGCCTCAAAACTCACACGCTTGATAAGTGTCCTGACCTGAACACGTTTACATGCCGAAATCCAGATATAGTTATGGCGCCACCTGCTGGCCACAGGAAATGACATGTTTTACACTGTAACAAACTCCTCCCACAAATTTTATGGTATCAGCACCAAATTTAAGTGGTGTCATCTTAAAGCTCTAACGATGATATATTGTGAAGATCTAGAGTTTTTGCAGAGGGGCGTGTCCGTGGCGGCATGACAAAACTCAACGCTTCGCCATGGAACAGGAAGTCCTTATAACTCAGCCACACAATGTCCGATCAGCCTGAAACTTCACATGGTTGATAAAAGTCCTCTCCTGAACACATCCCCATAACAATATTGAAGTGGGCGTGGCAAAATGACTCGACAGCGCCACCTATAAAAATTAAACGGACGAGCCCCTGATCTACGAATCATGCACATGCACGAAAATTGGCACACACCTCAAACACGCCAAAACATACGAAAAAGTCTCTTGGTGCCATATCTCAAACACAACAGGAAGTCGGATATCTTTAACTTCCTGCTGCAAATAAGTGTCATTTTTGCCATTTCCAGGCGTTGTATCTTAACGAACTCCTCCTAGGGATTTTATGCTATCGACACCAAAATTGGGTTTTGTCATCTAAAGGCCTTGGCGATGTTAAATTGCGAAGCTTTATAGTTTTTTTCGATGGGCGTGTCCGTGGCGGCCCCGCAAACTTTGACGATTCGCCACAAAACCAGAAGTCATTATAACTCAGGCATGCATTATCCAATCTGCCTCAAAATTCACATGTTTAATAAGTGTCCAGACCAGAACACGTTTACATGCCAATATCCAGATACAGTTATAGCGCCACCTGCTGGCCACAGGAAATGTCATGATTTACAGAGTAATAAACTCCTCCCACAAATTTTTTCATATCAGCACCAAATTTGGTTGGTTGTTATCTGAAAGCTCAAGTGATGATATATTGTCAAGATTTAGAGTTTTCGCAGAGAGGCGTGTCCGTGGCGGCATGACAAACCTCAACGCTTCGCCATGGAACAGGAAGTCCTTATAACTCAACCACACAATGTCTGATCTGCCTGAAACTTCACATGGTTGATAAGATTCCTATATTGAAAGCATCTACATGCCAATCTTGAGTCACAGTTATAGCGCCACCTGCTGATAAGAGGAAGTTTGGCATAAATGAGAGATTTTTCTCAGGTTCTTTATATATATCGGCTTAAATTATTGTTGTTCGCTGTTTTCTGTCATCCTAAGGCCACCGGGCGGCGGTGAGCCCGGGTGCGAGGTCCCTATCATCGCTGCTTGCAGCTTTAATTATTATTCTTCTTCTTCTTCTTCTTCCGCGGAATGAATCGCGGTTTTGAGGGGCTAAACATGCCCGAAAACTCACGCAACTTGGCACACGCCTCAGAAGTGGCGAAAATTTACGTTTGTTATGGGCATCGGAAGTGGGCGTGGCAAAATCACTCGACAGCGCCACCTAGAAAAATTAAACGGACGAGCCCCCGATCCACGAATCACGCACATGCACGAAAATTGGCACACACCTCAAACACACCAAAACATACGAAAAAGTCTCTTGGAGCCATATCTCAAACCCAACAGGAAGTCGGATATTTTTAACTTCCTGCGGCGAAAAAGTGGCGTTTTTGCCATTTCCAGGCGTTGTATTTTAACGAACTCCTCCTAGGGATTTTATCCGATCGACACCAAAATTAGGTTTTGTCATCTAAAGGCCTTGGCGATGTTAAATTGCGAAGCTTTAGAGTTTTCATCGATGGGCGTGTCCGTGGCGGCCTCGCAAACTTTGACGATTCGCCACAAAAGAGGAAGTCGTTATAACACAGGCATGCATTATCTGATCTGCCTCAAAATTCACACGCTTGATAAGCGTCCTGACCTGAACACGTTTACATGCCGATATCCAGATACAGTTACAGCGCCACCTGCTGGCCACAGGAAATGACATGATTTACGGAATTATAAACTCCTCCCACAAATGTTATCGTATCAACACCAAAATTGAGTGGTGTTATCTGAAAGCTCTAGCGATGATATATTGTGAAGATCTAGAGTTTTCGGAGAGGGGCGTGTCCGTGGCGGTATGACAAACCTCAACGCTTCGCCATGGAACAGGAAGTCCTTATAACACAACCACACAATGTCCGATCTGCCTGAAACTTCACATGGTTGATAAACGTCATCTCTTGAACACATCCACATAACAATATTGAAGTGGGCGTGGCAAAATGACTCGACAGCGCCACCTAGAAATATTAAATAGACGAGCCCCCGATCCACGAATCACGCACATGCACGAAAATTGGCACACACCTCAAACACACCAAAACATACGAAAAAGTCTCTTGGAGCCATATCTCAAACCCAACAGGAAGTCGGATATTTTTAACTTCCTGTGGCGAAAAAGTGTCGCTTTTGCCATTTCCAGGCGTTGTATTTTAACGAACTCCTCCTAGGGATTTTATCTGATAAACACCAAAATTGGGTTTTGTCATCTTAAAGCCTCGGTGATGTTAAATTGCGAAGCTTTAGAGTTTTCATCGATGGGCGTGTCCGTGGCGGCCTCGCAAACTTTGATGATTCGCCACAAAACAGGAAGTCTTTATAACTCTGGCATGCAATATTCGATCTGCCTCAAAATTCACACATTTAATAACAGTCCTGACCTGATCAGGTTTACGTGCCGATATCCAGTTACAGCTATAGCGCCACCTGCTGGCCACAGGAAATGACATGTTTGACACTCTAACAAACTCCTCCCACAAACTTTCCCGTTTCAGCACCAAAATAGAGTGGTGTCATCTGAAAGCTCTAGCGATGATATATTTTGAAGATCTAGAGTTTTTGCAGAGGGGCGTGTCTGTGGTGGCATGACAAACCTCAACGCTTCGCCATGGAACAGGAAGTCCTTATAACTCAACCACACAATGTCTGATCTGCCTGAAACTTCACATGATTGATAAAAGTCCTCTCCTGAACACATCCACATAACAATATTGAGTCAGTCATAGCGCCACCTGCTGGCAGAAGGTAGTTTGGCTTGTAACTCGGCCACACAATGTCCGATCTGCCTGAAACTTCACATGGTTGATGAAAGTCCTCTCTTGAGCACATCTACATAATAATATTGAGTCAGAGTCATAGCGCCACCTGCTGGCAGAAGGAATTTTGGCTTGTAACTCGGCCACACAATGTCAGATCTGCCTAAAATGTCACATGGCTGATGAAAGTCCTCTCCAAAACACATCTACATAATAATATTGAGTCAGTCATAACGCCACCTGCTGGCAGAAGGTAGTTTGGCTTATAACTCAGCCACACAATGTCCCATGTGCCTGAAACTTCACATGGTTGATAAGATTCCTTTCCGGAAGACATCTACATGCCAATCGTGAGTCACAGTTATAGCGCCACCTGCTGACAGATGGTAGTTTGCAGTATAACTCAACCACACAAAGTCTGATCTGGCTGAAACTTCACAAGTTTGATAAAAGTCCTCTCCTGAACACATCTACATAACAACATTGAGTCTGTCATAGCGCCACCTGCTGACAAAAGGCAGTTTGGCTTATAACTCAGCCAAACAATGTCCGATCTGCCTGAAACTTCACATGGTTGATAAGTTTCCTCTCCTGAAGACATCTACATGCCAATCGTGAGTCACAGTTATAGCGCCACCTGCTGACAGGAGGAAATTTGGCATAAATCTGTGATTTTCTCAGATTTTTTTTATATATCGGCTTAAATTATTACTGTTCGCTGTTCTCTGTCATCCTGAGGCCACCGGCCGGCGGTGAGCCCGGGTGCGAGGTCCCTATCATCGCTGCTTGCAGCTTTAATTATTATTATTCTTTTCCGGAATGAATCGCGGTTTTGAGGGCCTTACCATGCCCGAAAACTCACAAAACTTTGCACACACCTCAGAAGTGGCGAAAATTTACGTTTGTTGTGGGTTTTGGAAATGGGCGTGGCAAAATGACTCGACAGCGCCACCTAGAAAAATTAAACGGACAAGCCCCCGATCCACGAATCACGCACATGCAAGAAAATCGGCACACACCTCAAACATGCCAAAACAAACGAAAAAGTCTCTTGGAGCCATATCTCAAACCCAACAGGAAGTCGGATATTTTTAACTTCCTGCGGCGAAAAAGAGGCGTTTTTGCCATTTCCAGGCGTTGTATTTTAACGAACTCCTCCTAGGGATTTTATCCGATCGACACCAAAATTGGGTTTTGTCATCTAAAGGCCTTGGCGATGTTAAATTGCGAAGCTTTAGAGTTTTCGTCGATGGGCGTGTCCGTGGCGGCCTCGCAAACTTTGACGATTCGCCACAAAACAGGAAGTCGTTATAACTCAGGCATGCATTACCCGATCTCCCTCAAAATTCACACGTTTGATAACAGTCCTGACCTGAACACGTTTACATGCCGATATCCAGATACAGTTATAGCGCCACCTGCTGGCCACAGGAAATGACATGTTTTACACTGTAACAAACTCCTCCTACAAATTTTTTCGTATCAGCACCAAAATTGGGTGGTGTCATCTGAAAGCTCTAGCGATGATATATTGTGAAGATCTAGAGTTTTCGCAGAGGGGCGTGTCCGTGGCGGCATGACAAACCTCAACGCTTCGCCATGGAAAAGGAAGTCCTTATAACTCAACCACAAAAAGGCCAATCTGCCTGAAACTTCACATAGTTGATAAAAGTCCTCTCCTGAACACATCCCCATGACAATATTGAAGTGGGCGTGGCAAAATGACTCGACAGCGCCACCTATAACAATTAAACGGACGAGCCCCTGATCTACGAATCACACACATGCACGAAAATTGACACACACCTCAAACATGCCAAAACATACAAAAAAGTCTCTTGGACCCATAACTCAAACCCAACAGGAAGTCGGATATTTTTAACTTCCTGCGGCAAATAAGTGGCATTTTTGCCATTTCCAGGCGTTGTATCTTAACGAACTCCTCCTAGGGATTTTATCCGATCGACACCAAAATTGGGTTTTGTCATCTAAAGGCCTTGGCGATGTTAAATTGCGAAGCTTTAGAGTTTTTGTTGATGGGCGTGTCTGTGGCGGCCTCGCAAACTTTGATGATTCGCCACAAAACCGGAAGTCATTATATCTCAGGCATGCATTATCCAATCTGCCTCAAAATTCACATGTTTAATAAGAGTCCATACCAGAACATGTTTACATGCCAATATCCAGATACAGTTATAGCGCCACCTGCTGGCCACAGGAAATTACATGATTTACAGAGTTACAAACTCCTTCCACAAATTTTATCGTATCAGCACCAAAACTGAGTGGTGTTATCTGAAAGTTCTAGCGATGATATATTGTAAAGATCTAGAGTTTTCACCGAGGGGCGTGTCTGTGGCGGCATGACAAACCTCAACGCTTCGCCATAGAACAGGAAGTCCTTATAACTCAACCACACAATGTCCGACCTGCCTGAAACTTCACATGGTTGATATAAGTCCTCTCCTGAACACATCTACATAATAATATTGTGTCTGTCATAGTGCCACCTGCTGGCAGATAGTAGTTTGGCTTACAAATCAGCCCCACAATGTCTGATCAGCCTGAAACTTCACATGGTTTAGTAAAATCCTCTCCTGAAGACATCTACATGCCAATATTGAGACACAGTCATAGCGCCACCTGCTGACAGAAGGAAGTTTGGCATAAATCTGTGATTTTCTCAGGTTTTTTTATATATATCGGCTTAAGATATTATTGTCCACTGATTTCTGTCCTCCTGAGGCCACCGGGCAGCGGTGAGCCCGGGTGCGAGGTCCCTATCATCGCTGCTTGCAGCTTTAATTCTTCTTATTCTTCCGCGGAATGAATCCCGGTTTTGAGGGGCTAAACATGCCCGAAAACTCACGCAACTTTGCACACGCCTCAGAAGTGGTGAAAATTTACGTTTGTTACAGGTCTCGGAAGTGGGCGTGGCAAAATGACTCGACAGCGCCACCTAGAAAAATTAAACGGACAAGCCCCCGATACATGAATCACTCACATGCACGAAAATTGGCACACACCTCAAACATGCCAAAACATACAAAAAAGTCTCTTGGAGCCATATCTCAAACCCAACAGGAAGTCGGATATTTTTAACTTCCTGCGGCGAAAAAGTGGCATTTTTGCCATTTCCAGGCGTTGTATCTTAACGAACTCCTCCTAGGGATTTTATCCGATCGACACCAAAATTGGGTTTTGTCATCTAAAGGCCTAGGCGATGTTAAATTGCGAAGCTTTAGAGTTTTCGTCGATGGGCGTGTCCGTGGCGCCCTCGCAAACTTTGATGATTCGCCACAAAACAGGAAGTCGTTATAACTCAGGCATGCATTATCAGATCTGCCTCAAAATTTACACGCTTGATAAGCGTCCTGACCTGAACACGTTTACATGCCAATATCCAGATATAGTTATAGCGCCACCTGCTGGCCACAGGAAATGACATGATTTACGGAGTAATAAACTCCTCCCACAAATTTTTTCATATCAGCACCAAAATTGGGTGGTGTTATCTGAAAGCTCTAGCGATGATATATTGTGAAGATTTAGAGTTTTCGCAGAGGGGCTTGTCCGTGGCGGTATGACAAACCTCAACGCTTCGCCATGGAACAGGAAGTCCTTTTAACTCAACCACACAATGTCCGATCTGCCTGAAACTTCACATGGTTGATAAACGTCATCTCTTGAACACATCCACATAACAATATTGAAGTGGGCGTGGCAAAATGACTCGACAGCGCCACCTAGAAAAATTAAACGGACGAGCCCCCGAGCTACGAATCACGCACATGCACGAAAATTGGCACACACCTCAAACATGCCAAAACATACGAAAAAGTCTCTTGGAGCCATATCTCAAACCTAACAGGAAGTCAGATATTATTAACTTCCTGCGGCGAAAAAGTGGCATTTTTGCCATTTCCAGGCGTTGTATTTTAACGAACTCCTCCTAGGGATTTTATCCGATCGACACCAAAATTGGGTTTCATCATCTAAAGGCCTGGGCGATGTTAAATTGCGAAGCTTTAGAGTTTTTGTCGATGGGCGTGTCTGTGGCGGCCTCGCAAACTTTGATGATTCGCCACAAAACAGGAAGTCGTTATAACTCAGGCATGCATTATCAGATCTGCCTCAAAATTCACACATTTAATAACAGTCCTGACCTGAACAGGTTTACGTGCCGATATCCAGTTACAGTTATAGCGCCACCTGCTGGCCACAGGAAATGACATGTTTGACACTGTAACAAACTCCTCCCACAAACTTTCCCGTATCAGCACTAAAATTGAGTGGTGTCATCTGAAAGCTCTAGCGATGACATATTGTGAAGATCTAGAGTTTTTGCAGAGGGGCGTGTCCGTGGCGGCATGACAAACTTCAACGCTTCGCCATGGAACAGGAAGTTATTATAACTGAACCACACAATGTCTGATCTGCCTGAAACTTCACATGATTGATAAAAGTCCTCTCCTGAACACATCTACATAACAATATTGAGTCAGTAATAGCGCCATCTGCTGGCAGAAGGTAGTTTGGCTTGTAAATCGGCCACACAATGTCCGATCTGTCTAAAATGTCACATGGTTGATGAAAGTCCTCTCCTGAGCACATCTACATAATAATATTGAGTCTTTCATAGCGCCACCTGCTGGCAGAATGTAGTTTGTCTTATAACACAATCTCCACACAATCTCTGATCTGCCTGAAACTTCACATGTTTGATAAAAGTCCGCTCCTGAACACATCCACATAACAATATTGAGTCTGTCATAACGTCACCTGCTGGCAAAAGATAGTTTGGCTTATAAGTCAGCCACAAAATGTCCCATGTGCCTGAAACTTCACATGGTTGATTAAATTCCTCTCCTGAAGACATCTACATGCCAATCTTGAGTCACAGGTATAGCGCCACCTGCTGACAGGAGGAAGTTTGGCATAAATCTGTATTTTTCTTAGGTTTTTTATATATATATCGGCTTATATTATTATTGTTCGCTGTTCTCTGTCATCGTAAGGTCACCGGGTGGCGGTGAGCCCGGGTGCGAGGTCCCTATCATCGCTGCTTGCAGCTTTAATTAGGGACCGAGCACCGAACGGTGCAAGGCCCTATTGGAATTGCTCCGTTTATTAGGGACCGAGCACCGAAACGGTGCGTAGGCCCTATTGGAATTGCTCTGTTTATTATTATTAGGGACCGAGCACCGAACGGTGCAAGGCCCTATTGGAATTGCTCCGTTTATTATTATTATTATTATTATTCTTTTCCGGAATGAATCGCAATTTTGAGGGGCTAAACATGCCCGAAAACTCACGGAACTTTGCACACGCCTCAGAAGTGGCGAAAATTTACGTTTATTATGGGTCTCGGAAGTGGGTGTGGCAAAATGACTCGACAGCGCCACCTAGAAAAATTAAACGGACGAGCCCCCGATCTACGAATCACGCACATGCACGAAAATTGGCACACACCTCAAACATGCCAAAACATACAAAAAAGTCTCTTGGAGCCATATCTCAAACCCAACAGGAAGTCGGATATTTTTGACTTCCCGCGGCGAAAAAGTGGCGTTTTTGCCATTTCCAGGCGTTGTATTTTAACGAACTCCTCCTAGGGATTTTATCCGATCGACACCAAAATTGGGTTTTGTCATCTTAAAGCCTTGGCGATGTTAAATTGCGAAGCTTTAGAGTTTTCGTCGATGGGCGTGTCGGTGGCGGCCTCGCAAATTTTGACGATTCGCCACAAAACAGGAAGTCGTTATAACTCAGACATGCATTATCCGATCTGCCTCAAAATTCACACGTTTAATAACAGTCCTGACCTGAACACGTTTACATGCCAATATCCAGATACAGTTACAGCGCCACCTGCTGGCCACAGGAAATGACATGTTTTACAGAGTAACAAACTCCTCCCACAAATTTTATCG
Source organism: Danio rerio (assembly GCF_052040795.2). Taxonomy (NCBI): domain Eukaryota; kingdom Metazoa; phylum Chordata; class Actinopteri; order Cypriniformes; family Danionidae; genus Danio; species Danio rerio. Next base: position 57,819,389 of record NC_141024.2, read on the forward strand.
TATCAGCACCAAAATTGGTTAGTGTTATCTAAAAGCTCTAGTGATTATATATTGTGAAGATCTAGAGTTTTCGGAGAGGGGCGTGTCCATGGCGGCATGACAAACCTCAATGCTTCGCCATTGACCAGGAAGGCTTCATAACTCAACCCCACAATGTCTGATCAGCCTGAAACTTCACATGGTTGGTAAAAGTCTTCTCCTGAACACATCCACATAACAATATTGGAGTGGGCGTGGCAAATCAACTCGACAGCGCCACCTAAAAAAATTAATTGGATGAGCCCCTGATATACGAATCACGCACATGCACGAAAATTGGCACACACCTCAAACATGCCAAAACATACGAAAAAGTCTCTTGGTGCCATATCTCAAACTCAACAGGAAGTCGGATATTTTTAACTTCCTGCTGAAAAAAAGTGGCGTTTTTGCCATTTTTAGACGTTGTATTTTAACGAACTCCTCCTAGGGATTTTATCCGATCAACACCAAAATTTGGTTTTGTCATCTAAAGGCCTTGGCGATGTTAAATTGCGAAGCTTTAGAGTTTTCGCAGAGGGGTGTGTCCGTGGTGGCATGACAAACCTCAACGCTTCGCCATTGACCAGGAAGTCCTTATAACTCAACCACACAATGTCTGATCTGCCTGAAGCTTCAAATGGTTGATAAAAGTCCTCTTCTGAACACATCCACATAACAATATTGAGTCAGTCATAGCGCCACCTGCTGGCAACCAGAAGTTTGGCTGATAACTCAGCCACACAATGTCTGACCTGCCTGAAAATTCACATGGTTGAATAAAATCCTCTCCTGAAGACATCTACAAGCCAATATCAAGTCACAGTCATAGCGCCACCTGCTGACAATAGGAAGTTACTTATAACTCAGGCAAGCAATGTTCGATCTGCCTGAAAAATTACATGGTTGATAAAATTTATCTCCTAAAGAAATCTACATGCCAATATTGACACACAGTCTAAGCGCAACCTGCTGACAGGAGGAAGTTTGGCATAAATCTGTGATTTTCTCAGGTTTTTTAAATATATATTGGCTTAAATTAATATTGTTCGCTGTTCTCTGTCATCCTGAGAACACCGGGCGGTGGTGAGCCCGGGTGCGAGGTCCCTATCATCGCTGCTTGCAGCTTTAATTAGGGACCGAGCACCGAAACGGTGCGTAGGCCCTATTGGAATTGCTCCGTTTTTTATTATTATTATTATTATTATTATTATTATTATTCCGCCCCCAATCGGGGCACTTTTGAGGGTCTAAACATGCCCGAAAACTCACGAAAATTTGCACACACACCAAACGCGGTGTAAATGGCTGGGTTTTAGGGGTTTCGGAAGTGGGCGTGGCAAAATGACTCGACAGCGCCACCTAGAAAAATTAAACGGACGAGCCCCCGATCCACGAATCACGCACATGCACGAAAATTGGCACACACCTCAAACATACCAAAACATATGAAAAAGTCTCTTGGAGCCATATCTCAAACCCAACAGGAAGTCGGACATTTTGTACTTCCTGCGGCGAAAAAGTGGCGATTTTGCCATTTTCAGGCGTTGTATTTTAGCGAACTCCTCCTAGGGATTTTATCTGATCGACACTAAAATTGGGTTTTGTCATCTAAAGGCCTTGGCGATGTTAAATTGCGAAGCTTTAGAGTTTTCGTCGATGGGCGTGTCCGTGGCGGCCTCTCAAACTTTGACGATTCGCCACAAAACAGGAAGTCGTTATAACTCAGGCATGCATTATCCGATCTGCCTTAAATTTCACACGTTTAATAAGAGTCCTGACCTGAACACGTTTACAAGCCCATGTCCAGATATAGTTATAGCGCCACCTGCTGGCCACAGGAAATGACATGTTTTACACTGTAACAAACTCCTCCCACAAATTTTTTCGTATCAGCACCAAATTTGAGTGGCGTCATCTGAAAGCTCTAGCGATGATATATTGTGAAGATCTAGAGTTTTTGCAGAGGGGCGTGTCCGTGGCGGCATGACAAACCTCAACGCTTCGCCATGCAACAGGAAGTCCTCATAACTCAACCACACAAAGTCCGATCAGCCTGAAACTTCATATGGTTGATAAAAGTCCTGTCCTTAACACAACAATAATGAAGTGGGCGTGGCAAAATGACTCGACAGCGCCACCTATAAAAAATAAACGGACGAGCCCCTGATCTACGAATCATGCACATGCGCGAAAATTGGCACACACCTCAAACACGCCAAAACATACGAAAAAGTCTCTTGGAGCCATATCTCAAACCCAACAGGAAGTCGGATATTTTTAACTTCCTGCTGCAAATAAGTGGCATTTTTGCCATTTCCAGGCGTTGTATCTTAACGAACTCCTCCTAGGGATTTTATGCTATCGACACCAAAATTGGGTTTTGTCATCTAAAGGCCTTGGCGATGTTAAATTGTGGAGCTTTATAGTTTTTGTCGATGGGCGTGTCCGTGGTGGCTTCGCAAACTTTGACGATTCGCCAAAAAACCGGAAGTCATTATAACTTAGGCATGCATTATCAGATCTGCCTCAAAATTCACATGTTTAATAAGAGTCTAGACTAGAACACGTTTACATGCCGTTATCCAGATACAGTTATAGCGCCACCTGCTGGCCACAGGAAATGTCATGATTTACAGAGTAATAAACTCCTCCCACAAATTTTTTCGTATCAGCACCAAATTTGGTGGGTTGTTATCTGAAAGCTTAAGTGATGATATATTGTGAAGATCTAGAGTTTTTGCAGAGGGGCGTGTCCGTGGCGGCGGTGAGCCCGGGTGCGAGGTCCCTATCATCGCTGCTTGCAGCTTTAATTATTATTATTATTATTATTCCGCCCCCTATCGGGGCACTTTTGAGGGTCTAAACATGCCCGAAAACTCATGAAAATTTGCACACACACCAAACGCGGTGTAAATAGCAGGTTGATATGGGTCTCGGAAGTGGGCGTGGCAAAATGACTCGACAGCGCCACCTAGGAAAATTAAACGGACGAGCCCCCGATACACGAATCACGCACATGCACGAAAATTGGCACACACCTCAAACATGCCAAACCATACGAAAAAGTCTCTTGGAGCCATATCTCAAACTCAACAGGAAGTCGGATATTTTTAACTTCCTGTGGCGAAAAAGTGGCGTTTTTGCCATTTCCAGGCGTTGTATTTTAACGAACTCCTCCTAGGGATTTTATCCGATCGACACCAAAATTGGGTTTTGTCATCTAAAGGCCTTGGCGATGTTAAATTGCGAAGCTTTAGAGTTTTCGTCGATGGGCGTGTCCGTGGCGCCCTCGCAAACTTTGACGATTCGCCACAAAACAGGAAGTCGTTAAAACTCAGGCATGCATTAACAGATCTGCCTCAAAATTCACACGCTTGATAAGCGTCCTGACCTGAACACGTTTACATGCCAATATCCAGATATAGTTATAGCGCCACCTGCTGGCCACAGGAAATGACATGATTTACGGAGTAATAAACTCCTCCCACAAATTTTTTCGTATCAGCACCAAAATTGGGTAGTGTTATCTGAAAGCTCTAGCGATAATATATTGTGAAGATCTAGAGTTTTCGCAGAGGGGCGTGTCTGTGGCGGTATGACAAACCTCAACGCTTCGCCATGGAACAGGAAGTCCTTATAACTCAACCACACAATGTCCGATCTGCCTGAAACTTCACATGGTTGATAAACGTCATCTCTTGAACACATCCACATAACAATATTGAAGTGGGCGTGGCAAAATGACTCGACAGCGCCACCTAGAAAAATTAAATGGACGAGCCCCCAAGCTACGAATCACGCACATGCACGAAAATTGGCACACACCTTAAACATGCCAAAACATACGAAAAAGTCTCTTGGAGCCATATCTCAAGCCCAACAGGAAGTCGGATATTTTTGACTTCCTGCGGCGAAAAAGTGGCGTTTTTGCCATTTCCAATCGTTGTATTTTAACGAACTCCTCCTAGGGATTTTATCCGATCGACACCAAAATTGGGTTTTATCATCTAAAGGCCTTGGCGATGTTAAATTGCGAAGCTTTAGAGTTTTCATCGATGGGCGTGTCCGTGGCGGCCTCGCAAACTTTGATGATTCGCCACAAAACAGGAAGTCGTTATAACTCAGGCATGCATTATCAGATCTGCCTCAAAATTCACACATTTAATTACAGTCCTGACCTGATCAGGTTTACGTGCCGATATCCAGTTACAGTTATAGCGCCACCTGCTGGCCACAGGAAATGACATGTTTGACACTATAACAAACTCCTACCACAAACTTTCCCGTATCAGCACCAAAATTGAGTGGTGTCATCTGAAAGCTCTAGCGATGATATATTGTGAAGATCTAGAGTTTTTGCAGAGGGGCGTGTCTGTGGTGGCATGACAAACCTCAACGCTTCGCCATGGAACAGGAAGTCCTTATAACTCAACCACACAATGTCCGATCTGCCTGAAACTTCACATGATTGATAAAAGTCCTCTTCTGAACACATCCACATAACAATATTGAGTCAGTCATAGCGCCATCTGCTGGCAGAAGGTAGTTTGGCTTGTAACTCGGCCACACAATGTCCGATCTGCCTGAAACTTCACAAGGTTGATGAAAGTCCTCCCCTGAGCACATCTACATAATAAATCTACATAATAATATTGAGTCATAGTCATAGCGCCACCTGCTGGCAGAAGGTAGTTTGGCTTGTAACTCGGCCACACAATGTCCAATCTGTCTAAAATGTCACATGGTTGATGAAAGTCCTCTCCTGAGCACATCTACATAATAATATTGAGTTTTTAATAGCGCCACCTGCTGGCAGAATGTAAATTGTCTTATAACACAATCTCCACACAATCTCTGATCTGCCTGAAACTTCACATGTTTGATAAAAGTTCAGTCCTGAACACATCCCCATAACAATATTGAGTCAGTCATAACGCCACCTGCTGGCAAAAGGTAGTTTGGCTTATAACTCAGCCACAAAATGTCCCATGTGCCTGAAACTTCACATGGTTGATTAAATTCCTCTCCTGAAGACATCTACATGCCAATCTTGAGTCACAGGTATAGCGCCACCTGCTGACAGGAGGAAGTTTGGCTTAAATCTGTATTTTTCTTAGGTTTTTTATATATATATCGGCTTAAATTAATGTTGTTCGCTGTTCTCTGTCATCCTGAGGCCACCGGGCGGCGGTGAGCCCGGGTGCGAGGTCCCTATCATCGCTGCTTGCAGCTTTAATTCTTCTTCTTCTTCTTCTTCTTCTTCTTCTTCCGCGGAATGAATCGCGGTTTTGAGGGGCTCAACATGCCCGAAAACTCACGCAACTTTGCACACGCCTCAGAAGTGGCGAAAATTTACGTTTGTTATGGGCTTCGGAAGTGGGCGTGGCAAAATGACTCGACAGCGCCACCTAGAAAAATTAAACGGACGAGCCCCCGATCCACGAATCACGCACATGCACGAAAATTGGCACACACCTCAAACATGCCAAAACATACGAAAAAGTCTCTTGGAGCCATATCTCAAACCCAACAGGAAGTCGGATATTTTTAACTTCCTACGGCGAAAAAGTGGCGTTTTTGCCATTTCCAGGCGTTGTATTTTAACGAACTCCTCCTAGGGATTTTATCCGATCGACACCAAAATTGGGTTTTGTCATCTAAAGGCCTTGGCGATGTTAAATTGCGAAGCTTTAGAGTTTTCGTCGATGGGCGTGTCCGTGGCGGCCTCGCAAACTTTGACGATTCGCCACAAAAGAGGAAGTAGTTATAACTCAGGCATGCATTATCAGATCTGCCTCAAAATTCACACGCTTGATAAGAGTCCTGACCTGAACACGTTTACATGCCGCTATCCAGATACAGTTACAGCGCCACCTGCTGGCCACAGGAAATGACATGATTTACGGAGTTATAAACTCCTCCCACAAATTTTATCGTATCAACACCAAAATTGAGTGGTGTTATCTGAAAGCTCTAGCGATGTTATATTGTGAAGATCTAGAGTTTTCGCAGAGGGGTGTGTCCGTGGCGGTATGACAAACCTCAACGCTTCGCCATGGAACAGGAAGTCCTTATAACACAACCACACAATGTCCGATCTGCCTGAAACTTCACATGGTTGATAAACGTCAAATCTTGAACACATCCACATAACAATATTGAAGTGGGCGTGGCAAAATGACTCAACAGCGCCACCTAGAAAAATTAAACGGACGAGCCCCCGATCTACGAATCACGCACATGCACAAAAATTGGCACACACCTCAAACATGGCAAAACATACGAAAAAGTCTCTTGGAGCCATATCTCAAACCCAACAGGAAGTCGGATATTTTTAACTTCCTGTGGCGAAAAAGTGGCGCTTTTGCCATTTTCAGGCGTTGTATTTTAACAAACTCCTCCTAGGGATTTTATCTGATAATTACCAAAATTGGGTTTTGTCATCTTAAAGCCTTGGTGATGTTAAATTGCGAAGCTTTAGAGTTTTCATCGATGGGCGTATCCGTGGCGGCCTCGCAAACTTTGATGATTCGCCACAAAACAGGAAGTCTTTATAACTCAGGGATGCATTATTCGATCTGCCTCAAAATTCACACATTTAATAACAGTCCTGACCTGATCAGGTTTACGTGCCGATATCTAGTTACAGTTATAGCGCCACCTGCTGGCCACAGGAAATGACATGTTTGACACTGTAACAAACTCCTTCCACAAACCTTCCCGTATCAGCACCAAAATAGAGTGGTGTCATCTGAAAGCTCTAGCGATGATATATTGTGAAGATCTAGAGTTTTTGCAGAAGGGCGTGTCTGTGGTGGCATGACAAACCTCAACGCTTCGCCATGGAACAGGAATTTCTTATAACTCAACCACACAATGTCTGATCTGCCTGAAACTTCACATGATTGATAAAAGTCCGCTCCTGAACACATCCACATAACAATATTGAGTCAGTCATAACGCCACCTGCTGGCAGAAGGTAGTTTGGCTTATAACTCAGCCACACAATGTCCCATGTGCCTGAAACTTCACATGGTTGATAACATTCCTCTCCGGAAAACATCTACATGCCAATCTTAAGTCACAGTTATAGCGCCACCTGCTGACAGGAGGAAGTTTGGCATAAATCTGTGATTTTCTTAGATCTTTTTTTATATATTGGCTTAAATTATTATTGTTCGCTGTTCTCTGTCATCGTAAGGTCACCGGGCGGCGGTGAGCCCGGGTGCGAGGTCCCTATCATCGCTGCTTGCAGCTTTAATTATTATTATTATTAGGGACCGAGCACCGAAACGGTGCGTAGGCCCTATTGGAATTGCTCCGTTTTTTATTATTATTATTATTATTATTATTAGGGACCGAGCACCGAAACGGTGCGTAGGCCCTATTGGAATTGCTCCGTTTATTATTATTATTATTATTATTATTATTATTATTATTCTCTCCAATGAATCGCGATTTAGAGGGGCTAAACATGCCCGAAAACTCACGCAACTTTGCACACGCCTCAGAAGTGGCGAAAATTTACGTTTATTATGGGTCTCGGAAGTGGGTGTGGCAAAATGACTCGACAGCGCCACCTAGAAAAATTAAACGGACGAGCCCCCGATCTACGAATCACGCACATGCACGAAAATTGGTACACACCTCAAACATGCCAAAACATACGAAAAAGTCTCTTGGAGCCATATCTCAAACCCAACAGGAAGTCGGATATTTTTGACTTCCTGCGGCGAAAAAGTGGCGTTTTTGCCATTTCCAGGCCTTGTACTTTAACGAACTCCTCCTAGGGATTTTATCCGATCGACACCAAAATTGGCATTTGTCATCTAAAGGCCTTGGCGATGTTAAATTGCGAAGCTTTAGAGTTTTCGTCGATGGGCGTGTACGTGGCGGCCTCGCAAAGTTTGATGTTTCGCCACAAAACAGGAAGTCGTTTTAACTCAGGCATGCATCATCCGATCTGCCTCAAATTTCACACGTTTAATAACAGTCCTGACCTGAACACGTTTACATGCCAATATCCAGATACAGTTACAGCGCCACCTGCTGGCCACAGGAAATGACATGTTTTTCCAGAGTAACAAACTCCTCCCACAAATTTTATCGCATCAGCACCAAAATTGGGTAGTGTTATCTAAAAGCTCTAGCGATGATATATTGTGAAGATCTAGAGTTTTCGGAGAGGGGCGTGTCCGTGGCGACATGACAAACCTCAACGCTTCGCCATGGAACAGGAAGGCTTTATAACTCAACCACACAAAGTCCGATCAGCCTGAAACTTCATATAGTGGATAAAAGTCCTCCCCTGATCACATCCACATAACAATATTGAAGTGGGCGTGGCAAAATGACTCGACAGCGCCACCTATAAAAATTAAACGGACGAGCCCCTGATCTACGAATCACGCACATGCACAAAAATTGGCACACACCTCAAACACGCCAAAACATACGAAAAAGTCTCTTGGAGTCATATCTCAAACCCAACAGGAAGTCGGATATTTTTAACTTCCTGCTGCAAAAAAGTGGCATTTTTGCCATTTCCAGGCGTTGTATCTTAACGAACTCCTCCTAGGGATTTTATCCGATCAACACCAAAATTGGGTTTTGTCATATAAAGGCCTTGGCGATGTTAAATTGCGAAGCTTTAGAGTTTTCGTTGATGGGCGTGTCCGTGGCGGCTTTGCAAACCTTGACGATTCGCCACAAAACCGGAAGTCATTATAACTCAGGCATGCATTATCCGATCTGCCTCAAAATTCACACGTTTGATAAGAGTCCTGACCTGAACACGTTTACATGCCAACATCCAGATACAGTTATAGCGCCACCTGCTGGCCACAGGAAATGTCATGTTTTACAGAGTAATAAACTCCTTCACCAAATTTTATTGTATCAGCACCAAAATAGAGTGGTGTCATCTGAAAGCTCTAGCGATGATATATTGTGAAGATCTAGAGTTTTTGCAGAGGGGCGTGTCCGTGGTGGCATGACAAACCTCAACGCTTCGCCATGGAACAGGAAGTCCTTATAACTTAACCACACAATGTCCGATCTGCCTGAAACTTCACATGGTTGATAAAATTCCTCTCTTGAACACATCCACATAACAATATTGAGTCAGTCATAGCGCCACCTGCTGGCAGAAGGTAGTTTGGCTCATAACTTAGCCACAAAATGTCTGACCTGCCTGAAACTTCACATGGTTGATTAAATTCTTCTACTGAAGGCATCTACATGCCAATCTTGAGTCACAGTTATAGCGCCACCTGCTGGCAGAAGGTAGTTTGCATTATAACTCAACCACACAATATCCAATCAGCCTGAAACTTCACATGGTTGATCAAAGTACTCTCCCGTGCACATCTACATAATTATATTGAGTCTCTCATAGCGCCACCTGCTGGCAGAAGGTAGTTTGGCTTATAACTCAGCCACACAATGTCTGATCTGCCTGAAACTTTACATGGTTGATTAAATTCCTCTCCTGAAGACATCTACATGCCAATATGGAGTCACAGTCATAGCGCCACCTGCTGCCAACAGGAAATTAAATATAACTCAGCCGAACAATGTCCGTACTGGCTGAAAATTCACATGGTGGATAAGATTCCTCTACTGAAGGCATCTACATGCCAATCTTGAGTCACAGTCACAGCGCCACCTGGTGACAGGAAGAAGTTTGACATAAATTTGTAATTTTCTCGGGTTCTTTATATACATCGGCTTAAATTAATATTGTTAGCTGTTCTCTGTCATCCTGAGGCCACCAGGCGGCGGTGAGCCCGGGTGCGAGGTCCCTATCATCGCTGCTTGCAGCTTTAATTATTATTATTATTATTATTCCGCCCCCTATTGGGGCACTTTTGAGGGTCTAAACATGCCCGAAAACTCATGAAAATTTGCACACACACCAAACGCGGTGTAAATAGCAGGTTGATATGGGTCTCAGAAGTGGGCGTGGCAAAATGACTCGACAGCGCCACCTAGAAAAATTAAACGGACGAGCCCCCGATACACGAATCACGCACATGCACGAAAATTGGCACACACCTCAAACATGCCAAAACATACGAAAAAATCTCTTGGAGCCATATCTCAAACCCAACAGGAAGTCAGATATTTTGTACTTCCTGTGGCGAAAAAGTGGCGATTTTGCCATTTCCAGGCGTTGTATTTTAACGAACTCCTCCTAGGGATTTTATCTGATCGACACCAAAATTGGGTTTTGTCATCTAAAGGCCTTGGCGATGTTAAATTGCGAAGCTTTAGAGTTTTTGTCGATGGGCGTGTCCGTGGCGGCCTCTCAAACTTTGACGATTCGCCACAAAACAGGAAGTCATTATAACTCAGGCATGCATTATCTGATCTGCCTCAAATTTCACACGTTTGATAAGAGTCCTGACCTGAACACGTTTACATGCCGATATCCAGATATAGTTATAGCGCCACCTGCTGGCCACAGGAAAAGACATGTTTTACAGAGTAACAAACTCCTCCCACAAATTTTATCGTATCAGCACCAAAATTGGGTTGTGTTATCTGAAAGCTCTAGCAATGATATATTGTGAAGATCTAGAGTTTTCACAGAGGGGCGTGTCCGTGGTGGCATGACAAACCTCAACGCTTCGCCATGGAACATGAAGTCCTCATAACTCAACCACACAAAGTCCGATCAGCCTGAAACTTCATATGATTGATAAAAGTCCTCTCCTGAACACATCCACATAACAATATTGAAGTGGGCGTGGCAAAATGACTCGACAGCGCCACCTATTAAATTTAAACGGACGAGCCCCTGATCTACGAATCACGCACATGCACGAAAATTGGCACACACCTCAAACACGCCAAAACATACAAAAAAGTCTCTTGGAGCCATATCTCAAACCCAACAGGAAGTCGGATATTTTTAACTTCCTGCGGCGAAAAAGTGGCATTTTTGCCATTTCCAGGCGTTGTATTTTAACGAACTCTTCCTAGGGATTTTATCCGATCGACACCAAAATTAGGTTTTTGTCATCTAAAGGCCTTGGCGATGTTAAATTGCGAAGCTTTAGAGTTTTCGTCGATGGGCGTGTCCGTGGCGGCCTCGCAAACTTTGACGATTCGCCACAAAACAGGAAGTCGGTATAACTCAGGCATGCATTATCCGATCTGCCTCAAATTGCACACATTTGATAAGAGTCCTGACCTAAACACGTTTACATGCCGATATCTAGATACAGATATAGCGCCACCTGCTGGCCACAGGAAATGACATGTTTTACAGTGTAACAAACTCCTCCCACAAATTTTTTCGTATCAGCACCAAATTTGGGTTGTGTTATCTGAAAGCTCTAGCGATGATATATTGTGAAGATCTAGAATTTTCACACAGGGGCGTGTCCGTGGCGGCATGACAAACCTCAACGCTTCGCCATGGAACAGGAAGTCCTCATAACTCAACCACACAAAGTCCGATCAGCCTGAAACTTCATATGGTTGATAAAAGTCCGTCCCTGAACACATCCACATAGCAATATTGAAGTGGGCGTGGCAAATTGACTCAACAGCGCCACCTAAAAAAATTAATCGGACAAGCCCCTGATCTACGAATCACGCACATGCACGAAAATTGGCACACACCTCAAACATGCCAAAACATACGAAAAAGTCTCTTGGAGCCATATCTCAAACCAAACAGGAAGTCGGATATTTTTAACTTCCTGTGGTGAAAAAGTGGCGCTTTTGCCATTTTCAGGCGTTGTATTTTAACGAACTCCTCCTAGGGATTTTATCTGATAATTACCAAAATTGGGTTTTGTCATCTTAAAGCCTTGGTGATGTTAAATTGCGAAGCTTTAGAGTTTTCATCGATGGGCGTATCCGTGGCGGCCTCGCAAACTTTGATGATTCGCCACAAAACAGGAAGTCTTTATAACTGGCATGCAATATTCGATCTGCCTCAAAATTCACACATTTAATAACAGTCCTGACCTGATCAGGTTTACGTGCCGATATCTAGTTACAGTTATAGCGCCACCTGCTGGCCACAGGAAATTACATGTTTGACACTGTAACAAACTCCTTCCACAAATTTTCCCGTATCAGCACCAAAATAGAGTGGTGTCATCTGAAAGCTCTAGCGATGATATATTGTGAAGATCTAGAGTTTTTGCAGAGGGGCGTGTCTGTGGTGGCATGACAAACCTCAACGCTTCGCCATGGAACAGGAATTTCTTATAACTCAACCACACAATGTCTGATCTGCCTGAAACTTCACATGGTTGATAAAAGTCCTCTCCTGAACACATCCACATAACAATATTGAGTCAGTCATAGCGCCACCTGCTGGCAGAAGGTAGTTTGGCTTGTAACTCGGCCACACAATGTCCAATCTGCCTGAAACTTCACATGATTGATAAAAGTCCTCTCCTGAACACATCCACATAACAATATTGAGTCAGTCATAACGCCACCTGCTGGCAGAAGGTAGTTTGGCTTATAACTCAGCCACACAATGTCCCATGTGCCTGAAACTTCACATGGTTGATAACATTCTTCTCCGGAAGACATCTACATGCCAATCTTAAGTCACAGTTTTAGCGCCACCTGCTGACAGGAGGAAGTTTGGCATAAATCTGTGATTTTCTTAGATCTTTTTTTATATATTGGCTTAAATTATTATTGTTCGCTGTTCTCTGTCATCGTAAGGTCACCGGGCGGCGGTGAGCCCGGGTGCGAGGTCCCTATCATCGCTGCTTGCAGCTTTAATTATTATTATTATTATTCTCGTCCGGAATGAATCGCGGTTTTGAGGGGCTAAACATGCCCGAAAACTCACGCAACTTTGCACACGCCTCAGAAGTGGTGAAAATTTACGTTTATTATGGGCTTCGGAAGTGGGCGTGGCAAAATGACTCGACAGCGCAACCTAGAAAAATTAAACGGACGAGCCCCCGATCCACGAATCAGGCACATGCATGAAAATTGACACACACCTCAAACATGCCAAAACATACGAAAAAGTCTCTTGCAGCCATATCTCAAACCCAACAGGAAGTCAGATATTTTTAACTTCCTGTGGCGAAAAAGTGGCGTTTTTGCCATTTCCAGGCGTTGTATTTTAACGAACTCCTCCTAGGGATTTTATCCGGTCGACACCAAAATTGGGTTTTGTCATCTAAAGGCCTTGGCGATGTTAAATTGCGAAGCTTTAGAGTTTTCATCGATGGGCGTGTCCGTGGCGGCCTCGCAAACTTTGACGATTCGCCACAAAAGAGGAAGTCGTTATAACTCAGGCATGCATTATCAGATCTGCCTCAAACTTCACACGCTTGATAAGAGTCCTGACCTGAACACGTTTACATGCCAATATCTAGATACAGTTATAGCGCCACCTGCTGGCCACAGGAAATGACATGTTTTACAGAGTAACAAACTTCTCCCACAAATTTTATCGTATCAGCACCAAAATTGGGTTGTGTTATCTAAAAGCTCTGGCAATAATATATTGTGAAGCTCTAGAGTTTTCGGAGAAGGGTGTGTCCGTGGCGGCATTACAAACCTCAACGCTTCGCCATTGACCAGGAAGGCTTTATAACTCAACCACACAATGTCTGCTCTGCCTGAAACTTAACATGGTTGATAAAAGTCCTCTCCTGAACACATCCACATAACAATATTGAAGTGGGCGTGGCAAATAGACTCGACAGCGCCACCTACCATAATTAATCGGACGAGCCCCTGATATACGAATCACACACATGCACGAAAATTGGCACACACCTCAAACATGCCAAAACATAAGAAAAAGACTCTTAGAGCCATATCTCAAACCCAACAGGAAGTCAGATATTTTTAATTTCCTGCTGTAAAAAAGTGGCGTTTTTGCCATTTCCAGGCGTTGTATTTTAACGAACTCCTCCTAGGGATTTTATCTGATAAACACCAAAATTGGGTTTTGTCATATTAAAACCTTGGTGATGTTAAATTGCGAAGCTTTAGAGATTTCATAGATGGGCGTGTCCGTGGCGGCCTCGCAAACTTTGATGATTCGCCACAAAACAGGAAGTCTTTATAACTCAGGGATGCATTATTCGATCTGCCTCAAAATTCACACATTTAATAACAGTCCTGACCTGATCAGGTTTACGTGCCGATATCCAGTTACAGTTATAGCGCCACCTGCTGGCCACAGGAAATGTCATGTTTGACACTGTAACAAACTCCTCCCACAAACTTTCCCGTATCAGCACCAAAATAGAGTGGTGTCATCTGAAAGCTCTAGCGATGATATATTGTAAAGATCTAGAGTTTTTGCAGAGGGGCGTGTCTGTGGTGGCATGACAAACCTCAACGCTTCGCCATGGAACAGGAATTTCTTATAACTCAACCACACAATGTCTGATCTGCCTGAAACTTCACATGATTGATAAAAGTCCTCTCCTGAACACATCCACATAACAATATTGAGTCAGTCATAGCGCCACCTGCTGGCAGAAGATAGTTTGGCTTGTAACTCGGCCACACAATGTCCGATCTGCCTGAAACTTCACATGGTTGATGAAAGTCCTCTCTTGAGCACATCTACATAGTAATATTAAGTCAGAGTCATAGCGCCACCTGCTGGCAGAAGGAATTTTGGCTTGTAACTCGGCCAAACAATGTCAGATCTGCCTAAAATGTCACATGGTGGATGAAAGTCCTCTCCTAAACACATCTACATAATAATATTAAGTCTTTTATAGCGCCACCTGCTGGCAGAATGTAGTTTGTCTTAAAACACAATCTCCACACAATCTCTGATCTGCCTGAAACTTCACATGGTTGATAAAAGTCCGCTCCTGGACACATCCACATAACAATATTGAGTCAGTCATAACGCCACCTGCTGGCAGAAGGTAGTTTGGCTTATAACTCAGCCACACAATGTCCCATGTGCCTGAAACTTCACATGGTTGATAAGATTCCTCTCCGGAAGACATCTACATGCCAATCTTAAGTCAGAGTTATAGCGCCACCTGCTGACAGGAGGAAGTTTGGCATAAATCTGTGATTTTCTAAGATTTTTTTTATATATTGGCTTAAATTAATATTGTTCGCTGTTCTCTGTCATTGTAAGGTCACCGGGCGGCGGTGAGCCCGGGTGCGAGGTCCCTATCATCGCTGCTTGCAGCTTTAATTAGGGACCGAGCACCGAAACGGTGCGTAGGCCCTATTGGAATTGCTCTGTTTATTATTAGGGACCGAGCACCGAAACGGTGCGTAGGCCCTATTGGAATTGCTCCGTTTTTTATTATTAGGGACCGAGCACCGAAACGGTGCGTAGGCCCTATTGGAATTGCTCTGTTTATTATTATTCTTCTTCTTCTTCTTCTTCTTCCGCGGAATGAATCGCGGTTTTGAGGGGCTAAACATGCCCGAAAACTCACGCAACTTTGCACACGCCTCAGAAGTGGCGAAAATTTACGTTTGTTATGGGCTTCGGAAGTGGGCGTGGCAAAATGACTCGACAGCGCCACCTAGAAAAATTAAACGGACGAGCCCCCGATCTACGAATCACGCACATGCGTGAAAATTGGCACACACCTCAAACATGCCAAAACATACGAAAAAGTCTCTTGGAGCCATATCTCAAACCCAACAGGAAGTCGGATATTTTTAACTTCCTGCGGCGAAAAAGTGGCGTTTTTGCCATTTGCAAGCGTTGTATTTTAACGAACTCCTCCTAGGGATTTTATCGGATCGACACCAAAATTGGGTTTTGTCATCTAAAGACCTTGGCAATAATAAATTGCGAAGCTTTAGAGTTTTCATCGATGGGCGTGTCCGTGGCGGCCTCGCAAACGTTGACGATTCGCCACAAAAGAGGAAGTCGTTATAACTCAGGCATGCATTATCCGATCTGCCTCAAAATTCACACGCTTGATAAGCGTCCTGACCTGAACACGTTTACATGCCAATATCCAGATATAGTTATAGCGCCACCTGCTGGCCACAGGAAATGACATGATTTACGGAGTTATAAACTCCTCCCACAAATTTTATCGTATCAGCACCAAAATTGAGTGGTGTTATCTGAAAGCTCTAGCGATGATATATTGTGAAGATCTAGAGTTTTCGCAGAGGGGTGTGTCCGTGGCGGTATGACAAACCTCAACGCTTCGCCATTGAACAGGAAGTCCTTAGAACACAACCACACAATGTCCGATCTGCCTGAAACTTCACATGGTTGATAAACGTTATATCTTGAACACATCTAAATAACAATATTGAAGTGGGCGTGGCAAAATGACTCGACAGCGCCACCTAGAAAAATTAAACGGACGAGCCCCCGATCTACGAATCACGCACATGCACAAAAATTGGCACACACCTCAAACATGGCAAAACATACGAAAAAGTCTCTTGGAGCCATATCTTAAACCCAACAGGAAGTCGGATATTTTTAACTTTCTGTGGCGAAAAAGTGGCGTTTTTGCCATTTCCAGGCGTTGTATTTTAACGAACTCCTCCTAGGGATTTTATCTGATAAACACCAAAATTGGGTTTTGTCATCTAAAGGCCTTGGCGATGTTAAATTGCGAAGCTTTAGAGTTTTCATCGATGGGCGTGTCCATGGCGGCCTCGCAAACTTTGATGATACGCCACAAAACAGGAAGTCTTTATAACTTTGGCATGCAATATTCGATCTGCCTCAAAATTCACACATTTAATAACAGTCCTGACCTGATCAGGTTTACGTGCCGTTATCCAGTTACAGTCATAGCGCCACCTGCTGGCCACAGGAAATGACATGTTGACACTGTAACAAACTCCTTCCACAAACGTTCCCGTATCAACACCAAATTTGGGTGGTGTCATCTGAAAGCTCTAGCGATTATATATTGCGAAGATCTAGAGTTTTCACAGAGGGGCGTGTCCGTGGCGGCATGACAAACCTCAACGCTTCGCCATGGAACAGGAAGTTCTTATAACTCAACCACACAATGTCTGATCTGCCTGAAACTTCACATGATTGATAAAAGTCCTCTCCTAAACACATCTACATAACAATATTGAGTCAGTCATTGCGCCACCTGCTGGCAGAGGGAAGTTTGGCTTATAACTCGGCCACACAATGTGAGATCTGCCTAAAATGTCACATGGTTGATGAAAGTCCTCTCCTGAGCACATCTACATAATAATATTGAGTCTTTATTAGCGCCACCTGCTGGCAGAAGGTAGTTTGGCTTATAACTCAGCCACGCAATGTCCCATGTGCCTGAAACTTCACATGGTTGATAAGATTCCTCTCCGGAAGACATCTACATGCCAATCTTGAGTCACAGTCATAGTGCCACTTGCTGACAGGAGGAAGTTTGGCATAAATCTGTGATTTTCTTAGATTTTTTTAAATATATTGGCTTAAAATATTATTTTTCGCTGTTCTCTGTCATTGTAAGGTCACCGGGTGGCGGTGAGCCCGGGTGCGAGGTCCCTATCATCGCTGCTTGCAGCTTTAATTATTATTATTATTATTATTCCGCCCCCTATCGGGGCACTTTTGAGGGTCTAAACATGCCCGAAAACTCATGAAAATTTGCACACACACCAAACGCGGTGTAAATAGCAGGTTGATATGGGTCTCGGAAGTGGGCGTGGCAAAATGACTCGACAGCGCCACCTAGAAAAATTAAACGGACGAGCCCCCGATCCACGAATCACACACATGCACGAAAATTGGCACACACCTCAAACACGCCAAAACATACGAAAAAGTCTCTTGGAGCCATATCTCAAACCCAACAGGAAGTCGGATATTTTTGACTTCCTGCGGCGAAAAAGTGGCGTTTTTGCCATTTCCAGGCGTTGTATTTTAACGAACTCCTCCTAGGGATTTTATCCGATCGACACCAAAATTGGGTTTTGTCATCTAAAGGCCTTGGCGATGTTAAATTGCGAAGCTTTAGAGTTTTCGTCGATGGGCGTGTCCGTGGCGGCCTCGCAAACTTTGACGATTCGCCACAAAACAGGAAGTCGTTATAACTCAGGCATGCATTATCCGATCTGCCTCAAAATTCACACGTTTGATAAGAGTCCTGACCTGAACACGTTTACATGCCAATATCCAGATACAGAAATAGCGCCACCTACTGGCCACAGGAAATGACATGTTTTACACTGTAACAAACTCCTCCCACTATTTTTTTTTGTATCAGCACCAAGTTTGGTGGGTTGTCATCTGAAAGCTTAAGTGATGATATATTGTGAAGATCTAGAGTTTTTGCAGAAGGGCGTGTCTGTGGTGGCATGACAAACCTCAACGCTTCGCCATGGAACAGGAAGTTATTATAACTCAACCACAAAATGTCTGATCTGCCTGAAACTTCACATGATTGATAAAAGTCCTCTTTTGAACACATCTACATAACAATATTGAGTCAGTCATTGCGCCACCTGCTGGCAGAAGGTAGATTGGCTTATAACTCAACCACACAAACTCCGATCTTTCTGAAACTTCACATGGTTGATTAAATTCCATTACTGAAGGCATCTACATGCCAATCTTAAGTCTCAGTTATAGCGCCACCTGCTGGCAGATGGTAGTTTGCAGTATAACTCAACCACACAAAGTCCGATCTGCCTAAAACTTCACATGGTTGATGAGTTTCCTCTCATGAAGACATCTACATGCCAATTATGAGTCACAGTTATAGCGCCACCTGCTGACAGGAGAAAATTTGGCATAAATCTGTGATTTTCTCAGATTTTTTTAATATATCGGCTTAAATTATTACTGTTCGCTGTTCTCTGTCATCCTGTGGCCACCGGGCGGTGGTGAGCCCGGGTGCGAGGTCCCTATCATCGCTGCTTGCAGCTTTAATTAGGGACCGAGCACCGAAACGGTGCGTAGGCCCTATTGGAATTGCTCCGTTTTTTATTATTATTATTATTATTATTATTCCGCCCCCTATCGGGGCACTTTTGAGGGTCTAAACATGCCCGAAAACTCATGAAAATTTGCACACACACCAAACCCGGTGTAAAGAGCAGGTTGATATGGGTCTCGGAAATGGGCGTGGCAAAATGACTCGACAGCGCCACCTAGAAAAATTAAACGGACGAGCCCCCAATCCACGAATCACACACATGCACGAAAATTGGCACACACCTCAAACACGCCAAAACATACGAAAAAGTCTCTTGGAGCCATATCTCAAACCCAACAGGAAGTCGGATATTTTTGACTTCCTGCGGCGAAAAAGTGGCGTTTTTGCCATTTCCAGGCGTTGTATTTTAACGAACTCCTCCTAGGGATTTTATCCGATCGACACCAAAATTGGGTTTTGTCATCTAAAGGCCTTGGCGATGGTAAATTGCGAAGCTTTAGAGTTTTCGTCGATGGGCGTGTCCGTGGCGGCCTCGCAAACTTTAACAATTCGCCACAAAACAGGAAGTCGTTATAACTCAGTCATGCATTATCCGATCTGCCTCAAAATTCACACGCTTGATAAGAGTCCTGACCTGAACACGTTTACATGCCAATATCCAGATACAGTTATAGCGCCACCTGCTGGCCACAGGAAATGACATGTTTTACACTCTAACAAACTCCTCCCACAAATTTTTTCGAATCAGCACCAAATTTTGGTTGTGTTATCTGAAAGCTCTAGCAATGATATATTGTGAAGATCTAGAGTTTTCGGAGAGGGGCGTGTCCGTTGCGCCATGACAAACCTCAACGCTTCGCCATGGAAAAGGAAGTCCTCATAACTCAACCACACAAAGTCCGGTCAGCCTGAAACTTCACATGGTTGATAAAAGTCCTCCCCTGAACACATCCACATAACAATATTGAAGTGGGCGTGGCAAAATGACTCGACAGCGCCACCTAGAAAAATTAAACGGACGAGCCCCCGATCTACGAATCACGCACATGCGCGAAAATTGGCATACACCTCAAACACGCCAAAACATACGAAAAAGTCTCTTGGAGCCATATCTCAAACCCAACAGGAAGTCGGATATTTTTAACTTCCTGCTGCAAATAAGTTGGATTTTTTGCCATTTCCAGGCGTTGTATCTTAACGAACTCCTCCTAGGGATTTTATGCTATCGACACCAAAATTGGGTTTTGTCATCTAAAGGCCTTGGCGATGTTAAATTGCGAAGCTTTATAGTTTTTGTCGATGGGCGTGTCCGTGGCGGCCCCGCAAACTTTGACGATTCGCCACAAAACCGGAAGTCATTATAACTTAGGCATGCATTATCCAATCTGCCTCAAAATTGACATGTTTAATAAGAGTCCAGACCAGAACACGTTTACATGCCAATATCCAGGTACAGTTATAGCGCCACCTGCTGGCCACAGGAAATGTCATGATTTACAGAGTAATAAACTCCTCCCACTATTTTTTTTGTATCAGCACCAAGTTTGGTGGGTTGTTATCTGAAAGCTTAAGTGATGATAAATTGTCAAGATCTAGAGTTTTTGCAGAGGGGCGTGTCCGTGGCGGCATGACAAACCTCAACACTTCGCCGTGGAACAGGAAGTCCTTATATCTCAACCACACAAAGTCAGATCAGCCTGAAACTTCACATGATTGATAAAAGTCCTCTTCTGAACACATCCCCAAAACAGTAATGAGTCAGTCATAACGCCACCTGCTGGCAGAAGGTAGATAGGCTTATAACTCAGCCAAACAACATCCGATCTGCCTGAAACTTCACATGGTTGATTAAATTCCATTACTGAAGGCATCTACATGCCAATCTTAAGTCACAGTTATAGCGCCACCTGCTGGCAGATGGTAGTTTGCATTATAACTCAACCACACAAAGTCCGATCTGCCTGAAACTTCACATGGTTGATAAAAGTCCTCTCCTGAACACATCTACATAACAACATTGAGTCTGTCGTAGCTCCACCTGCTGACAAAAGGCAGTTTGGCTTATAACTCAGCTAAAAAATGTTCGATCTGCCTGAAACTTCACATGGTTGATAAGATTCCTCTCCTGGTGACATCTACATGCCAATCTTGAGTCACAGTCATAGCGCCACCTGCTGAGAGGAGGAAGTTTGGCATAAATCGGTGATTTTCTCAGATGTTTTAAATATATCGGCTTAAATTATTACTGTTCGCTGTTCTCTGTCATCCTGAGGCCACCGGGCGGCGGTGAGCCCGGGTGCGAGGTCCCTATCATCGCTGCTTGCAGCTTTAATTATTATTATTATTATTCTTTTCCGGAATGAATCGCGATTTTGAGGGGCTAAACATGCCCGAAAACTCACGGAACTTTGCACACGCCTCAGAAGTGGCGAAAATTTACGTTTATTATGGGTCTCGGAAGTGGGCGTGGCAAAATGACTCGACAGCGCCACCTAGAAAAATTAAACGGACGAGCCCCCGATCTACGAATCACGCACATGCACGAAAATTGGCACACACCTCAAACACACCAAAACATACGAAAAAGTCTCTTGGAGCCATATCTCAAACCCAACAGGAAGTCGGATATTTTTTACTTCCCGCGGCGAAAAAGTGGCGTTTTTTCCATTTCCAGGCGTTGTATTTTAACGAACTCCTCCTAGGGATTTTATCCGATCGACACCAAAATTGGGTTTTGTCATCTTAAAGCCTTGGCGATGTTAAATTGCGAAGCTTTAGAGTTTTCGTCGATGGGCGTGTCGGTGGCGGCCTCGCAAAGTTTGACGATTCGCCACAAAACAGGAAGTCGTTATAACTCAGACATGCATTATCCGATCTGCCTCAAAATTCACACGTTTAATAATAGTCCTGACCTGAACACGTTTACATGCCAATATCCAGATACAGTTACAGCGCCACCTGCTGGCCACAGGAAATGACATGTTTTACAAAGTAACAAACTCCTCCCACAAATTTTATCGTATCAGCACCAAAATTGGGTAGTGTTATCTAAAAGCTCTAGTGATGATATATTGTGAAGATCTAGAGTTTTCGGAGAGGGGCGTGTCCATGGCGGCATGACAAACCTCAATGCTTCGCCATTGACCTGGAAGGCTTCATAACTCAACCCCACAATGTCTGATCAGCCTGAAACTTCACATGGTTGGTAAAAGTCTTCTCCTGAACACATCCACATAACAATATTGAAGTGGGCGTGGCAAATCAACTCGACAGCGCCACCTAAAAAAATTAATTGGATGAGCCCCTGATATACGAATCACGCACATGCACGAAAATTGGCACACACCTCAAACATGCCAAAACATACGAAAAAGTCCCTTGGTGCCATATCTCAAACTCAACAGGAAGTCGGATATTTTTAACTTCCTGCTGAAAAAAAGTGGCGTTTTTGCCATTTCCAGACGTTGTATTTTAACGAACTCCTCCTAGGGATTTTATCCGATCAACACCAAAATTTGGTTTTGTCATCTAAAGGCCTTGGCGATGTTAAATTGCGAAGCTTTAGAGTTTTCGCAGAGGGGTGTGTCAGTGGTGGCATGACAAACCTCAACGCTTCGCCATTGACCAGGAAGTCCTTATAACTCAACCACACAATGTCCGATCTGCCTGAAACTTCACATGGTTGATAAAAGTCCTCTTCTGAACACATCCACATAACAATATTGAGTCAGTCATAGCGCCACCTGCTGGCAACCAGAAGTTTGGCTGATAACTCAGCCACACAATGTTTGACCTGCCTGAAAATTCACATGGTTGAATAAAATCCTCTCCTGAAGACATATACAAGCCAATATCAAGTCACAGTCATAGTGCCACCTGCTGACAATAGGAAGTTACTTATAACTCAGGCAAGCAATGTTCGATCTGCCTGAAAAATTACATGGTTGATAAAATTTATCTCCTAAAGACATCTACATGCCAATATTGACACACAGTCCAAGCGCAACCTGCTGACAGGAGGAAGTTTGGCATAAATCTGTGATTTTCTCAGGTTTTTTAAATATATATTGGCTTAAATTAATATTGTTCGCTGTTCTCTGTCATCCTGAGAACACCGGGCGGCGGTGAGCCCGGGTGCGAGGTCCCTATCATCGCTGCTTGCAGCTTTAATTATTATTATTATTATTCTCCTCCGGAATGAATCGCGATTTTGAGGGGCTAAACATGCCCGAAAACTCACGCAACTTTGCACACGCCTCAGAAGTGGCGAAAATTTACGTTTGTTAAGGGCTTCGGAAGTGGGCGTGGCAAAATGACTCGACAGCGCCACCTAGAAAAATTAAACGGACGAGCCCCCGATCCACGAATCACGCACATGCACGAAAATTGGCACACACCTCAAACATGCCAAAACATACGAAAAAGTCTCTTGGAGCCATATCTCAAACCCAACAGGAAGTCGGATATTTTTTACTTCCTGCGGCGAAAAAGTGGCGTTTTTGCCCTTTCCAGGCATTGTACTTTAACAAACTCCTCCTAGGGATTTTATCCGATCGACACCAAAATTGGGTTTTGATATCTAAAGGCCTTGGCGATGTTAAATTGCGAAGCTTTAGAGTTTTCGTTGATGGGCGTGTCCGTGGCGGCCTCGCAAACTTTGACGATTCGCCACAAAACAGGAAGTCGTTATAACTCAGGCATGCATTATCCGATCTGCCTCAAAATTCATACGCTTGATAAGCGTCCTGACCTGAACACGTTTACATGCCAATATCCAGATACAGTTACAGCGCCACCTGCTGGCCACAGGAAATGACATGATTTACGGAATCATAAACTCCTCCCACAAATTTTATCGTATCAACACCAAAATTGAGTGGTGTCATCTGAAAGCTCTAGCGATGATATATTGTGAAGATCTAGAGTTTTTGGAGAGGGGCGTGTCCGTGGCGGTATGACAAACCTCAACGCTTCGCCATGGAACAGGAAGTCCTTATAACACAACCACACAATGTCCGATCTGCCTGAAACTTCACATGGCTGATAAACGTCATCTCTTGAACACATCCACATAACAATATTGAAGTGGGCGTGGCAAAATGACTTGACAGCGCCACCTAGAAAAATTAAATGGACGAGCCCCCGATCTACGAATCACGCACATGCACAAAAATTGGCACACACCTCAAACATGGCAAAACATACGAAAAAGTCTCTTGGAGCCATATCTCAAACTCAACAGGAAGTCAGATATTTTTAACTTCCTGTGGCGAAAAAGTGGCGCTTTTGCCATTTCCAGGCGTTGTATTTTAACGAACTCCTCCTAGGGATTTTATCCGATCGACACCAAAATTGGGTTTAGTCATCTTAAAGCCTTGGTGATGTTAGATTGCGAAGCTTTAGAGTTTTCATCGATGGGCGTGTCCGTGGCGGCCTCGCAAATTTTAACGACTCGCCACAAAACCGGAAGTCATTACAACTCAGGCATGCATTATCCGATCTGCCTCAAAATTCACATGTTTAATATAAGTCCAGACCAGAACAAGTTTACATGCCGATATCCAGATACAGTTATAGCGCCACCTGCTGGCCACAGAAAATGTCATGATTTACAAAGTAATAAACTCATCCCACAAATGTTTTCATATCAGCACCAAATTTGGTTGGTTGTGTATCTGAAAGCTCAAGCGATGATATATTGTGAAGATCTAGAGTTTTCGCAGAGGGGCGTGTATGTGGTGGCATGACAAACCTCAACGCTTCGCCATGAAAAAGGAAGTCCTTATAACTCAACCACACAATGTCTGATCTGCCTGAAACTTCACAGGGTTGATTAAATTCCTCTCCTGAAGACATCTACATGCCAATATTGAGTCACAGTCATAGCGCCACCTGCTGGCAACAGGTAATTTGGCTTATAACTCAGCCACACAATGTCCGATCTGCCTGAAACTTCACATGGTTGATAAAAGTCTTCTCCTGAACACATCTACATAACAATATTGAGTCAGTCATAGCGCCACCTGCTGACAGGAGGAAGTTTGGCATAAATCTGTGGATTTCTCAGGTTTTTTTATATAAATCGGCTTAAATTGTTATTGTTCACTGTTCTCTGTCATCCTGAGGCCACCGGGCGGCGTTGAGCCCGGGTGCGAGGTCCCTATCATCGCTGCTTGCAGCTTTAATTATTATTATTATTAGGGACCGAGCACCGAAACGGTGCGTAGGCCCTATTGGAATTGCTCCGTTTATTATTATTATTAGGGACCGAGCACCGAAACGGTGCGTAGGCCCTATTGGAATTGCTCCGTTTTTTATTATTAGGGACCGAGCACCGAACGGTGCAAGGCCCTATTGGAATTGCTCCGTTTTTTATTATTATTATTCCGCCCCTAATCGGGGCATTTTTGAGTGTCTAAACATGCCCGAAAACTCATGAAAATTTGCACACACACCAAACGCGGTGTAAATGACTTGCTGATTTGGGTCTCGGCAGTGGGCGTGGCAAAATGACTCGACAGCGCCACCTAGAAAAATTAAACGGACGAGCCCCCGATATATGAATCACGCACATGCACGAAAATCGGCACACACCTCAAACATGCCAAAACATACGAAAAAGTCTCTTGGAGCCATATCTCAAACCCAACAGGAAGTCAGATATTTTTAACTTCCTGCGGCGAAAAAGTGGCGTTTTTGCCATTTCCAGGTGTTGTATTTTAACAAACTCCTCCTAGGGATTTTATCCGATCGACACCAAAATTGGGTTTTGTCATCTAAAGGCCTTGGGGATGTTAAATTGCGAAGCTTTAGAGTTTTCGTCGATGGGCGTGTCCGTGACGGCCTCGCAAACTTTGACGATTCGCCACAAAAGAGGAAGTCGTTATAACTCAGGCATGCATTATCAGATCTGCCTCAAAATTCACACGTTTGATAAGAGTCCAGACCAGAACACGTTTACATGCCAATATCCAGATACAGTTATAGCGCCACCTACTGGCCACAGGAAATGACATGATTTACGGAGTAACAAACTCCTCCCACAAATTTTATCGTATCACCACCAAAATTGGGTGGTGTTTTCTGAAAGCTCTAGCGATGATATATTGTAAAGATCTAGAGTTTTCGCAGAGGGGTGTGTCCGTGGCGGCATGACAAACCTCAACGCTTCGCCATGGAACAGAAAGTCCTCATAACTCAACCACACAATGTAAAATATGCCTGAAACTTCACATGGTTAATGAAATTCCTCTCCTGAACATATCCCATAACAATATTGAAGTGGGCGTGGCAAAACGACTCGATAGCGCCACCTAGAAAAATTTAACAGACGAGCCCCCGATCCACAAATCATGCACATGCACGAAAATTGGCACACACCTCAAACATGCCAAACCATACGAAAAAGTCTCTTGGAGCCATATCTCAAACCCAACAGGAAGTCAGATATTTTTAACTTCCTGCGGCGAAAAAGTGGCGTTTTTGCCATTTCCAGGCGTTGTATTTTAACGAACTCCTCCTGGGGATTTTATCCGATCGACACCAAAATTGGGTTTTGTCATCTAAAGGCCTTGGCGATGTTAAATTGCGAAGCTTTAGAGTTTTCGTCGATGGGCGTGTCCGTGGCGGCCTCGCAAACTTTGACGATTCGCCACAAAACAGGAAGTCGTTATAACTCAGTGATGCATTATCAGATCTGCCTCAAAATTCACACGTTTCATAAGAGTCCTGACCTGAACACGTTTACATGCCGATATCCAGATAGAGTTATAGCGCCACCTGCTGGTCACAGGAAATTAAATGTTTTACACTGTAGCAAACTCCTCCCACAAACTTTATCGTATCAGCACCAAATTTGACTGGTGTCATCTGAAAGCTCTAGTGATGATATATTGTGAAGATCTCGAGTTTTTGCAAAGGGGCGTGTCCGTGGTGGCATGACAAACCTCAATGCTTCGCCATGGAACAGGAAGTCCTTATAACTCAGCCACAAAATGTCTGATCTGCCTGAAACTTCACAAGGTTGATAAAAGTCCTCTCCTGAACACATCTACATAACAATATTGAGTCAGTCATAGCGCCACCAGCTGGCAGAAGGTAGTTTGGCTCATAACTTAGCCACACAATGTCTGACCTTCCTGAAACTTCACATGGTTGATTAAATTCTTCTACTGAACGCATCTACATGCCAATCTTGATTCAGAGTGATAGCGCCACCTGCTGGCAGAAGGTAATTTGCATTATAACTCAACCACACAATATCTGATCTGCCTGAAACTTCACATGGTTGATTAAATTCCTCTCCTGAACACATCTACATGGCAATATTGAGTCACAGTAATAGCGCCACCTGCTGACAGAATTTGGTTTGGCTTATAACTCAGTCTAAAAATGTCCGATCAACCTGAAAATTCACAGGTTAGATGAGATGCCTCTCCTAAAGACATCTACATGCCAATCTTGAGTCACAGTCATAGCGCCACCTGCTGACAGGATGAAGTTTGGCGTAAATCTGTGATTTTCTCTGGTTCTTTTATATACATCGGCTTAAATTAATATTTTTCGCTGCTCTCTGTCATCCTGAGGCCACCGGGCGGCGGTGAGCCCGGGTGCGAGGTCCCTATCATCGCTGCTTGCAGCTTTAATTAGGGACCGAGCACCGAAACGGTGCGTAGGCCCTATTGGAATTGCTCCGTTTTTTATTATTAGGGACCGAGCACCGAAACGGTGCGTAGGCCCTATTGGAATTGCTCCGTTTTTTATTATTATTATTATTAGGGACCGAGCACCGAACGGTGCAAGGCCCTATTGGAATTGCTCCGTTTATTATTATTATTATTATTATTATTATTATTATTCTTTTCCGGAATGAATTGCGATTTAGAGGGGCTAAACATGCCCGAAAACTCACGCAACTTTGCACACGCCTCAGAAGTGGCGAAAATTTACGTTTGTTACAGGTCTCGGAAGTGGGCGTGGCAAAATGACTCGACAGCGCCACCTAGAAAAATTAAACGGACAAGCCCCCGATCCACGAATCACGCACATGCACGAAAATTGGCACACACCTTAAACACACCAAAACATACGAAAAAGTCTCTTGGAGCCATATCTCAAACCCAACAGGAAGTCGGATATTTTTAACTTCCTGCGGCGAAAAAGTGGCATTTTTGCCATTTCCAGGCGTTGTATTTTAACGAACTCCTCCTAGGGATTTTATCCGATCGACACCAAAATTGGGTTTTGTCATCTAAAGGCCTTGGCGATGTTAAATTGCGAAGCTTTAGAGTTTTCGTCGATGGGCGTGTCCGTGGCGGCCTCGCAAACTTTGACGATTCGCCACAAAACAGGAAGTCATTATAACTCAGGCATGCATTATCCGATCTGCTTCAAATTTCACACGCTTGATAAGAGTCCTGACCTGAACACGTTTATATGCTGATATCCAGATAGAGTTATAGCGCCACCTGCTGGCAACAGGAAATGACATGTTTTACAGAGTAACAAACTCCTCCCACAAATTTTTTCGTATCAGCACCAAATTTGGGTTGTGTTATCTGAAAACCCTAGCGATGATATATTGTGAAGATCTAGAGTTTTCGGAGAGGGGCGTGTCCGTGGCAATATGACAAACCTCAACGCTTCGCCATTGACCAGGAAGGCTTCATAACTCAACCACACAATGTCCGATCAGCCTAAAACTTCACATGGTTGGTAAAAGTCTTCTCCTGAACACATCCACATAACGATATTGAAGTGGGCGTGGCAAATTGACTCGACAGCGCCACCTAAATAAAATTA
The DNA here is from genome assembly GCF_052040795.2 of Danio rerio. NCBI lineage: Eukaryota > Metazoa > Chordata > Actinopteri > Cypriniformes > Danionidae > Danio > Danio rerio. The sequence continues at coordinate 57,848,071 of NC_141024.2, forward strand.
ATCGGGTGAGCCCCTGATATATGAATTTACGCACATGCACGAAAATTGGCACACACCTCAAAAATGCCAAAACATACGAAAAAGTCTCTTGGTGCCATATCTCAAACTCAACAGGAAGTCGGATATTTTTAACTTCCTGCTGAAAAAAGTGGCGTTTTTGCCATTTCCAGACGTTGTATTTTAACAAACTCCTCCTAGGGATTTTATCCGATCAACACCAAAATTTGGTTTTGTCATCTAAAGGCCTTGGCGATGTTAAATTGTGAAGCTTTAGAGTTTTCGCAGAGGGGTGTGTCCGTGGTGGCATGACAAACCTCAACGCTTCGCCATTGACCAGGAAGTCCTTATAACTCAACCACACAATGTCCGATCTGCCTGAAGCTTCACATGGTTGATAAAAGCCCTCTCCTGAAAACATCCACATAACATTATTGAGTCAGTCATAGCGCCACCTGCTGGCAACCGGAAGTTTGGCTTATAACTCAGCCACACAATGTCTGACCTGCCTGAAAATTCACATGGTTGAATAAAATCCTCTCCTGAAGACATCTACAAGCCAATATCAAGTCACAGTCATAGCGCCACCTGCTGACAATAGGAAGTTACTTATAACTCAGGCAAGCAATGTTCGATCTGCCTGAAAAATTACATGGTTGATAAAATTTATCTCCTGAAGACATCTACATGCCAATATTGACACACAGTCTAAGCGCAACCTGCTGACAGGAGGAAGTTTGGCATAAATGTGTGATTTTTCTCAGGTTTTTTAAATATATATTGGCTTAAATTAATATTGTTCGCTGTTCTCTGTCATCCTGAGGCCACCGGGCGGCGGTGAGCCCGGGTGCGAGGTCCCTATCATCGCTGCTTGCAGCTTTAATTATTATTATTATTATTCCGCCCCCAATCGGGGCACTTTTGAGGGTCTAAACATGCCCGAAAACTCACGAAAATTTGCACACACACCAAACACGGTGTAAATGGCTGGGTTTTATGGGTTTCGGAAGTGGGCGTGGCAAAATGACTCGACAGCGCCACCTAGAAAAATTAAACGGACGAGCCCCCGATCCATGAATCACGCACATGCACGAAAATTGGCACACACCTCAAACATGCCAAAACATACGAAAAAGTCTCTTGGAGCCATATCTCAAACCCAACAGGAAGTCGGATATTTTTGACTTCCTGCGGCGAAAAAGTGGAGTTTTTGCCATTTCCAGGCGTTGTATTTTAACGAACTCCTCCTAGGGATTTTATCCGATCGACACCAAAATTGGGTTTTGTCATCTAAAGGCCTTGGCGATGTTAAATTGCGAAGCTTTAGAGTTTTCGTCGATGGGCGTGTCCGTGGCGGCCTCGCAAACTTTGACGATTCGCCACAAAACAGGAAGTCGTTATAACTCAGGCATGCATTATCTGATCTGCCTCAAAATTCACACATTTGATAACAGTCCGGACCTGAATACATTTATATGCTGATATCCAGATACAGTTATAGCGCCACCTGCTGGCCACAGGAAATGGCATGTTTTACGGTGTGACTAACTCCTCCCACAAATTTTATCGTATCAGCACCAAATTTGAGTGGTGTTATCTGAAAGCTCTAGCGATGATATATTGTGAAGATCTAGAGTTTTTGCAGAGGGGCGTGTCCGTGGCGGCATGACAAACCTCAACGCTTCGCCATGGAACAGGAAGTCCTTATAACTCAACCACACAATGTCCAATCTGCCTGAAACTTCACAAGGTTGATAAAAGTACTCTCCCGAACACATCTTCATAACAATATTGAAGTGGGCGTGGCAAAATGACTCGACAGCGCCACCTACAAAAACTAATCGGACGAGCCCCCGATCCACGAATCACGCACATGCACGAAAATTGGCACACACCTCAAACATGCCAAAACATACGAAAAAGTCTCTTGGAGCCATATCTCAAACCCAACAGGAAGTCGGTTATTTTTAACTTCCTGTGGCGAAAAAGTGGCATTTTTGCCTTTTCCAGGCGTTGTATTTTAACGAACTCCTCCTAGGGATTTTATCTTATCAACACCAAAATTTGGTTTTGTCATCTAAAGGCCTTGGCGATGTTAAATTGCGAAGCTTTTGAGTTTTCATCGATGGGCGTGTCCGTGGCGGCCTCGCAAACTTTGACGATTCGCCACAAAACAGGAAGTCGTTATAACTCAGGCATGCATTATCCGATCTGCCTAAAAAATTCACACATTTGATAACAGTCCTGACCTGAATACATTTATATGCTGATATCCAGATAGAGTTATAGCGCCACCTGCTGGCCACAGGAAATGACATGTTTTACATTGTAATATACTCCTTCCGCAAACTTTATTATATTAGCACCAAATTTGAGTGATGTTATTTGAAAGCTCTAGCAATGACATATTGTAAAGATATAGAGATTTTGCAGAGGGGCGTGTCCGTGGCGGCATGACAAACCTCAACGCTTCGCCATGGAACAGGAAATTCTTATAACTCAACCACACAATGTGCGATCTGCCTGAAACTTCACAAGGTTGATCATATTCATCTCCTGAACACATCCACATAACAATATTGAGCCTGTCATAGCGCCACCTGCTGGCAGAAGGTAGTTTGGCTTGTAACTCAACCACACAATGTCCGATCTGCGTGAAACTTCACATGGTTGATGAAAGTCCTATCCTAAGCACATCTACATAATTATAATGAGTCTGTCATAGCGCCACCTGCTGGTAGAAGGTATTTTGGCTTATAACTCAGCCACACGATTTCTGATCTGCCTGAAACTTCACATGGTTGATTAAATTCCTCTCCTGAAGACATCTACATTGCAATATTGAGTCACAGTTATAGCGCCACCTGCTGGCAGAAGATAGTTTGGCTTATAACTCAGCCACACAAAGTCTGACCAGCCTGAAAATTAACATGGTTGATTAAAATCCTCTCCTGAAGACATCTACATGCCAATAGCGAGTCACAGTTATAGCGCCACCTGCTGGCAACAGGAAATTACATATAACTCAGCCAAACAATGTCCGATCTGGCTGAAAATTCACATGGTTGATAAGATTCCTCTACTGAAGGCATCTACATGCAAATCTTGAGACAGAGTCATAACGCCACCTGCTGACAAGAAAAAGTTTGGCATGAATAAGTGATTTTCTCAGGTTCTTTATATAAATCGGCTTAAATTAATATTGTTCGCTGTTCTCTGTCATCCTGAGGCCAACGGGCGGCGGTGAGCCCGGGTGCGAGGTCCCTTTCATCGCTGCTTGCAGCTTTAATTATTATTATTATTATTCCGCCCCCTATCGGGGCACTTTTGAGGGTCTAAACATGCCCGAAAACTCATGAAAATTTGCACACACACCAAACGCGGTGTAAATAGCAGGTTGATATGGGTCTCGGAAGTGGGCGTGGCAAAATGACTCGACAGCGCCACCTAGAAAAATTAAACGGACGAGCCCCTGATACACGAATCACGCACATGCACGAAAATTGGCACACACCTCAAACATGCCAAAACATACGAAAAAGTCTCTTGGAGCCATATCTCAAAACCAACAGGAAGTCGGATATTTTTAACTTCCTGCGGCGAAAAAGTGGCGTTTTTGCCATTTCCAGGCATTGTATTTTAACGAACTCCTCCTAGGGATTTTATCCGATCAACACCAAAATTGGGTTTTGTCATCTAAAGGCCTTGGCGATGTTAAATTGCGAAGCTTTAGAGTTTTCGTTGATGGGCGTGTCCGTGGCGCCCTCGCAAACTTTGATGATTCGCCACAAAACAGGAAGTCGTTATAACTCAGGCATGCATTATCAGATCTGCCTCAAAATTCACACGCTTGATAAGCGTCCTGACCTGAACACGTTTACATGCCAATATCCAGATATAGTTATAGCGCCACCTGCCGGCCACAGGAAATGACATGATTTATGGAGTAATAAACTCCTCCCACAAATTTTTTCGTATCAGCACCAAAATTGGGTGGTGTTATCTGAAAGCTCTAGCGATGATATATTGTGAAGATCTAGAGTTTTGGCAGAGGGGCGTGTCCGTGGCGGTATGACAAACCTCAACGCTTCGCCATGGAACAGGAAATCCTTATAACTCAACCACACAATGTCCGATCTGCCTGAAACTTCACATGGTTGATAAACGTCATCTCTTGAACACATCCACATAACAATATTGAAGTGGGCGTGGCAAAATGACTCGACAGCGCCACCTAGAAAAATTAAACGGATGAGCCCCCGAACTACGAATCACGCACATGCACGAAAATTGGCACACACCTTAAACAAGCCAAAACATACGAAAAAGTCTCTTGGAGCCATATCTCAAACCTAACAGGAAGTCAGATATTATTAACTTCCTGCGGCGAAAAAGTGGCATTTTTGCCATTTCCAGGGGTTGTATTTTAACAAACTCCTCCTAGGGATTTTATCTGATAAACACCAAAATTGGGTTTTATCATCTAAAGGCCTTGGCGATGTTAAATTGCGAAGCTTTAGAGTTTTTGTCGATGGGCGTGTCCGTGGCGGCCTCGCAAACTTTGATGATTCGCCACAACAGGAAGTCGTTATAACTCAGGCATGCATTATCAGATCTGCTTCAAAATTCACACATTTAATAACAGTCCTGACCTGAACAGGTTTACGTGCCGATATCCAAATACAGTTATAGCGCCACCTGCTGGCCACAGGAAATGACATGTTTGACACTATAACAAACTCCTACCACAAACTTTCCCGTATCAGCACCAAAATAAAGTGGTGTCATCTGAAAGCTCTAGCGATGATATATTGTGAAGATCTAGAGTTTTCGCAGAGGGGCGTGTCTGTGGTGGCATGACAAACCTCAACGCTTCGCCATGGAACAGGAAGTTATTATAACTGAACCACACAATGTCTGATCTGCCTGAAACTTCACATGATTGATAAAAGTCCTCTTCTGAACACATCTACATAACAATATTGAGTCAGTAATAGCGCCATCTGCTGGCAGAAGGTAGTTTGGCTTGTAACTCGGCCACACAATGTCCGATCTGTCTAAAATGTCACATGGTTGATGAAAGTCCTCTCCTGAGCACATCTACATAATAATATTGAGTCTTTCATAGCGCCACCTGCTGGCGGAATGTAAATTGTCTTATAACACAATCTCCACACAATCTCTGATCTGCCTGAAACTTCACATGTTTGATAAAAGTCCACTCCTGAACACATCCCCATAACATTATTGAGTCAGTCATAACGCCACCTGCTGGCAGAAGGTAGTTTGGCTTATAACTCAGCCACAAAATGTCCCATGTGCCTGAAACTTTACATGGTTGATTAAATTCCTCTCCTGAAGACATCTACATGCCAATCTTGAGTCACAGGTATAGCGCCACCTGCTGACAGGAGGAAGTTTGGCATAAATCTGTATTTTTCTTAGGTTTTTATATATATATCGGCTTATATTATTATTGTTCGCTGTTCTCTGTCATCGTAAGGTCACCGGGCGGCGGTGAGCCCGGGTGCGAGGTCCCTATCATCGCTGCTTGCAGCTTTAATTCTTCTTCTTCTTCTTCTTCTTCTTCTTCTTCTTCTTCTTCTTCCGCGGAATGAATCGCGGTTTTGAGGGGCTAAACATGCCCGAAAACTCACGCAACTTTGCACACGCCTCAGAAGTGGCGAAAATTTACGTTTGTTATGGGCTTCGGAGGTAGGCGTGGCAAAATGACTCGACAGCGCCACCTAGAAAAATTAAACGGACGAGCCCCCGATCTACGAATCACGCACATGCACGAAAATTGGCACACACCTCAAACATGGCAAAAAATATGAAAAAGTCTCTTGGAGCTATATCTCAAACCCAACAGGAAGTCGGATATTTTTAACTTCCTGTGGCGAAAAAGTGGCGCTTTTGCCATTTTCAGACGTTGTATTTTAACGAACTCCTCCTAGGGATTTTATCTGATACACACCAAAATTGGGTTTTGTCATCTTAAAGCCTTGGTGATGTTAAATTGCGAAGCTTTAGAGTTTTCATCGATGGGCGTGTCCGTGGCGGCCTCGCAAACTTTGATGATTCGCCACAAAACAGGAAGTCTTTATAACTCTGGCATGCAATATTCGATCTGCCTCAAAATTCACACATTTAATAACAGTCCTGACCTGATCAGGTTTACGTGCCGATATCCAGTTACAGTTATAGCGCCACCTGCTGGCCACAGGAAATGACATGTTTGACACTGTAACAAACTCCTCCCACAAACTTTCCCGTATCAGCACCAAAATAGAGTGGTGTCATCTGAAAGCTCTAGCGATGATATATTGTAAAGATCTAGAGTTTTTGCAGAGGGGTGTGTCTGTGGTGGCATGACAAACCTCAACGCTTCGCCATGGAACAGGAATTTCTTATAACTCAACCACACAATGTCTGATCTGCCTGAAACTTCACATGATTGATAAAAGTCCTCTCCTGAACACATCTACATAACAATACTGAATCAGTCATAGCGCCACCTGCTGGCAGAATGTAGTTTGTCTTAAAACACAATCTCCACACAATCTCTGATCTGCCTGAAACTTCACATGGTTGATAAAAGTCCGCTCCTGAACACATCCACATAACAATATTAAGTCAGTCATAACGCCACCTGCTGGCAGAAGGTAGTTTGGCTTATAAGTCAGCCACACAATGTCCCATGTGCCTGAAACTTCACATGGTTGATAAGATTCCTCTCCTTAAGACATCTACATGCCAATCTTAAGTCACAGTTATAGCGCCACCTGCTGACAGGAGGAAGTTTGGCATAAATCTGTGATTTTCTTAGATTTTTTTTTATATATCGGCTTAAATTATTATTGTTCGCTGTTCTCTGTCATCGTAACGTCACCGGGCGGCGGTGAGCCCGGGTGCGAGGTCCCTTTCATCGCTGCTTGCAGCTTTAATTATTATTATTATTATTATTATTATTATTCCGCCCCCTATCGGGGCACTTTTGAGGGTCTAAACATGCCCGAAAACTCATGAAAATTTGCACACACACCAAACGCGGTGTAAATAGCAGGTTGATATGGGTCTCGGAAGTGGGCGTGGCAAAATGACTCGACAGCGCCACCTAGAAAAATTAAACGGACGAGCCCCCGATCCACGAATCAAGCACATGCACGAAAATTGGCACACACCTCAAGCATGCCAAAACATACGAAAAAGTCTCTTGGAGCCATATCTCAAACCCAACAGGAAGTTGGATATTTTTGACTTCCTGCGGCGAAAAAGTGGCGTTTTTGCCATTTCCAGGCGTTGTATTTTAACGAACTCCTCCTAGGGATTTTATCCGATCGACACCAAAATTAGGTTTTGTCATCTAAAGGCCTTGGCGATGTTAAATTGCGAAGCTTTAGAGTTTTCGTCGATGGGCGTGTCCGTGGCGGCCTCGCAAACTTTGACGATTCGCCACAAAACAGGAATTCGTTATAACTCAGGCATGCATTATCCGATCTGCCTCAAAATTCACACGTTTGATAAGAGTCCTGACCTGAACACGTTTACATGCCGATATCCAGTTAAAGTTATAGCGCCACCTGCTGGCCACAGGAAATTACATGTTTTACATCGTAACAAACTCCTCCCACAAATTTTATCGTATCAGCACCAAATTTGGGTTGTGTTATTTGGAAGCCCTAGCGATGATATATTGTGAAGATCTAAAGTTTTCGCAGAGGGGCGTGTCCGTGGCGGCATGACAAACCTCAACGCTTCGCCATGGAACAGGAAGTCCTCATAACTCAACCACACAATGTCCGATCTGCCTGAAACTTTAGATGGTTGATAAAAGTCCTCTCCTGAACACATTCTCATAACAATAATGAAGTGGGCGTGGCAAAATCACTCGACAGCGCCACCTATAAAAATTAAACAGACGAGCCCCCGATCTACGAATCACGCACATGCACGAAAATTGGCACACACCTTAAACACGCCAAAACATACAAAAAAGTCTCTTGGAGCCATATCTCAAACCCAACAGGAAGTCGGATATTTTTAACTTCCTGCGGCGAAAAAGTGGCGTTTTTGCTATTTCCAGGCGTTGTATTTTAACGAACTCCTCCTAGGGATTTTATCCAATCGACACCAAAATTGGGTTTTATCATCTAAAGAACTTGGCGATGTTAAATTGCGAAGCTTTAGAGTTTTCGTCGATGGGTGTGTCCATGGCGGCCTCGCAAACTTTGACGATTCGCCACAAAACAGGAAGTCATTATAACTCAGGCATGCATCACCCGATCTGCCTCAAAATTCACACGTTTAATAAGAGTCCTGACCTGAACACCTTTACATGCCGATATCCAGTTACAGTTATAGCGCCACCTGCTGGCCACAGGAAATGACATGTTTTACACTGTAATGAACTCCTCTCACAAATGTTATAGTATCAGCACCAAATTTGGGTGGTGTCATCTGAAAGCTTTAGCGATGATATATTGTGAAGATCTAGAGGTTTTGCAGAGGGGCGTGTCTGTGGTGGCATGACAAACCTCAACGCTTCGCCATGGAACAGGAAATGCTTATAACTCAACCACACAATTTCCGATCAGCCTGAAACTTCACATGCTTGATAAAAGTCCTCTCCTGAACACATATACATGCCAATATTGAGTCAGTCATAGCGCCACCTAGTGACGGAAGGAATTTTGGCTTATAACTCAACCACACAATGTCCGATCAGCGTGAAACTTAACATGGTGAATAAAAGTCCTCTCCTGAATACATCCACATAACAACATTGAGTCTGTCGTAGCGCCACCTGCTGGCAGAAGGTAGTTTTGCTTACAACTCAGCCCCACAATGTATAATCTGCCTGAAACTTCACATGGTTGATTAAAATCCTCTTCTGAAGACATCAACATATCAACATTAACACAGTCAAAGCGCCACCTGCTGGCAACAGGAAGTTTGGCTTATAACTCAGCCAAACAACGTCCGACCTGCCTGAAAATTCATATGGTTGATAAGATTCCTCTCCGGAAGACATCTACATGCCAATCTTGAGTCACAGTCATAGCGCCACCTGCTGACAGGAGGAAGTTTGGCATAAATGTGTGATTTTCTCGGCTTCTTTATATATATCGGCTTAAATATTATTGTTCGCTGTTCTCTGTCGTCCTGAGGCCACCGGGCGGCGGTGAGCCCGGGTGCGAGGTCCCTATCATCGCTGCTTGCAGCTTTAATTATTATTATTATTATTCTCCTGCGGAATGAATCGCGGTTTTGAGGGGCTAAATATGCCCGAAAACTCACGCAACTTTGCACACGCCTCAGACGTGGCGAAAATTTACGTTTGTTATGGGCTTCGGAAGTGGGCGTGGCAAAATGACTCCACAGCGCCACCTAGAAAAATTAAACGGACGAGCCCCCGATCCACGAATCACGCACATGCACGAAAATTGGCACACACCTCAAACATGCCAAAACATACGAAAAAGTCTCTTGGAGCCATATCTCAAACCCAACAGGAAGTCGGATATTTTTAACTTCCTGCGGCGAAAAAGTGACGTTTTTGCCATTTCCAGGCGTTGTATTTTAACGAACTCCTCCTAGGGATTTTATCCGATCGACACCAAAATTGGGTTTTGTCATCTAAAGGCCTTGGGGATGTTAAATTGCGAAGCTTTAGAGTTTTCGTCGATGGGCGTGTCCGTGACGGCCTCGCAAACTTTGACGATTCGCCACAAAAGAGGAAGTCGTTATAACTCAGGCATGCATTATCAGATCTGCCTCAAAATTCACACGCTTGATAAGAGTCCTGACCTGAACACGTTTACATGCCGCTATCCAGATACAGTTACAGCGCCACCTGCTGGCCACAGGAAATGACATGATTTACGGAGTTATAAACTCCTCCCACAAATTTTATCGTATCAACACCAAAATTGAGTGGTGTTATCTGAAAGCTCTAGCGATGATATATTGTGAAGATCTAGAGTTTTCGGAGAGGGGCGTGTCCGTGGCGGCATGACAAACCTCAATGCTTCGCCATGGAACAGGAAGTCCTTATAACTCAACCACACAAAGTCCGATCTGCCTGAAACTTCACATAGTTGATAAAAGTCCTCTTCTGAACACATCCCCATAACAATATTGAAGTGGGCGTGGCAAAATGACTCAACAGCGCCACCTAGAAAAATTAAACGGAAGAGACCTTGATCTACGAATCACGCACATGCACGAAAATTGGCACACACCTCAAACACGTCAAAACATACAAAAAAGTCTCTTGGAGCCATAACTCAAACCCAACAGGAAGTCGTATATTTTTAACTTCCTGCAGCAAATAAGTGGTATTTTTGCCATTTCCAGGCGTTGTATCTTAACGAACTCCTCCTAGGGATTTTATCCGATCGACACCAAAATTGGGTTTTGTCATCTAAAGGCCTTGGCGATGTTAAATTGCGAAGCTTTAGAGTTTTTGTCGATGGGCGTGTCTGTGGCGACCTCGCAAACTTTGATTCGCCACAAAACCGGAAGTCATTATATCTCAGGCATGCATTATGCGATCTGCCTCAAAATTCACATGTTTAATAAGAGTCCAGACCAGAACACGTTTATATGCCAATATTCAGATACAGTTACAGCGCCACCTGCTGGCCACAGGAAATGACATGATTTACACTGTAATAAACTCCTTCCACAAACTTTATCGTATCAGCGCCAAATTTGAGGGGTGTCATTTGAAAGCTCTATCAGTGATATATTGTGAAGATCTAGAGTTTTCACAAAGGTGCGTGTCCGTGGCGGCATTACAAATCTCAACTCTTCGCCGTGGAACAGGATGGCTTTATAACTCAAACACACAATTTCCGATCTGCCTGAAACTTCACATGGTTGATAAAAGTCCTCTCCTGAACATAACTACATGCCAATATTGAGTCACACTCTTAGCGCCACCTGCTGGCAGAAGGAATTTTGGCTTATAAGTTAACCACACAATGTCTGATCTGCATGAAACTACACATGGTTGATTAAATTCCTCTTCTGAAGACATTTAAATGCCAATACTGAATCTGTCATAGTGCCACCTGCTGGCAGAAGGTAGTTTGGCTTATAACTCAGCCAGACAATGTCTGAACAGCTTGAAACTTCACATGGTTAATTAAAATCCACTCCTAAAGACATCTACATGCCAATATTGATTGACAGTCATAGCGCCACCTGCTGACAGAAAGAATTTTGGCTTATAACTCAGCCATACAATGTCTGACCTGTCTGAAACTTCACATTGTGGATAAAAGTCGTCTCCTGAAGACATCTAAAAAACAGTATTGAGTCACAGTCATAGCGCCACCTGCTGGCAACCAGAAGTTTGGCTTATAACTCAGCCAAACAATATTTGATCTGCCTGAAAATTTACATGGTTGATAAGATTCCTTTACTGAAGGCATCTACATAACAATCTTGAGTCACAGTTATAGCGCCACCTGCTGACAGGAGGAAGTTCGGCATAAATCTGTGATTTTCTCAGGTTCTTTATATATATCGGCTTAAATTAAGGTTGTTCGCTGTTCTCTGTCATCCTGAGGCCACCGGGCGGCGGTGAGCCCGGGTGCGAGGTCCCTATCATCGCTGCTTGCAGCTTTAATTATTAGGGACCGAGCACCGAACGGTGCAAGGCCCTATTGGAATTGCTCCGTTTATTATTATTATTCTTTTCCGGAATGAATCGCGATTTTGAGGGCCTTACCATGCCCGAAAACTCACGAAACTTTGCACACACCTCAGAAGTGGCGAAAATTTACGTTTGTTATGGGTTTTGGAAATGGGCGTGGCAAAATGACTCGACAGCGCCACCTAGAAAAATTAAACGGACAAGCCCCCGATCCACGAATCACGCACATGTAAGAAAATCGGCACACACCTCAAACATGCCAAAACATACGAAAAAGTCTCTTGGAGCCATATCTCAAACCCAAGAGGAAGTCGGATATTTTTAACTTCCTGCGGCGAAAAAGTGGCATTTTTGCCATTTCCAGGCGTTGTATTTTAACGAACTCCTCCTAGGGATTTTATCCGATCGACACCAAAATTGGGTTTTGTCATCTTAAGGCCTTGGCGATGTTAAATTGCGAAGCTTTAGAGTTTTCGTCGATGGGCGTGTCCGTGGCGGCCTCGCAAACTTTGACGATTCGCCACAAAACAGGAAGTCGTTATAACTCAGGCATGCATTATCCGATCTGCCTCAAAATTCACACGCTTGATAAGAGTCCTGACCTGAACACGTTTACATGCCAATATCCAGATACAGTTATAGCGCCACCTGCTGGCCGCAGGAAATGACATGATTTACGGAGTAACAAACTCCTCCCACAAATTTTATCGTATCACCACCAAATTTGGGTGGTGTTATCTGAAAGGTCTAGCGATGATATATTGTAAAGATCTAGAGTTTTCGCAGAGGGGCGTGTCCGTGGCGGCATGACAAACCTCAACGCTTCGCCATGGAACATGAAGTTCTTATAACTCAGCCACACAATGCCCAATATGCCTGAAACTTCACATGGTTAATCAAATTCCTCTCCTGAACATATCCCCATAACAATATTGAAGTGGGCGAGGCAAAATGACTCGACAGCGCCACCTAGAAAAATTAAACGGACGAGCCCCTGATCTACGAATGACACACATGCACGAAAATTGGCTCACACCTCAAACATGCCAAAACATACGAAAAAGTCTCTTGGAGCCATATCTCAAACCTAACAGGAAGTCGGTAATTTTTAACTTCCTGCGGCGAAAAAGTGGCATTTTTGCCATTTCTAGGTGTTGTATTTTAACGAACTCCTCCTAGGGATTTTTTCCGATCGACACCAAAATTGGGTTTTGTCATCTAAAGGCCTTGGCGATGTTAAATTGCGAAGCTTTAGAGTTTTCATCGATGGGCGTGTCCGTGGCGGCCTCGCAAACTTTGACGATTCGCCACAAAAGAGGAAGTCGTTATAACACAGGCATGCATTATCAGATCTGCCTCAAAATTCATACGCTTGATAAGCGTCCTGACCTGAACACGTTTACATGCTGATATCCAGATAGAGTTATAGCGCCACCTGCTGGCCACAGGAAATGACATGTTTTACATTGTAATGTACTCCTTCCGCAAACTTTATTATATCAGCACTAAATTTGAGTGATGTTATTTGAAAGCTCTAGCGATGATATATTGTAAAGATCTAGAGATTTTGCAGAGGGGCGTGTCCGTGGCGGCATGACAAACCTCAACGCTTCGCCATGGAACAGGAAATGCTTATAACTCTACCACACAATGTCCGATCTGCCTGAAACTTCACATGATTGATAAAAGTCCTCTCCTGAACACATCTACATAACAATATTGAGTCAGTCATAGCGCCACCTGCTGGCAGAAGGTAGTTTGGCTTGTAACTCGGCCACACAATGTCCGATCTGCCTAAAACTTCACATGATTGATAAAAGTCCTCTCCTGAACACATCTACATAATTATATTGAGTCTGTCATAGCGCCACCTGCTGGCAGAAGGTAGTTTGGCTTATAACTCAGCCACACGATCACTGATCTGCCTGAAACTTCACATGGTTGATAAAAGTCCTCTCCTGAAGACATCAACATTGCAATATTGAGTCACAGTCATAGCGCCACCAGCTGGCAGAAGATAGTTTGGCTTATAACTCAGGCACACAAAGTCTGACCAGCCTAAAAAATTTACATGGTTGATTAAAATCCTCCCCTGAAGACATCTACATGCCAATATCGAGTCACAGTCATAGCGCCACCTGCTGACAAGAGGAAGTTTGGCATGAATGTGTGATTTTCAGGTTCTTTATATAAATCGGCTTAAATTAATATTGTTCGCTGTTCTCTGTCATCCTGAGGCCACCGGGCGGCGGTGAGTCCGGGTGCGAGGTCCCTATCATCGCTGCTTGCAGCTTTAATTAGGGACCGAGCACCGAACGGTGCAAGGCCCTATTGGAATTGCTCCGTTTATTATTATTATTATTATTATTCTTTTCCGGAATGAATCGCGATTTAGAGGGGCTAAACATGCCCGAAAACTCACGCAACTTTGCACACGCCTCAGAAGTGGCGAAAATTTACGTTTGTTACAGGTCTCGGAAGTGGGCGTGGCAAAATGACTCGACAGCGCCACCTAGAAAAATTAAACGGACAAGCCCCCGATCCACGAATCACGCACATGCACGAAAATTGGCACACACCTCAAACATGCCAAAACATACGAAAAAGTCTCTTGGAGCCATATCTCAAACCCAACAGGAAGTCGGCTATTTTTAACTTCCTGCGGCGAAAAAGTGGCATTTTTGCCATTTCCAGGCGTTGTATTTTAACGAACTCCTCCTAGGGATTTTATCCGATCGACACCAAAATTGGGTTTTGTCATCTAAAGGCCTTGGCGATGTTAAATTGCGAAGCTTTAGAGTTTTCGTCGATGGGCGTGTCCGTGGCGGCCTCGCAAACTTTGACGATTCGCCACAAAACAGGAAGTCATTATAACTCAGGCATGCATTATCCGATCTGCTTCAACTTTCACACGTTTGATAAGAGTCCTGACCTGAACACGTTTACATGCTGATATCCAGATACAGTTATAGCGCCACCTGCTGGCCACAAGAAATGACATGTTTTACAGAGTAACAAACTCCTCCCACAAATTTTTTCGTATCAGCACCAAATTTGAGTGGTGTCATCTGAAAGCTCTAGCGATGATATATTGTAAAGATCTAGAGTTTTCACAGGGGGGCGTGTCCGTGGCGGCATGACAAACCTCAACGCTTCGCCATGGAACAGGAAGTCCTTATAACTCAGCCACACAATGTCCGATCAGCCTGAAACTTCACATGGTTGATAAAAGTCCACCCTTGAACACATCCTTATAACAATAATGAAGTGGGCGTGGCAAAATGACTCGACAGCGCCACCTATTAAAATTAAACAGACGAGCCCCTGATCTACGAATCACGCACATGCACGAAAATTGGCACACACCTCAAACACGCCAAAACATACGAAAAAGTCTCTTGGAGTCATATCTCAAACCCAACAGGAAGTTGGCTATTTTTAACTTCCTGCAGAAAATAAGTGGCAATTTTGCAATTTCCAGGCTTTGTATCTTAACGAACTCCTCCTAGGGATTTTATCTTATCGACACCAAAATTGGGTTTTGTCATCTAAAGGCCTTGGCGATGTTAAATTGCGAAGCTTTAGAGTTTTTGTTGATGGGCGTGTCCGTGGTGGCCTCGCAAACTTTGACCATTCGCCACAAAACCGGAAGTCATTATAACTCAGGCATGCATTATCCGATCTGCCTCAAAATTCACGTTTAATATAAGTCCAGACCAGAACACGTTTACATGCCGATATCCAGATACAGTTATAGCGCCACCTGCTGGCCAAAGGAAATGTCATGATTTACAGTGTAATAAACTCCTGCCACAAATTTTTTCGTATCAGCACCAAATTTGGTTGGTTGTTATCTAAATGCTCAAGCAATGATATATTGTGAAGATCTAGATTTTTCGCAGAGGGGCGTGTCCGTGGCGGCATGACAAACCTCAACGCTTCGCCATGAAACAGGAAGTCCTTATAACTCAACCACACAATGTCCGATCTGCCTGAAACTTCACACGGTTGATTAAATTCATCTCCTGAAGACATCTAAATGCTAATATTGAGTCACAGTCATAGCGCCACCTGCTGACAGAAGGAATTTTGCCTTATAACTTAACCACACAATGTCTGATCTGCCTGAAACTACACATGGTTGATTAAATTTCTCTTCTGAAGACATTTAAAAGCCAATATTGAATCTGTCATAGTGCCACCTGCCGGCAGATGGTAGTTTGGCTTATAACTCAGCCAGACAATGTCTGAACAGCTTGAAACTTCAACTGGTTAATTAAAATCCACTCCTGAAGACATCTACATGCCAATATTGATTGACAGTCTTAGCGCCACCTGCTGACAGAAGGAATTTTGGCTTATAACTCAGCCACACAATGTCTGACCTGCCTGTAACTTTACATTGTGGATAAAAGTCCTCTCCTAAACACATCTACATAATAATATTGAGTCTGTCATAGCGCCTCCTGCTGGCAGAATGTAGTTTGGCTTATAACTCAGCCAAACAACGTCCGATCTGCCTGAAAATTCACATGGTTGATAAGACTCTTCTACTGAAGGCATCTACATAACAATTTTTAGTCACAGTTATAACACCACCTGCTGACAGGAGAAAGTTTGGCATAAATCTGTGATTTCTATGGTTATTTATATATATCGGCTTAAATTAATATTGTTCGCTGTTTTCTGTCATCGTAAGGTCACCGGGCGGTGGTGAGCCCGGGTGCGAGGTCCCTATCATCGCTGCTTGCAGCTTTAATTATTATTATTATTCTCGTCCGGAATGAATCGCGGTTTTGAGGGGCTAAACATGCCCGAAAACTCACGCAACTTTGCACACGCCTCAGAAGTGGTGAAAATTTACGTTTATTATAGGCTTCGGAAGTGGGCGTGGCAAAATGACTCAACAGCGCCACCTAGAAAAATTAAACGGACGAGCCCCCGAACCACGAATCACGCACATGCACGAAAATTGACACACACCTCAAACACACCAAAACATAGGAAAAAGTCTCTTGGAGCCATATCTCAAACCCAACAGGAAGTCGGATATTTTTAACTTCCTGTGGCGAAAAAGTGGCGTTTTTGCCATTTCCAGGCGTTGTATTTTAACGAACTCCTCCTAGGGATTTTATCCGATCGACACCAAAATTGGGTTTTGTCATCTAAAGGCCTTGGCGATGTTAAATTGCGAAGGATTAGAGTTTTTGTCGATGGGAGCGTCCGTGGCGGCCTCGCAAACTTTGACGATTCGCCACGAAACAGGAAGCCGTTATAACTCAGGCATGCATTATCCGATCTGCCTCAAAATTCACACGCTTGATAAGAGTCCTGACCTGAACACATTTACATGCCGATATCCAGATACAGTTAGGGCGCCACCTGCTGGCCACGGGAAATGACATGATTTACGGAGTAACAAACTCCTCCCACAAATTTTATCGTATCAGCACCAAATTGGGTGGTGTTATCTGAAAGCTCTGGTGATGTTATATTGTGAAGATCTAGAGTTTTCACAGAGGGGCGTGTCCGTGGTGGCATGACAAACCTCAACGCTTCGCCATGGAACAGGAAGTCCTTGTAACTCAACCACAAAATGTCCAATCAATCTGAAACTTTACATGGTTGATAAACGTCCTCTCCTGAACACATCCACATAACAATATTGAAGTGGGCGTGGCAAAATGACTCGACAGCGCCACCTAGAAAAATTAAACGGACGAGCCCCCGAGACACGAACCACACACATGCACGAAAATTGGCACACACCTTAAACATGCCAAAACATAAGAAAAAGTCTCTTGGAGCCATATCTCAAACTCAACAGGAAGTCGGATATTTTTAACTTCCTGCGGCGAAAAAGTGGCTCTTTTGCCATTTCTAGGCGTTATATTTTAACGAACTCCTCCTAGGGATTTTATCTGATTGACACCAAAATTGGGTTTTGTCATCTTAAAGCCTTGGTGATGTTAAATTGCGAAGCTTTAGAGTTTTCATCGATGGCCGTGTCCGTGGCGGCCTCGCAAACGTTGATGATTCGCCACAAGACAGGAAGTCTTTATAACTCAAGCATGCAATATTTGATCTGCCTCAAAAATCACACGTTTAATAACAGTCCTGTCCTGAACAGGTTTACGTGCCGATATCCAGTTACAGTTATAGCGCCACCTGCTGGCCAAAGGAAATGACATGTTTGACACTGTAACAAACTCCTTCCACAAACTTTCCCGTATCAGCACCAAAATAGAGTGGTGTCATCTGAAAGCTCTAGCGATGATATATTGTGAAGATCTAGAGTTTTTGCAGAGGGGCGTGTCTGTGGTGGCATGACAAACCTCAACGCTTTGCCATGGAACAGGAAGTCCTTATAACTACACCACACAATGTCTGATCTGCCTGAAACTTCACATGATTGATAAAAGTCCTCTTCTGAACACATCTACATAACAATATTGAGTCAGTCATAGCGCCACCTGCTGGCAGAAAGTAGATTGGCTTATAACTCAACCACACAAACTCCGATCTGCCTGAAACTTCACATAGTTGATTAAATTCCATTACTGAAGGCATCTAAATCCCAATCTTAAGTCACAGTTATAGCGCCACCTGCTGGCAGATGGTAGTTTGCAGTATAACTCAACCACACAAAGTCCGATCTGCCTGAAAGTTCACATGGTTGATAAAAGTCCTCTCCTGAACACATCTACATAACAACATTGAGTCTGTCATAGCGCCACCTGCTGAAAAAAGGCAGTTTGGCTTATAACTCAGCCAAACAATGTCCGATCTGCCCAAAACTTCACATGGTTGATAAGTTTCCTCTCCTGAAGACATCTACATGCCAATCATGAGTCACAGTTATAGCGCCACCTGCTGACAGGAGGAAGTTTGGCATAAATCTGTGATTTTCTCAGATATTTTTAAAATATCGGCTTAAATGATTACTGTTCGCTGTTCTCTGTCATCCTGATGCCACCGGGCGGCGGTGAGCCCAGGTGCGAGGTCCCTATCATCGCTGCTTGCAGCTTTAATTATTATTCTTCTTCTTCCGCGGAATGAATCGCGGTTTTGAGGGGCTAAACATGCTCGAAAACTCACGCAACTTTGCACACGCCTCAGAAGTGGCGAAAATTTACGTTTGTTATAGGCTTCAGAAGTGGGCGTGGCAAAATGACTCGACAGCGCCACCTAGAAAAATTAAACGGACGAGCCCCCGATCTACGAATCACTCACATGCACAAAAATTGGCACACACCTCAAACATGGCAAAAAATATGAAAAAGTCTCTTGGAGCTATATCTCAAACCCAACAGGAAGTCGGATATTTTTAACTTTTTGTGGCGAAAAAGTGGCGCTTTTGCCATTTTCAGACGTTGTATTTTAACAAACTCCTCCTAAGGATTTTATCTGATAAACACCAAAATTGGGTTTTGTCATCTTAAAGCCTTGGTGATGTTAAATTGCGAAGCTTTAGAGTTTTCATCGATGGGCGTGTCCGTGGCGGCCTCGCAAACTTTGATGATTCGCCACAAAACAGGAAGTCTTTATAACTCTGGCATGCAATATTCGATCTGCCTCAAAATTCACACATTTAATAACAGTCCTGACCTGAACAGGTTTACGTGCTGATATCCAGATACAGTTATAGCGCCACATGCTGGCCACAGGAAATGACATGATTTACGGAGTTATAAACTCCTCCCACAAATTTTATCGTATCAGCACCAAAATTGGGTTGTGTTATCTGAAAGCTCTAGCGATGTTATATTGTAAAGATCTAGAGTTTTCGCAGAGGGGTGTGTCCGTGGCGGTATGACAAACCTCAATGCTTCGCCATGGAACAGGAAGTCCTTATAACTCAACCACACAATGTCCAATCTGCCTGAAACTTCACATGGTTGATAAACGTCATCTCTTAAACACATCCACATAACAATATTGAAGTGGGCGTGGCAAAATGACTCGACAGCACCACCTAGAAAAATTAAACGGACGAGCCCCCGATCTACGAATCACGCACATGCACAAAAATTGGCACACACCTCAAACATGGCAAAACATACGAAAAAGTCTCTTGGAGCCATATCTCAAACCCAACAGGAAGTCGGATATTTTTAACTTCCTGTGGCGAAAAAGTGGCGCTTTTGCCATTTTCAGGCGTTGTATTTTAACGAACTCCTCCTAGGGATTTTATCTGATAATTACCAAAATTGGGTTTTGTCATCTTAAAGCCTTGGTGATGGTAAATTGCGAAGCTTTAGAGTTTTCATCGATGGGCGTATCCGTGGCGGCCTCGCAAACTTTGATGATTCGCCACAAAACAGGAAGTCTTTATAACTCTGGCATGCAATATTCGATCTGCCTCAAAATTCACACATTTAATAACAGTCCTGACCTGATCAGGTTTACGTGCCGATATCTAGTTACAGTTATAGCGCCACCTGCTGGTCACAGGAAATGACATGTTTGACACTGTAACAAACTCCTTCCACAAACTTTCCGGTATCAGCACCAAAAAAGAGTGGTGTTATCTGAAAGCTCTAGCGATGATATATTGTGAAGATCTAGAGTTTTTGCTGAAGGTCGTGTCTGTGGTGGCATGACAAACCTCAACGCTTCGCCATGGAACAGGAATTTCTTATAACTCAACCACACAATGTCTGATCTGCCTGAAACTTCACATGATTGATAAAAGTCCTCTCCTGAACACATCTACATAACAATATTGGGTCAGTCATAACGCCACCTGCTGGCAGAAGGTAGTTTGGCTTATAAGTCAGCCACACAATGTCCCATGTGCCTGAAACTTCACATGGTTGATAAGATTCCTCTCCTTAAGACATCTACATGCCAATCTTAAGTCACAGTTATAGCGCCACCTGCTGACAGGAGGAAGTTTGGCATAAATCTGTGATTTTCTTAGATTTTTTTTATATATCGGCTTAAATTATTATTGTTCGCTGTTCTCTGTCATCGTAACGTCACCGGGCGGCGGTGAGCCCGGGTGCGAGGTCCCTTTCATCGCTGCTTGCAGCTTTAATTATTATTATTATTCTCCTGCGAAATGAATCGCGGTTTTGAGGGGCTAAACATGCCCGAAAACTCACGCAACTTTGCACACACCTCAGAAGTGGCGAAAATTTACATTTGTTATGGGCTTTGGAAGTGGGCGTGGCAAAATGACTCAACAGCGCCACCTAGAAAAATTAAACAGACGAGCCCCCGATCCACGAATCACGCACATGCACGAAAATTGGCACACACCTCAAACATGCCAAAACATACGAAAAAGTCTCTTGGAGCCATATCTCAAACCCAACAGGAAGTCGGATATTTTTAACTTCCTGCGGCGAAAAAGTGGCGTTTTTGCCATTTCCAGGCGTTGTATTTTAACGAACTCCTCCTAGGGATTTTATCCGATCGACACCAAAATTGGGTTTTGTCATCTAAAGGCCTTGGCGATGTTAAATTGCGAAGCTTTAGAGTTTTCATCGATGGGCGTGTCCGTGGCGGCCTCGCAAACTTTGACGATTCGCCACAAAAGAGGAAGTCGTTATAACTCAGGCATGCATTATCCGATCTGCCTCAAAATTCACACGCTTGATAACCGTCCTGACCTGAACACGTTTACATGCCAATATCCAGATATAGTTATAGCGCCACCTGCTGGCCACAGGAAATGACATGATTTACGGAGTTACAAACTCCTCCCACAAATTTTTTCGTTTCAGCACCAAAATTGAGTGGTGTTATCTGAAAGCTCTAGTGATGATATATTGTAAAGATCTAGAGTTTTTGCAGAGGGGTGTGTCCATGGCGGTATGACAAACCTCAACGCTTCACCATGGAACAGAAAGTCCTTATAACACAACCACACAATGTCCGATCAGCCTGAAACTTCACATGGTTGATAAACGTCATCTCTTGAACACATCCACATAACAATATTGAAGTGGGCGTGGCAAAATGACTCGACAGCGCCACCTAGAAAAATTAAACGGACGAGCCCCCGATCTACGAATCACGCACATGCACAAAAATTGGCACACACCTCAAACATGGCAAAAAATATGAAAAAGTCTCTTGGAGCTATATCTCAAACCCAACAGGAAGTCGGATATTTTTAACTTCCTGTGGCGAAAAAGTGACGCTTTTGCCATTTTCAGACGTTGTATTTTAACGAACTCCTCCTAGGGATTTTATCTGATAAACACCAAAATTGGGTTTTGTCATCTTAAAGCCTTGGTGATGTTAAATTGCGAAGCTTTAGAGTTTTCATCGATGGGCGTGTCCGTGGCGGCCTCGCAAACTTTGATGATTCGCCACAAAACAGGAAGTCTTTATAACTCTGGCATGCAATATTCGATCTGCCTCAAAATTCACACATTTAATAACAGTCCTGACCTGATCAGGTTTACGTGCCGATATCCAGTTACAGTTATAGCGCCACCTGCTGGCAACAGGAAATTACATGTTTGACACTGTAACAAACTCCTCCCACAAACTTTCCCGTATCAGCACCAAAATAGAGTGGTGTCATCTGAAAGCTCTAGCGATGATATATTGTGAAGATCTAGAGTTTTTGCAGAAGGGCGTGTCTGTGGTGGCATGACAAACCTCAACGCTTCGCCATGGAACAGGAATTTCTTATAACTCAACCACACAATGTCTGATCTGCCTGAAACTTCACATGATTGATAAAAGTCCTCTCCTGAACACATCTACATAACAATACTGAGTCAGTCATAGCGCCACCTGCTGGCAGAATGTAGTTTGTCTTAAAACACAATCTCCACACAATATCTGATCTGCCTGAAACTTCACATGGTTGATAAAAGTCCGCTCCTGAACACATCCACATAACAATATTAAGTCAGTCATAACGCCACCTGCTGGCAGAAGGTAGTTTGGCTTATAAGTCAGCCACACAATGTCCCATGTGCCTGAAACTTCACATGGTTGATAAGATTCCTCTCCTTAAGACATCTACATGCCAATCTTAAGTCACAGTTATAGCGCCACCTGCTGACAGGAGGAAGTTTGGCATAAATCTGTGATTTTCTTAGATTTTTTTTTTATATATCGGCTTAAATTATTATTGTTCGCTGTTCTCTGTCATCGTAACGTCACCGGGCAGCGGTGAGCCCGGGTGCGAGGTCCCTTTCATCGCTGCTTGCAGCTTTAATTAGGGACCGAGCACCGAACGGTGCAAGGCCCTATTGGAATTGCTCCGTTTATTATTAGGGACCGAGCACCGAAACGGTGCGTAGGCCCTATTGGAATTGCTCCGTTTTTTATTAGGGACCGAGCACTGAAACGGTGCGTAGGCCCTATTGGAATTGCTCTGTTTATTAGGGACCGAGCACCGAACGGTGCAAGGCCCTATTGGAATTGCTCCGTTTATTAGGGACCGAGCACCGAAACGGTGCGTAGGCCCTATTGGAATTGCTCCGTTTTTTATTATTATTATTATTATTATTATTATTCCGCCCCCAACCGGGGCACTTTTGAGGGTCTAAACATGCCCGAAAACTCACGAAAATTTGCACACACACCAAACGCGGTGTAAATGGCTGGGTTTTAGGGGTTTCGGAAGTGGGCGTGGCAAAATGACTCGACAGCGCCACCTAGAAAAATTAAACGGACGAGCCCCCGATCCACGAATCACGCACATGCACGAAAATTGGCACACACCTCAAACATGCCAAAACATACGAAAAAGTCTCTTGGAGCCATATCTCAAACCCAACAGGAAGTCGGATATTTTTGACTTCCTGCGGCGAAAAAGTGGCGTTTTTGCCATTTCCAGGCGTTGTATTTTAACGAACTCCTCCTAGGGATTTTATTCGATCGACACCAAAATTGGGTTTTGTCATCTAAAGGCCTTGGCGATGTTAAATTGCGAAGCTTTAGAGTTTTCGTCGATGGGCGTGTCCGTGGCGGCCTCGCAAACTTTGACGATTCGCCACAAAACAGGAAGTAGTTATAAGTCAGGCATGCATTATCAGATCTGCTTCAAATTTCACACGTTTGATAAGAGTCCTGCCCTGAACACGTTTACATGCCGATATCCAGATACAGTTATAGCGCCACCTGCTGGCCACAGGAAATGACATGTTTTACACTGTAACAAACTCCTCCCACAGATTTTATGGTATCAGCACCAAATTTGAGTGGTGTCATCTGAAAGCTCTATCGGTGATATATTGTGAAGATCTAGAGTTTTTGCAGAGGGGCGTGTCCGTGGCGGCATGACAAACCTCAACGCTTCGCCATGGAACAGGAAGTCCTCATAACTCAACCACACAAAGTCCGATCAGCCTGAAACTTCATATGGTTGATAAAAGTCCGTCCCTGAACACATCCACATAACAATATTGAAGTGGGCGTGGCAAAATGACTCGACAGCGCCACCTAGAAAAATTAAATGGATGAGCCCCCGATCCACGAATCACGCACATACTCGAAAATTGGCACGCACCTCAAACATGCCAAAACATACGAAAAAGTCTCTTGGAGCCATATCTCAAACCCAACAGGAAGTCGGATATTTTTAACTTCCTGCGGCAAAAAAGTGGCGATTTTGCCATTTCCAGGCGTTGTATTTTAACGAACTCCTCCTAGGGATTTTATCCGATCGACACCAAAATTGGGTTTTGTCATCTAAAGGCCTTGGCAATGTTAAATTGCGAAGCTTTGGAGTTTTCATCGATGGGCGTGTCCGTGGCGGCCTCGCAAACTTTGACGATTCGCCACAAAACAGGAAGTCGTTATAACTCAGGCATGCATTATCTGATCTGCTTCAAATTTCACACGTTTGATAAGAGTCCTGACCTGAACAGGTTTACATGCCGATATCCAGATATAGTTATAGCGCCACCTGCTGGCCTCAGGAAATGACATGATTTACAGAGTAACAAACTCCTCCCACAAATTTTATGGTATCAGCACCAAATTTGAGTTTTGTTATCTGAAAGCTCTAGCGATGATATATTGTGAAGATCTAGAGTTTTCGCGGAGGGGCGTGTCCGTGGCGGCATGACAAACCTCAACGCTTCGCCATGGAACAGGAAGTCCTCATAACTCAACCACACAAAGTTCGATCAGCCTGAAACTTCATATGGTTGATAAAAGTCCTCCCCTGAATACATCCACATAACAATATTGAAGTGGGCGTGGCAAAATGACTCGACAGCGCCACCTATAAAAATTAAACGGACGAGCCCCTGATCTACGAATCACGCACATGCATGAAAATTGGCACACACCTCAAACACGCCAAAACATACGAAAAAGTCTCTTGGAGCCATATCTCAAAACCAACAGGAAGTCGGATATTTTTAACTTCCTGCTGCAAAAAAAGTGGCTTTTTTGCCATTTCCAGGCGTTGTATTGTAACAAACTCCTCCTAGGGATTTTATGCTATCGACACCAAAATTGGGTTTTGTCATCTAAAGGCCTTGGCGATGTTAAATTGCGAAGCTTTATAGTTTTTGTTGATGGGCGTGTCCATGGCGGCCCCACAAACTTTGACGATTCGCCACAAAACAGGAAGTCATTATAACTCAGGCATGCATTATCAGATCTGCCTCAAAATTCACACGTTTGATAAGAGTCCTGACCTGAACTCCTTTACATGTTAATATCCAGTTACAGTTATAGTGCCACCTGCTGGCCACAGGAAATGACATGTTTTACACTGTAAAAAAACTCTTCTCACACATTTTTTCGTATCATCACCAAATTTGGGTGGTGTTATCTGACAGCTCTGGCGATTATATATTGTGATTATCTACAGTTTTTGCAGAAGGGCGTGTCCGTGGCAGCATTACAAACCTCAATGCTTCGCCATGGAACAGGAAGTCCTTAAAACTCAACCACACAATGTCCGATCTGCCTGAAACTTCACATGGTTGATAAAAGTCCACTCTTGAACACATCCACATAATAATATTGATTCAGTCATAGCGCCACCTGCTGGCAGATAGTAGTTTGGCTTACAATTCAGCCCCACAATGTCTGATCTGCCTGAAACTTCACATGGTTGATAAAAGTCCTCTCCTGAACACATATACATGCCAACATTGAGTCAGTCATAGCGCCACCTAGTGACAGAAGGAATTTGGGATAATAACTCAACCACACAATTTCCGATCAGCCTGAAACTTAACATTTTGGATAAAAGTCCTCTCCTGAACACATCTACATAAAAATATTGGGTCTGTTATAGCGCCACCTGCTGGAAAAAGGTAGTTTGGCTTAAAACTCAACCATACAATGTCCGATCAGCCTGAAACTTTACATGGTTGATAAAAGTCCTCTCCTGATCACATCTACATAATTATATTAAGTATGTCATTGCGCCACCTGCTGGCAGAAGGTTGTTTGGCTTATAACTCAGCCACACAATGTCTGAACAGCTTTAAACTTCACATGGTTGATTAAAAACCTCTCCTGAAGACATCTACATGCCAACATTGAATCACAGTCATAGCGCCACCTGCTGCCAGAAGGCAGTTTGGCTTATAACTCAGCCACACAATGTGACCTGCCTGAAACTTCACATGGTTGATTAAAGTCCTCTCTTGAACACATCTACATGCCAATATTGACTCGCAGTCGTAGCACCACCTGCTGGCAACAGGAAGTCACTTATAACTCATCCAAACAATGTCTAATCTGCCTGAAAATTTACAGGTTAGATAAGAGTCCACTCCTGAAGACATCTACATGCCAATATTGTGTCAGCCATAGCGCCACCTGCTGATAGAAGAAATTTTTGCTTATAACTCAGCCACACAATGTCCAATCTGCCCAAAACTTCACATGGTTGATAAAAATCCTCTCCTGAACACATATACATGCCAATATTGAGTCTGTCATAGCCCCACCTGCTGACAGAAGGAAGTTTGTCATAAATCTGTGATTTACTCATGGTTTATTTATATATATATATATATATATATATATATATATATATATATATATATATATATATATATATATATATATATATAAGGGTGGAGCCGAACCCGAATACGGTATTCGGAAAGGCACGAATAGCGTGTTTTTATGAATACTTATTTCGAACAAATACTTGAAAAATTATTTGTATTCGGGAGCAAGAAAAACATTATATCAAAAAGCAGCGTTTCCTCATGAGACCACAGTGCATGCCCGCGTGAGTGAGTGAGTGAGTGAGTGAGTGAGTGAGTGAGTGAGTGAGTGAGTGAGTGAGTGAGAGAGAGAGAGAGAGAGAGAGAGAGAGAGAGAGAGACGCTCAGTCAGAAGTCGGAGGGCGGGGCGGAGGTCTGGCACAAGCTTCTCCACAGATACAGACAGAGAAGGCTCGGCTGAGCGAAAAAAATACTTCACTGCATTACTATTTTTGTTAAATAGATTTTTGTACCTTAATTGGGTTCCAGATGCAGTTTATAAACTTGTAGCGGAGTTTGTTCGGGATTTTCCATTACGCTGCATTTTTGAAGTTTGCAATCGGGTGCTCTGTTTACGCAACATTAGCTCTGTTAGTGCGGTAATTTAGACAATAGACTGTTGACAGAGTAACAATAACATTCTTTTATAAAGGTTAAAACGATGCTATTGTGTCGAATAGTATGCCCTTATGGGAGTTATATGGTACGTCTACATTACTGTCTTTTGCAGACAGCAAGATATATGCTATAGGCTAGTTAACCTTAGCATAGCTTCCCGTCACTTTTTATTAACTTGAAACTCCTCAAATACATTTGGGCACCCGAATAGAAAAAGAGTGAGACTGCTTCTGAGCCATTTCTTGGTCCAACACCAGTCAAAAAAAAACAACAAAACTTGATGTTCTTTGTGGAAGAATTTTACAGTCAGTGGAGCTGCAGATAAAACAAACTGATACTGTATAATGTGTGCAAAAGTGAAATCAGCAGAGATATTAAACATCTGTCAACATCTTCTATGCATAATCATTCATTTCTTTTCGGCTACGTCCCTTTATCAATCTGGGGTTGCCACAGTGGAATGAACCACCAATTTATCCAGCATATGTTTTACGCAGTGGCTGCCCTTCCAGCTGCTACCCAGCACTGGGAAACATCCATACACTCTCTTTCACACACATACAATAGGGACAATTTAGCTTACCCAATTCACCTGTATTGCATGTGTTTGGACTGTGGGGGAAACCAGAGCACCCGGAGGAAACCCACGCCAACATGGGGAGAACCCAGTCAGGGCTCGAACCAGCAACCTTCTTGCTGTGAGGCGACAGTGCTACTCACTGTGCCACCGTGCAACCTTCTATGTAATGTATTATCACATGCACTAAAAGCATCCTCTCCTGATACTGTCTGTGAACCCCCCACAAGCATCAATCCCCTCAATCAGCACAGCTATGTTCTGCTAAATCCTCCACAAGCACCAAACCATCAACACAGCCACATTCTGCCCCAGCAAGTCAGTTTCAAACATAAAAACAAAACAAAAAAAAAACTTTGTGTCTGTTTTGTGGCTGGCAGATGACAATAGCAGGGCTGTATCTTTTAGTATTATATAGAATACTTTTGTTCTGCCAGATCTCCCGGGCAGGGTTTTATTTAGATTTATTTAGTTAATTTTAGTTTTTGGAATTCTAATAATAATAATAATAGAATGCATGTAGTTTTTATGACAAGCAAGGACACTGTAGGGAATTGAACCCCATCCCAGTAAACCAGGAGTACCATTACCAGTGTCTTTTGCTTTTTGAAACTACATATATGGTAAAGCAAAACCTGCATTAGCAACAACATTGCATTTGATACATTAACAATTTTTAGAGGAAAACTGTGACCTAAAAGGATGAATTTCAAAGCAAATTAATGATTAGATTAATGCTGAATTGTATTTGCAATTTTCTATTTCAGCTAAAATTCTGTAAGAAATAACACATTTCTTGTTTTTGCTGCAAAATAATGTTCATAAAAATGTATAGATATAATGCTATATTAAAATATAGAATATTTATTTGTATATTCAAAAGTAATTTATTTTAGACGTTTTGGTGCTAAATAACAATAACTAATATATATATATATATATATATATATATATATATATATATATATATATATATATATATATATATATATATATATATTAATATAATAATTATTATTTTGTATAATATTATAGTCAATTGTTGATTATTTTATGTAAAGATTCATTTAAATCTTAGAAAAAGTATTTCCTATGTCTGTCAAGTTAGTGCTATCAAGTAATTATCTTTCATTTTTAGGTGCAAAATATCTACAACTAAATCTATTTCATAATATTTTGTGTCAAATGTCTGACAAACTAGTGCTCTATTTTTTTTTTTTTTTTTTTTTTTTTTTACTTTTAAGGGCAAAATATTGTGTGTGTAATTTTATATTCAAATGTTGGTTATGTTCCATATTTTTATTCTGAGAATTTAAAAGTCAAGGTGCCTTATGTAAATCATACACTGGACTTTTAGTCTCAAATATGTTTGAGTGCTAGGCTGTATTTCATACTGAATAAATCATATATATATTTTTTGAAGTAATAATACTAGTAGTGCAATTTAGAATAAGTACTAATTGAGACAAGTGAGACAATGATTAAACATTAAAATTTTAACATGTTGTTGCAATGCAGGAAAAAAAAACCATTACTGTAAAAGCTAAAGTTGTACTTCTAACATGTAAATTTCTGTTTACTTTCTATGTCTAATAAATGAGTTTAACTTGTCACATTTCTACCTTGCAGTGAAGAAAGCACTGCAATACCTGCAATATTTAGCTCGGCAGAGTCAACTCTGTATGCACTTTCTGCCTTATCTGCTTAATAAAGCAGAACAGCTAATCCAACAAGTGATCAAATTCTCCCTCATCAACATTAAAAGTATTAGGTGTAAACGAACATAAAATACCCTCATGATCACTAAAATGTGTCGGAAGCACAATTGCTTCAACATTGTAATGTGCTGTTTTTACATATACATGATCAATTAATGTGTCTTTTTCTGTTGTGGTTTGTGTGACATGTTGAACAAACCCTCTTTCTGTCATAAATTTGCAAATAGTTGAAGATTTAAATATGTTGTCATTGAAATCTCCCAAGACAACAATTGTACTGTTTATGAGTTCCAGAAAGTCCAGTAATTTGCCAAGATTTTCTTTAAACAGAGACATGGGATATGTTGGTGGCCGATAAATAACTGCTGTTAATATGTTGTATTTAATACAGTTACAGACTACACATTCCAAATTCACATTTGGTATCTGGATGATATTAAACAACAACTTGTTTGATGCATAAATACCAACACCACCATGTTGTTGAGTTTGTAATCCTGTTAATATTGGGTTAGTGGTATGATAAGACAAACTTCGCGGTTGACTATGAAAACTGTACTCATCAATGTGTACAGCTTCTGATAAGGTATCTGCAGGTAACCATGTTTCAGTTACAGCAATGCAATCAGGCTGCAAATGCTGAGTACGAAAAATCAAATCTGCTAAATGTTGTTTTAAATTTTGTACATTCATTAGAAATATGCTGAATGCTTGGGTATTCACTTTAGGGTATGATATATTTCTAATAAAGAATTTAGACATGCTTTGAATTGCATCCTTAATGCTATCTTTACAGTATATAGCCTTTTCTTCAAAATCTTCAATGATCAAACCTGACAAAGATCTAACACGGCTTAAAGCAACATATGCCTGTCCAGGTGCAAATATCTTTTTAAGACAGACTACTGCATTATCAACACTAATTCCTTGTACTTTATGTACTGTACAAGCCCAAGCAAGTTTTAGAGGAAATTGTCGTCGTAATGCACCTTTATTGTTTACTCTTTCCTCTTCTGGTTTGATACCTACAGAACCTATTTCAACTGCAGAAGCATATCCGGGGCATTTTCTCCTTTGTGCGCCAACCTGAATGTCATCAAACTTTACATAAACTGTTTGAGGGAACTTGTTGTCATTGCTCGGAAAAACTACATGTGTTACTGTGCCACACACCCCATTAACCAGGCCGTCCATTACATCTACATTTTTACTTAGCATAACACGAGCACCATCTCCTAAAAACAGTGTTTCTTCTAAGCATGTATTAAACGATTTGGCATGATGGCCATTTTTCAGCTCAAGTTTACCTGTCTTGTTATTATGTACAAAATCTTGAGCATCTATCTCAAAATGTTCAGGACAAGATTTAAATAGCTGCTGAAGATTATGCTCATTTACTTGTTTGTTTGTAGGATAAATATGCAGAGCTGTGCTGACTTCGCCTGTTTCACATTTTTTCAAAATATCAATGTCAGTCTTTAACATTGGAGTCATTTTTGTTCTAATTCGTATTCTATTTAATAACTTTGCAAATTTTTCATCTTTTTGTCTAACTATAGTTTTCAATTCTACAATTGAAAAAAGAGAAGACCACAGGTTAATACCTAGCATGTCATCAACATACAGGGGTTTCCCTCTCACTGGCGGTAACTGAAAAAAATCTCCAACAGCAATGATGCTTGTGTTCCCAAATGGGGAGAAGTCGCCAGTTTGTTTAATCTGCCTAAGTCTGCCATGAATATAAGCTAATAAATTGTGATCAACCATTGATATTTCATCAATTATTAAAATCTGTAGATCACAATATTTAGCACGCAGACAATTAAGCTTCTCTTCACCTAAAGGGGTGTATGGTAATCGAACATCTTTCCCAATGCTAAATGTGTTGTGAATGGTTGCTGCATGCAAATTATATGCTGCAATTCCAGTTGGAGCAGTTAACAAAACACTAATATTATCAGGATGACGACACACTGTAGACAGTATCCTCATTGCTTCATACTGAATAGCTTTAATTAAGTGGCTTTTTCCTGTCCCTGCACCACCAGTAATAAATAAATGCACTGGGCTTGGATTTTTGCCCATTACCTTATCTAAACACCATTGTCTTATTTCATAAAAAATAGATAACTGTGTATCGTTTAAAGATCTTATGAGGGCCAAGCCATCTCTTCTACACATTATGTTATTTTTCTTTTCTAAATGTGCAACCTTCTGATTAGCTTCTGATGCTAAATCTGGAATATGTTCCTCATGTTCTTCCACTTGCTGTAATTTGTCTTTCATTTCATCAATACAAAGTAAACGCTCTAACTCTTGCTCTGGGCACAACTCACACCAGCCATCTTCTATTACACCAGTACTATTAATTACATCTTCTACATCTTCCAGTTCATCTGCCTCCATTTCAAAGTTCTTTCTGTTTAAATCTACAACTGACTTGACTGAATGACTTGAGCCATCATTAAATGTCACATGACCATTTCTGTAAAACTCTTCAAATGTATTACAGTTTGGTGGCTTTAGCTGCAAATCTACACGGTATGGCAAAAACAACTGCAGAATACTTTGAAAAAATGCTTCTGGATTTTTTTCCTCAGAAAAACGCACATAACGAACCACCGCAGGTTGTGTTCGTGTTCTTTTTGTGATAAAACCACAACCATTCTTCAATTTAAGTGGACTTTGGGATTTTTCATTTTTACTTAAAATGCGATATTCTGATGCAAATGTTGCCATACATATATCATTTAAATCATCTGGTCTATTCTTATAGCGATCTAATATGCTTGTCATCCACATGTCTTTTGTTGTTAGGCTATTTGATTTAGCTTTATTCCTTAACACATTTAAAGGAAGGCTCATCTTAATTATATTATCGCCTGTTGGCACAAACACAACTTTCCTGGAACACTCCTTCAGATGCATGTTTGTTAACCTATATACTGATTCTTGAGCACACACATCTCTGTTATGTAAATAAGCACTGCCTAAATTTTTCAGTGCCTCTTTTGCACTAACATTTCCATCTTTACGTGCTTCCCTTTGAGCGTTACTCAACAACAATCCTATTTCTCTTTCTGACTTTGATATATAAGAAATTATATAAACCACACAAGCATATGCATCTACAACATACTGTATGTCTAAATTCGCATTCCAGCATTTTAACAGCGGCTTGCTATATTGATTGACCCACACTTCATTAACCTGTCTTTTCAACACAACTTGTGTATTACGACTATAAGTTTTGTATGCACGCTCAAAAGTTGCTTGATTTATACCCAGATGTTTAAATAAATGTTCCACATTGTTAAAGTTGCAATTCTCATCTGAAAGAGCCTTCTTGATGGCTAATAAAATGTCACCTGCCTGTTCTCGCTTCATTTTAAACTCTACTCTACCTTCATTTGCACATGCACATTCTTTTGTTAAATTATCTACCTTCTTATCTACCTTACACTTACACTTTTTCTTTGTATTAGTTTTACCTCGACATATAAATGTTCGTGAAGATGCTGGCCTAGGAAAATTAAAACGACAAACAGTATTTTTCTTTTTGCACGTTTTGGAATGTCGTTTTGAATGATGTTGCACAGTTTTCACAGTCTCTAATAATGAATCATCCTGTGACGGTAATTCACAAGTTACATATTTATCTATAAATTGAATTACCTCTTCGTCTGTATTTTTATCTATCACTGGGGCATTCTCAATCCAAAATAGGCAATGGACATGAGGTGAACCACGCTGCTGAAATTCAACTCTGTAAAAATAATCCTTAATTTTACCTATTGGATGGGATGCAGACATAAGTACTTCCCTTAAAAAACAATGCCACCGAAAATCAAACATTCTTGCTGCAGTGACAGGATTGCGGCGCAACAGCTCACATCTGTCTGCCCATTGTAATTCTTCAAGGGTCTGTGTTCTACCTTCCTGCTTCAAAATACTATACAGAAGATTGTTCCACCGCATATCAGCAGAAGAAAATGAACAAAACCAAGTAGGGATACCAAGCTGACGAACACAAGCCAAGAGGTCACGTTGTGCTGTCTGCCAAAAAGCTGGGGTACCTCGAATAGGTTTCAGGAAACGAAACCCATCATCAAATTCTAAGAGTTTCTTTAAAGATTCCTCATTGTTTAATAAATCTTCATTAACTTTTTTAGATGTACAACCGCTAATTCCCTTACGCAATGCAATTGATACATTTGACACTACCTGTTCAACCTCAGACATGTACTGGGCAAAAAATATATATTCAACATTTTGTGCAAACCGACCATCAGCATGCAAAATTCGGTTGTTAAAGTACCTGGACAACGTCAAACGTTTGTCTCGACTTTCACGGTATGTGTTACATCCAAGTGGAAATAATACTGGGAAGCATTTGGCTTCATTTGCAAAATCAGAAAGTAATTTAACAGGATTATTCCCTTCTGCTGGCGCCAGATTCACTATATCATCAAAATACTGATCTAGTGCTTCTTGACCAATATCAACAGGCATGAGACATGTGTCCTGAAACATGCAATGTTGTTGTCTGTCATGCAAGAGCTCATCTTCTCCATTATCAAGAGATGCTTCATTACTTTCAGCATGTGTATCACTCTCCTGGACTATAACATCATCGTCCTGTTCCCTACAAAACTCATTTAACCAAACTTCATTAAATTCTACATCTTTATAATGCACATTTATCTGTTTTAAACATTTTAATGCTTGTCTTATGTGCATAGTGTCAACATACTGATATTTATAATGACCTTTATAAGTTAACTTGCGTTTTAATTTTACTGGCAACAAAGATCCTTCCATACTTGAAAGGGGCAGCAAATTTGAAGTTTGCACAATATTTGCAGGAACACAGGTTACTGGACCATGGACACCATTTTGCCCTCCTTTTGGTAATGCTAGCATTTTCATAAACGGTATATGTAATGCAATCAAATGTTGTTCTAAACTATTCAAACATGACAATTCTTCTGGAACAGGATGAACTTTCAACTTGTTTGTTGCACATTCAGGTGGAATCTCACCTTTGTTAATCTTATAATGACATGTGTAACAAATCCACAGCTTGCCTCTAGGTGAATCCAACCACTGACATGGCATTACACAGGTACTATTACATTTGTGTAAATATTCCTCAGTTATACATTTATCATAAATCGAACCTATTGCTTTCCTGTTATAATAATCTCTGTTACAATGTAAAACCTGATGTCGAAACAACAATCGTTGGCAAACACAACACACAAAATCTGGCCCATCTTTTATCAAATCCAAAAAACGCTGCATAACAAAATCAAACTGTTTTGCTTTTTCTTTGATTTGTTCCCTTTTATGCTTCATACCTGCTTTAACACGCTTCTTATGCTCTGCATTTTCATGGTACTTTTTTTTATTAATAGCAATTACATTTTGCCTGTGCAACTGATTTAACTTATATTTTCTTTTACTCATTTCCTTTACTGTTTTCTTGTGTAGCATATTTTGCTGATACTTTAGTCTGCTCATGCACTTTACCTTCTCTTTATGCAAAGCATTCTGTTCATATTTCATTTTGCTCATGTTTTTTACTCTTTCTTTATGCAAAGAATTCTGTTCATATTTCATTTTGCTCATGTTTTTTACTCTTTCTTTATGCAAAGCATTCTGTTCATATTTCCTTTTGCTCATGTTTTTTACTCTTTCTTTATGCAAAGCATTCTGTTCATATTTCCTTTTGCTCATGTTTTTTACTCTTTCTTTATGCAAAGCATTCTGTTCATATTTCCTTTTGCTCATGTTTTTTACTCTTTCTTTATGCAAAGCATTCTGATCATATTTCCTTTTGCTCATGTTTTTTACTTTTTCTTTATGTAAAGCATTCACACAATACTTCGTTATACTAGCATTACGTTTTTTCTTCTTATACAACACATTTTTTTGATATCTTATTTTACAAGCATTGTTTTTCTTTTCTTTATACAAGACATCGAGATACCTACTTTTTCCCATGACCATTTTGCTTGAAGTATGCATATTTAACGTCACTATTCTCTGTCTGTTTGAATTCTTCCTACTCATATATTGTGTGTCAGACAAATTTCCCACTTTACACAAATCAAAACAATCATTCTTATCAACATGGTGGACACAAATTACAGGCTCAAAAATATTATTCTCACACTGTTTTAAATAAATACCTTCACTTCTCTTCATTGTATTAATGCAACTATATTTGACCCATTGTGCTCCATTAAATAGAAAAAGATTGACATCCAAAGCATTTGCTGTACATTGGAATTCTATGTCTGAAGCACACTGTCCAACATATTGCATCTGTGACTTTGAAATATATTCTGACATTGATGCAAATTCATTTCCTACTAAGTGACTGTGTTCTTTACTTTGATTTTCCATATACTTCACAACAGCAAGTCTAATTTTCCGATGGCTCTTTTCAGAACCATTAATAAATCTGGCTACTGCTCTGAAAAAACTATTACCATCCTTTACAACTTTACCTGTCTTACAAACAACACCCAAAGACCCATAAACAGTTGGTACTTGTATATTTTCTTTTTCAAAATTCAAATGTAATTTGTCACATAAAGTTTGTGCAGCTTCTGTAGACAGAGGATTATATGTCATCTGACCTGAATTTTCCACAACTTTAGCATTAGAATCTTCCACCATTCCCAGTTCACAACAAGTGTTATTGTGCATTGCTTTTAACATGCGATGCGATTGTTGTCCGGTCATGAACAGTGTTTCCCTATCAATAAGCTCTTTCTTGTTTTTTAGAGTGAGAACATTATTTTTGTCCATAATCTTTGCTCTAACACTGTATCCTTCAGTGAAACACGTACTGATCTTGCAGTAACCATAGCAACTTTGTACTTCAGGCTCATTAACACAAACTACAGTCTCGTAGTGGTTTTCGTTACAGTTTTCTAAGTAAATGCTATGTTTTGAAATAAGCTTACCACTGCAACTGTATTTCAACCAGTGACCATCATAAAATGTAAATACATCAATTCCTAAATAATCTGCTGTTGCTTGTATTTCAACCTCCGTAGCCCAGCTATTAACAAATCTCATTTTGGACCTGTTAATATACTCTGACACAGATGAATATTCTCTTCGTAAAATATTTCTATATTTTTCACAATTCTTTTCCAAATGCATCACAACAGCAAGCCGAATTTTTCTGTGATACTTTTGTGTACCAATAACTGCTTGGGAAATAGCTCTAAAGAAACAGTTCCCATCAGCCACAATACTCTCATTTTTGCATGGAACTCCTAATAAGCCAACATGGGAAAATACTGGAACATTTACTTTTTCACAATCCACCTTTAAACGGCTACACAAAGTTTGACAAACATGTTGACAAATAGGACTGAACATCATATTGTTCTTTTTTATATCACGAACAAATTCAACATCTGAATTAACTTCACGAACATCAAATCGTTTTACTTTCTTTGAAGAACTATTGCTTGCTGAAATGTTGCGCTTGGGTCTTGCATCATTGTTCACTACTAGATCTCTTCCAGAATCCTCATCAAACTCCATTTCAAATGTTTCGTCAGAGCCTTTACAACTGTCTGCCATTCTTCGAACGGTGACATGAACACCAGCTATTTCAAAAAGTTTTTGCTTCTCACTGAGCCCTTTAGATAAAAGGCAAATGTGACTGAACAAATCTTTAAGAGTGGAAAAGTATAAAACAACACTTTTTCCATTTCCATCAACCATACCAAGAGCACTTCGTGCATGAGAATCAACCAGTGCATACTGTCCATTGTGAGAAATGATTGCACATGTACTGCTACACAATGTCAGAAGACACCTGTCATACTGTGAAAACATGTTTTCCAATCCACTTGAAAGACTGCTGTAAGCACCACTCTCAATAAATTCACCATCAACAACATCTACATCACCACTGACAAAATTACCATATTCAAACAAAAAACTTTCTCCATCAATATTAGACTCCTTTGGCAAATCAGGGACACACAACAGATTTGATGAGTGGCTAATCCTATTGGTCTCTCGCAATCCGGTGTACAACTCATCTCCTAACACTACAACTTTGTCAAGGTCTTTGCTCTGCCATGAGAAGACACTATCCACTGTATGCTTTGCTAGGCTTACTAAAGCTATTGCCATACACTGGACTCCTCTGTATTTAAATTGCTCATTGCCCTGGTGAAATGATCCTCTTAAACTGTTTTCAGTGCTGACAGAAGTGGCATCCTCACACCCAGTTGCATCTTTACATCCAGCACTGACACCTTCGCATCTGACAGAACTGCTTGTCTGTTGATCATGATCATCTTGGGCTGCTTTTACAGAAATGCTACTAACAGCATACCACTGTGCATCTAAAGAGCTTCTAAGATTTCTGATATGAACCATCAGATCATTAAGGCATGTGTTGAAAACAACCACAGGCGTGCCAATATTAGATGCCAATCCAAACATATCTCGGATGCCAAAATCAGCCATCACAAAATAATTGTTGTGATGAATAATGACGCTTATTGCACTATTAAGGTTTAGGAAACACATTCCATCCCTCAACAAATATTCTTGCAGCTTTTCGTACATTACAGCCTCCTCTTCTAACATTTCAAAACCTCTGTACTCTGGCAAACCAATTTCTAA
This sequence comes from Danio rerio, assembly GCF_052040795.2. NCBI lineage: Eukaryota > Metazoa > Chordata > Actinopteri > Cypriniformes > Danionidae > Danio > Danio rerio. The sequence continues at coordinate 57,886,249 of NC_141024.2, forward strand.
TTTCCACTTTCTGCCAAACACATTGTGCTGTTCTATCAAAGTGCACAACTCTTTCTCTCTACAGTCTGTTTTCTGACTTGTCTCAGCTACATATGTGGCTAACTTACTTCCTTCCACACAAATGTCATCAACATCTGTTTGTACCCAAGTACAAACAGGAGCAATCACATGTTTGATTGCAGCCACAGCACAATATCCAGTCAATGAATTCACATCACAACTCAACGGTGCATCTCTTACATCACTACCAACAACAACAGGCCGCTGCAGTGTTTCTGTACATACACAAACTTTAGCATCGCTCTTACTTTTGATGCTTTTTGGTGTGCGCCGCATGCGAAAACCCTTTTTTCTCGGCATCCTGAAAGGAAAAAAACAACAGTAGTTATTAAAGCGTACTTGGTGTTTTCAAGATCATTGAAAATGCTTACGTATATAATTAATAAAATATTCAAATAAACATTATTATATCTTATTATTCAGCCATATATTAAAAGTTACTTTGCATGTTAATAAATGCTTTTTTAGATCAACTTCATCCAGTTTTGTGATCTAATCTAAAGTGAGGACTATGTATGCTTTATAAATTTATTATAAATGACAATTAAAGGTTCAGTTATATTCTAAACAGGAAAAAATAAAATAAACAACTTTATTTGTTTCTATTCATTTCAAAATACACAAATGAAACTGTATCAAATGAATAATAAATCTTTGCAATCTAAAATAAAATCAGTTTACAGTTTAAACATTGCCAAATAAAACTGAAATGTTGTATCATAATATATTGTTAAATTATTATATTGTTTTTCCCAGTAATGGGTTGCAGCTGTAAGAGCATTTGCTGTGTAAAACATTTGCTGATTAAGTTGTCGTTTCATTACCCTGTTGCGACCCCAGATTAATAAAGGGACTAACCCGAAAAGAAAATGAATGAATATTATATTGTTGTTGTAACTAATACTATATCCCTGCATAATAAAAATATACATTTTAATTTGAATAGTTTTCAATTATCTTTAAAAACCACCAACTATTCTTAAATAACTAGTTTGTAAATAATGAAATACTTAATTTGTGTGTTTAATGAAAACTTAAATAACCAACCTATGAAAATAGTCATTAAGCACAATATACATGTTATACATATATATAAGTCAAGAATATTTGTAGTACTGCTTACAAATATCTAATAATGTTAAGTTAATGCTTAACAAATAATGAGTTAACAATTTGCTAATGCTTAACAAATGATTCATAGTTTTCAATTATAATAAAGTGTTACTGCATTTAATTTTCAATGTTATCAACAAATAACAACTTACTTTGCTTCCCACCAAAATTCTTTGCTGAAATTCTCAGAGGGCCTTGCAATATGTAGGTGCCTCGATTGTTTAATTATGTGAAGAACTGTAAATAGAAAAAAACATATATATATAGTTCATTAGTGTCATAGTGTATACAAAAACATGAAAACACAATTACAGCAAAGCTCATGATTTTCAGGTAGTTGCCCTAAAATATTACTTGTTACTTTTATAATTTGCAATTTTATTACTTTTCTTTTATTAAATTTATTTACTGTTTAAAATTCTAATAAATGTTTTAGACAGACATGAACATATACAAAATCTGTAATATAACAGAGAGAAAACAAACAATAAAATAAATTTTAACTGAAAACAACTAGAATAACTAGCATAGTAGATCGTCACCTTGGAATTGTAAGGTTCTATCAATAATTTTAAAATATTGAGCTTTAAAATTTTTGCGTTCCATAGCAAACAGTATGTATGTAACATTTGTTTTTTAAATAAAAAGTCTTAAAAAGTAAAAACTTATCAAAAACATTCCATAATGTAAATAAGTTGTCATTTAATAAGAAAATGTCAATAACTCAATTTTGACAAAAATGTCAGCTAGAACCTTATAATTCTAAGGTGACGAGGTATTAAATAACAATTACAAACTTACTTTGATTCCCACAAAATTCTTTTGTTTTGCTCTGAAATTCTCAGAGAGTCTTAAAGTAATTGCCTTGTTCGTTAAATGATCCTTGAAAAAGAAACACAAAATAACAATGTTCACTTTAATCGTAGTGTGCAAACAAGCATGCATACAACAGAAAACTTGAACAACAGTTTCATATTCTTCATTCCCATTGAAATTACAATGCCCCCTGTTTTATTATTTTGCATTTTATTCATATTATTTACTGTTTAAATAACTATGAAATAATTGTTATCAGACAAACACATTAAGTCACTCCAACAAATATATTTAATTCAATTAACAAATGACAATAAAAACAATAGAAAAAGAACAATATGCAACCTTTAATTACCAACTTAACTGTTTTAATTTAGCAAACCTGTATATTCAAAAACTTTAAAAGTTCAATAATGAGAGTTTAAAATAAAAACAACAATTGCTCATTGACTGACAAGCATTATTCTTCATTCAAGCAGTCACATTCAATGCACAATATCAAACAGGAAAAATCACATCACATCACAAAGTCTTTCATTCAACAGTTTACACTGACCCCTCACAGCCTTTCAAATAATCAAAACCACAAAAATTCTTAAATGTAAAAAAAGCACAAAAGGATCTTACTACCAGTGCATTTTCTGAAACTACATTGGTACTTTGCATTTAAATTTTATCTCAATCTATAATTGATTTATATAAAATCCAATGATCAAGCCTTTTAACCAGCATATTTAAATTCCAAAAAATACACTATTCACACATTGTCAGTCCATCTGACCAATCCCACAATACATACATTATAAGCTACCTACAACAATCTGTATATCAGTAGCTACATTACTCAAAAACAAACCTTTTCCATAAAATAATAAAAAAAAATTACAGCAAAATTATAGACAATTAACAAACGTCAACACAAACAAAAATAATGTCATATTAAATATAATTTAATATAATGCAACAGATTTAGTCTTTTTACCTTTTACAACTTTCTTTATAATTATTCAGTGTTCAACTGAAAAAAAAAATCTTATACTATTTACTTTTAATGTAAAAGTAAATAGTAAGACCATTTACATTTTTTGGTGAACTGCCACTTTAACTTTTTTTACATTTTAAAAATTAACATTTGTAATAACTCTTTCATAATAACTGATTTATTTTGTCTTTAACATGATGACAGTATACATAATATTTGTCTAGTTATTTTGCAAAATACTAATTTTCTACTTAAAGCACTATTTACAGCTTAACTATAGGCTGAAAAAATGTTTGTCTTATAGCCAACAAAGGAAAAAAAAAGGAAATCAATAATACTGATCTAAAACAAAAATGTTTTAAAACTTAAACCTGCACAATGTTTTTTTTCCAACCATAAAGACTTTTTTTCTCCAAACAGATAAAGCTTTGTATAACATTTCTATCATAATGAACTTTCTTTCTTTGTTCAAACAGCCACTCACATCAAAAATCAGCACAACAAACTGTTTATCCACAACTAACCACTCAAGTCTTGAGCATAAAGATAGGCTAGAAATGTGACACTTATTTTACTAACATGTAGGTCTCATGAAACAAAATGTAAAACAATGTACATTCTGCCCACATTCACTGATATAAAAAAAAATCTTACCTGTGTGTGTGCTTAAGCTCCAGTTTAGTGCTCGTGACACAATGTAACACTGTCTATTTACAGTCCAATTTAAATGCCAATAGCACACCTCTCATTCACAGGTCAGCCCATAAGGTCATTCCCGCCCACAAGAAAGCTACTACTGAAAGCCAATGAAAAATAACTAGTCTAATATTATTTACTGTCATCATGACAAAAATAAAATAAATCAGTTATTGAATATTGAAGTAGAAATGAGTTATTAAAACTATTATGATTAGTAATGTGTTGAATCCTTTTCAAATCCTTTAAATTTGTGGAAAACATAAAAAGGGGGGCTAATAATTCAGCAGGGCTAATAATTCTGACTTAAACTGTATATATATATATATATATATATATATATATATATATATATATATATATATATATATATATATATATATATATATATATATATGTGTGTGTGTGTGTATATATATATATATATATTTAATTTTTGGATTGTAGGGCCAACATTTTACATAATTTTGTTTTCTTAAAAAAATTAAATAACTACTTCTGTACTCAAAAAAAAAAAAAAACGTAATACTCCACATCATAATTTCACAGACATTCAAATTAAATTCCTCAGATTTGACGCAGATTCAGATGTTGCAGTACTACCAGCTAATTATAAATAACCTATTTAAACTGATGTATGAAAGCTCACAGTTTGAATGACAATTACGTATACTGATAAAAGTATACTGTTTTTATTATTACAATGGACAAAGAAATAAAGTAAAATTATATATATCAACTTAAAAAAATGCCCAAAGCATTTATCAAATGACCAAAAAATCAGGTTTACATTCCTTTTGTACATGTTTCAACAACAGTTTACCAAACAGTTGCTTAAAATTAACGAATTAATTAACTCACATGAATAAACAATAATCAATATTTTCATTTGCAAACTTTATTAATGTTAGTTTAACTGCTCTTGAAAATAAATACTTATCTTATGTCCAAATGCAAATACCTTGACATTAAAACTATACAAAATAAGAATTTGGGTAATTCAGGATTCACAATTTGAATGGAAAAGTTACAAAGACATTGTTTGATTCAAACTCAAGTTTTTGTGCTTAATTGGAGAGGTGTGGGAATGGGTTTGATGCACACCACTTTTATCACACCTTTGGTTTTATCTGTGAAAATCCCAGGCCCCATTTACACTGATGTGTTTGAGTTTCAAAACAGCAGGGGTGTGGGGCTGTGGACCCTGCCTAATCTAAAAGAAACTCTGATCAAAGAAACTTTGACAAAAGAAACTCTGACCAAAGAAACTTTTCCATTTAAGGCCCAAACAATAATTTGTTTGATACAATTTTTGCTAACTAAATTTTAAATAAATATGCTTTTATTCTTAAACTGTAAACTGCACATAATATTTTCAAAGACACTCAGTTCCTCGGATGTGACACTGCATAAATATTGCTTTGCTAACAAACTGGTAAAACTAAGCTCTTTAAACTGGATTCTGTATAATAAAAGTTTTTATTCTTTATTTTTAGGTACTGTTATTATTACAACAAAGAATGAATGTAACTGTACTTTAATAGTCATATATTTTTATATCTACTTAAAAATGTGCAGGTCTATGATTGTAACTCACATAAATAAACAACAGTCAATATTTATTCTACAAAGTTTATTAATGTTTGTTTGACTGCCTCTAAAAAATCTTATGTCTAAATGCAGATACATTGACATAAATAATCATACAAAACATCACTCCTGAAAATTTAGTGCATTTTTATTTAACTCTTATAACAACACTAAACATTTCTTAAACACACATTGTTGTCCCAACCCTAGACTAAAATCACACAAACTAAAAGTGGGGGGAAATACTTGAACATAAAAAATAAGTTGTACAAAAAAAACAATACTTGTTTTTCTGTGAAAAAAAAAAAAAAAAAAAAATATATATATATATATATATATATATATATATATATATATATATATATATATATATATATATATATATATATATATATATATGAATATATATGAATATATGCATCCCATTTTGAAAATGAACATTTTTCTCCATTTTTTTTTTAGTGAATATGGTTAATTTATGCTAGTGCATTTTAACAAAACAGATTTATGAAACAGATGAATTTATTTAAATAATATTTTAGTCACAAAACATCTTTAGAAATGGAAAGATAATACATATAAATTCATGCAAAATATTGCAAACAAATTTACAAACTACAAAATTTCTACTAAATTGTCTATATTTTTTGTTTCTCTTGATTTTTGTTATTTTTTAAAAATATTTGATATTTTTCCCTATCATATAAATTAGAGCTACTAATTTTTGAACCTTTATCATAAGTTATTTTGTTAGATTAGCTCCAGATTTGGCTTCAGGGCTGACTAATCTAATGTATATGCACAAATTTAATAATGTAAAGCGTCTTATAGAAAATATTCATGTAAATGAGAGATTTGTGGGGAGTGTAAAAATTGTATATGTATGTATAATTTTTAAATATTTTTTTATGGTACTAAGTAACCAGTCCAGTAGTCTAAAACCAGCAATGTGACTTTCCACACAACATGAAAAACAGATTAGTATGGATTTTCAATGACATTTGGGGGATGTATTTTAAGTCACATACTCCTCCTACAACAGTTGCAATGAATGCATTTGTTTTTATCATCTTAAATTAGCAGAATGTGCATCTAAACTTAAAATAAATCTTAAATCTTGATAAAATGTCATAATAAGAAATCATAAAATAATAAATGTCAATATATTTCAACAACACAACACTTTAAACAAGTTTTATAGTATAACAACATATAAAATAATAAATATATTGCAACAACACAACACAACACTTTATTTTACACAAAATATTTATTAAAGTTTACAAAACAAAAATCTAAATTTTCTTTATAGTAACCCACTGGTAAATTCACAAGTGCTGGTTGTGTAAACAAGACACAAGAATAGCTCTTTTTTCTCATATTTCCTGCAAGAAAATTTCCATGTCCTCTACTCTCTAAAAATTAACCAGAAGGGAGCCAGAATTTGTTCTCCATCCATTTCACCTTCATAAAACATGGTGTTTACGAACAAATCTTGCATTGTGATAGCCAACAAGGCATATATATATATATATATATATATATATATATATATATATATATATATATATATATAAATATAATTTAATTACATTTTTGGATTGTAGGGCCAACATTTACATAATTTTGTTTTCTTAAAAAAATTAAATAAATACTTCTGTACTTAAAAAAAAAAAAAAAACGTAATACTCCACATCATAATTTCACAGACATTCAAATTAAATTCCTCAGATTTGACGCAGATTCAGATGTTGCAGTACTACCAGCTAATTATAAATAACCTATTTAAACTGATGTATGAAAGCTCACAGTTTGAATGACAATTAAGTATACTGATAAAAGTATACTGTTTTTATTATTACAATGGACAAAGAAATAAAGTAAAATTATATATATCAACTTAAAAAAATGCCCAAAGCATTTATCAAATGACCAAAAAATCAGGTTTACATTCCTTTTGTACATGTTTCAACAACAGTTTACCAAACAGTTGCTTAAAATTAACGAATTAATTAACTCACATGAATAAACAATAATCAATATTTTCATTTGCAAACTTTATTAATGTTAGTTTAACTGCTCTTGAAAATAAATACTTATCTTATGTCCAAATGCAAATACCTTGACATTAAAACTATACAAAATAAGAATTTGGGTAATTCAGGATTCACAATTTGAATGGAAAAGTTACAAAGACATTGTTTGATTCAAACTCAAGTTTTTGTGCTTAATTGGAGAGGTGTGGGAATGGGTTTGATGCACACCACTTTTATCACACCTTTGGTTTTATCTGTGAAAATCCCAGGCCCCATTTACACTGATGTGTTTGAGTTTCAAAACAGCAGGGGTGTGGGGCTGTGGGACTCTTGACCCGTTTTTCACACCTTTAGATGGCTCATCTTGGACCCCAAACCTGACTGTTTCCATTGATGTAGCACACTTTGATGAGATGCTTTCATCTTCAGTGGGACAGAGATGGGAGCTAAAATCAACCAAACTAAAAGTGGGGGGAAATACTTAAACATAAAAAATAAGTTGTACAAAAAAAAAACAATACTTGTTTTTCTGTGGGAAAAAAAAAAAAAAAAAAAAAAAAAAAAAAAAAAAAAATATATATATATATATATATATATATATATATATATATATATATATATATATATATCCCATTTTGAAAATGAACATTTTTCTCCATTTTTTTGTGAATATGTTTAATTTATGTTAGTGCATTTTAACAAAACATATTTATGAAACAAATACATTTATTTAAATAATATTTTAGTCACAAAACATCTTTAGAAATGGAAAGATAATACATATAAATTCATGCAAATTATTGCAAACAAATTTACAAACTACAAAATTTCAGCTAAATTGTCTATATTTTTTGTTTCTCTTGATTTTTGTTATTTTTAAAAAAATATTTTATATTTTTCCCCTATCACATAAATTTGAGCTACTAATTTTTGAACCTTTATCATAAGTTATTTTGTTAGATTAGCTCCAGGGGGGTATTCCAGAAAGCTGGGTTAACTTACCATCTGCTAAACCCTGAACTCTCGGTTGATTTACCCAAAACCTGCTTACCGCGAGTATGTTGGTTCCAAAACAGGTGACAAGAGTTAGTTAAATCAACCTCATGAAGATAACCGCGGGTTTATGCGCGTGCACGGCCCACACCTGAAGGCATTTTCAGTAGATCGCCGAATTCACGAGTCACCATAAAAAACACGGTGAGAAAAAAAGGGCAACACACTTTACAGAGGCAGAGCTGGAGGTTTTAAACACAGAGATTACAGATCTGCTTCAACGAAGGAAAGAAATATAGAATAAGAAATAGATAAGAAAAGAAAAAATAGATAATAAGAAAGTTTGTTAGTTCATTAAATTACACATGCCACCCTCCATTTTATTCATTGTAATAAACAAATAAACTTCTCTTTAACATCCTTTTGAGTATGTTGTGTAACCATTAATGCATTTATTTTTATTGCCATTAATTTCTTAAGGCCACAATATGTGTGTTGACTAATAAGGCTTATAGAAATTGTAATCTTTCTGGAGCTAGAACTCTGTCCAAAGTCATTAAACACAGAAACATTCTCCTAAAAGGTAATATTTAATTACTGGAGCTCTGTATTTAACACTCTAGAACAGTGGTTCTCAAACTGTGGTACCTATACCACTAGTGGTACGCAGCCTTCCTTCTAGTGGTACGCGGAGGAATGAAATATGTCATGTACATGCCATACACATTTCAAAATTGATCAAAAATGATGTATATAATATGTCAAATATGACATATAGCCTATATTTCTAATGTAATCTGCCATGTTTTTTAACTGCAGAGTTGTAGCTGCTTTACTGGGCCTACTACGCTATTGTATTTCAATACTGCTCATTTTGGTGGTACTTGGAGAGACAATTTTTTTCTGAGGTGGTACTTGATGAAAAACGTTTGAGAACCACTGCTCTAGAATATTCTTTCTGTCATGCAGCAAAAAGAAAGAGGCCTGTCTAACTGCTGTGGTCCACCAGTTAGAGGAGATGCTGTGTCCTATAATAAAGGCTCATCAGTGGTTGAGTTTTTGACTTAAACCACACAATATGTCACTGTTGTAAGTGATTGTTGTTAGGTAGCTTTAGGTTCTTTTTATGCTTTTTATTTTGCATGCAGACAAAGTTCCTTCTGCTTCAACTAACAAGCAGTGTAAGAATTTGTCTGCACTTTTCCATATTTGAATATTACTCTTGGATCACAAAATCTTATATATATATATATATATATATATATATATATATATATATATATATATATATATATATATATATATATATATATATATACAGTTGAAGTCAGAATTATTAGCCCCCCTGAATTATTAGCACCCCTGTTTATTTTTTTCCCCAATTTCTGTTCTGTTCTGGGAAGATTGTTTCAGCACATTTCTAAGCATAATATTTTTAAAAACTTATTTCTAATAACTGATTTATTTTATCTTTTCCATGATGACAGTAAATAATATTTTACTAGATATTTTTCAAGACACTTCTATTCAGCTTAAAGTGACATTTAAAGGCTTAACTAGGTTAATAAGGTGAACTACACAGGTTAGGGTAATTAGGCAAGTTATTGTACAATGATGGTTTGTTTTGTAGATTATCGAAAAAAATTAGCTTAAAAGGGCTAATAATTTTGACCTTAAAATAGTGTTTAAAAAAATTAATAACTGCTTTTGTTCTAGCCCAAATAAAACAAATAAGACTTACTCCAGAAGAAAAAATATATCAGACATACTGTGAAAATTTCATTGCTCTGTTAACAATCATTTCGGAAATATTTTAAAAAGAAAATTAAAATTAAAAGGGGGCTAATAATTCTGACTTCAACTGTATATGTATATATATATGTATATATATATATATGTATATATATATATATATATATATATATATATATATATATATATATATATATATATATATATATAAAATTTTAATTCTAAAGTAGCTGTATAAGGTCCATTTTCAAATATAAATAAAGTCACATGAGCATCACCTTAAGGTGAGAAATTTATATGAAAAGTATGTTACACGTTAAACGTGCGTGTATAAAGCAGTGTAAAAAAATCATTTATTTTATTTCAGGAAATTAAGAAATTAACAGACCAAAATATTTGATTAAACATAGTTTTTTGACAAATTATATTTCTAAGCACTCTTCTATCTCTTTTGTCTGCCTGGGTCACTGAGATTTCCTCTGGGTCATGCTGCAGGTAGGGTGTCATCGTATAAGGCAGAAAAGGGTATCTTTTGTCCTCCAGCAAGTAACAATGTAGTGCCTAGTAATGATTCTATTGTATAATACAAATATAATAAAAATAAACATTGTGTAAAGCAACATTTGCTTTATGTTTTTTTTTTTTTTTACTATATTTGTGTTATACACTTGAATCATTACTTCCTGAAATTCAGCCATTTAGCCTCAACATATAGTGATGAGGTGGGGTCATTACATATGTGCTGGTAGGATGAAGCAGTAATGAGTTTAATAGTTGAAACACCAAAAGATTGAGGACAGAAAATTAAGTTGTACCTGCACATTTATACTATGGACAGATTTCATATTATCAGTGTCCTTTAGTGACTGATGGAGCTTTAAAATTGGCTGCAAATGCACACAAGCATTTGGAAACCCTGAAAAAAATATTATATTAAAAAATGTAGATGTATGTGCATGAATGTATACATATAAATGACGTCCTACATCTTAAATTATAGGTAGGCCTATATTTTCCTACTAGATTCGAACTCGCTCCGCTGTGAGCTCCGTTGTTCATTAACGACGAATTGTCCACTACACTATTGCCGTGCTCTGAATCAACTGTGCAATGATACGCAGCGATTTATGACCAAGGAACTGTACAAAAGTGTAAAAAACAGTTCAGTGCCAGGCGTACTGTACAGGTGGTCATACTGCCACATTGTACAGTTGCCTAAAATGCCCTGACGCAAATACAAAGAGCTGCACTTAATGTTTTTTATGGTAAGCGCAGACCCGCGGTTTGTCACATTTGATTTCAAAAAGGTTTGTTAAATACATTAACATTATGAATTTGGTTATGAAAAAAACTATGCACTTATAACCCTCTCAACAACGAAAAAACTTGTATCTGTGTGTCCACATCCATAAATATCTCATCAAAAGAGCACGCAATGCTCAGTAAACTCTCTGAAACAGACAAACTCTGGAACACAGCAACTTACTCTCTGAACATAACCTGCTCCGGAGCAGCTCATCTTCAGAGAGTAAGTTGCTATGGCTACTTAACATACCCAGAAGTTACCTCCGATTTTGGAACCAAAGCTGAGGTTATCTACCTACTTACTCTCAAACTTACCCGGGTCTGTCACATAACCTGCTTTCTGGAACAGCCCCCAGATTTGGCTTCAGGGCTGACTAATCTAATGTATATGCACAAATTTAATAATGTAAAGCGTCTTATAGAAAATATTCATTTAAATGAGAGATTTGTGGGGAGTGTAAAAATTGTATATGTATGTATAATTTTTAAATATTTTTTATGGTACTAAGTAACCAGTCCAGTAGTCTAAAACCAGCAATGCGACTTTCCACACTACATGAAAAACAGATTAGTATGGATTTTCAATGACATTTGGGGGATGTATTTTAAGTCACATACTTCTCTGTCCCACAACAGTTGCAATAAATGCTTTTGTTTTTATCATCTTAAATTAGCAGAATGTGCATCTAAACTTAAAATAAATCTTAAATCTTGATAAAATGTCATAATAAGAAATCATAAAATAATAAATGTCAATATATTTCAACAACACAACACTTTAAACAAGTTTTATAGTATAACAACATATAAAATAATAAATATATTGCAACAACACAACACAACACTTTATTTTACACAAAATATTTATTAAAGTTCACAAAACAAAAACCTAAATTTTCTTTATAGTAACCCACTGGTAAATTCACAAGTGCTGGTTGTGTAAACAAGACACAAGAATAGCTCTTTTTTCTCATATTTCCTGCAAGAAAATTTCCATGTCCTCTACTCTCTAAAAATTAACCAGAAGGGAGCCAGAATTTGTTCTCCATCCATTTCACCTTCATAAAACATGGTGTTTACGAACAAATCTTGCATTGTGATAGCCAACAAGGCATATTCCTCCTTCATCCTTAAGATCTTTGGCAGTTGAATCTTCACAGGAAAGTGGTGTTGGTTCTCCACCCAGTTACAGGCCAGGAAAATAATTTTCATCACTGCTCAGTCCTGTTTGCAATATAGAAGTTCCAACAATAATGTAATTAATTAAGTGCTGCTCATAAACACCCTAAACAAAGGTAAATCCATTAACAATTCAAGCATTACATAAACATTCTCTCTACATACGCAGATTCCTGGTGTTGGGGTTGGTTCTGTGGTTGGTTCTAGTGCTGCTGATGCTGATGTTGGGGATTGGGATGGTGGTGGTACTGATGCTGGGAATGGTGGTGCTGTTGATGCTGAGGATTGTAGTGCTGCTAATGCTTGTAATGGTTCCGGTGCTGCTGGGGATGGTGTTGGAGCAGCTGATGTTTCTGATGGTGCTAATACTGGTGATGGTTCAGGTGCTAATGATGCTGGTGATAGTGCGGCTGATGCTAAAGATAAAAGTGGTGCTGTTGATGCTGGGTATAGTGATTGTCCAGATGCAGAATTTGTACAAATTTTAATTAGTCACGTCTAATTACTGATTGATGTACAGTAACAGCAGTAAAAATGTGGTGATGGCCTGCACTAACTCTAATATCCGATCTGCCTGATAATTTACATGGTTGATAAAATTTATCTACTGAAGGCATCTACATAACAATCTTGAGTCACAGTTATAGCGCCACCAGCTGGCCACAGGAAATGACATGTTTTACATTGTAACATACTACTTCACCAAATTTTATTGTATCAGCACCAAAATTGGGTGTTGTCATCTGAAAGCTCTAGCGATGATATATTGTGAAGATCTAGAGTTTTTGCAGAGGGGTGTGTCCGTGGCGGCATGACAAACCTCAACGCTTCGCCATGGAACAGGAAGTCCTTATAACTCAACCACACAATGTCCGATCTGCCTGAAACTTCACATGGTTGATAAAATTCCTCTCCTGAACACATCCATATAACAATATTGAGTCAGTCATAGCGCCACCTGCTGGCAGAAGGTAGTTTGGCTCATAACTTAGCCACACAATGTCTGACCTGCCTGAAACGTCACATGGTTGATTAAATTCTTCTACTGAAGGCATCTACATGCCAATCTTGAGTCACAGTTATAGCGCCACTTGCTGGCAGAAGGTAGTTTGCATTATAACTTAACCACATAATATCCGTTCAGCCTGAAACTTCACATGGTTGATGTAAGTACTCTCCCGTGCACATCTACATAATTATATTGAGTCTCTCATAGCGCCACCTGCTGGTAGAAGGTAGTTTGGCTTATAACTCAGCCACACAATGTCTGATCTGCCTGAAACTTCACATGGTTGATTCAATTCCTCTCCTGAAGACATCTACATGCCAATATGGAGTCACAGTCATAGCGCCACCTGCTGGCAACAGGAAATTAAATATAACTCAGCCAAACAATGTCTGATCTGGCTGAAAATTCACATGGTGGATAAGATTCCTCTACTGAAGGCATCTACATGCCAATCTTGAGTCACAGTTAAAGCGCCACCTGCTGGCAGAATGTAGTTTGCATTATAACTCAACCACACAAAATGTGATCAGCCTGAAACTTCACATGGTTGATAAAAGTCTCCTCCTGAACACATCCACATAACAAAATTAAATCATTCATAGCGCCACCTGCTGGCAGAAGGTAGTTTGGCTTATAACTCAGCCACAAAATGACTGATCTGCCTGAAAATTCACATGGTTGATAAGAATTCTCTCCTGAAGACATCTACATGCCAATCTTGAGTCACAGTCATAGCGCCACCTGGTGACAGGAGGAAGTTTGGCATAAATGTGTGATTTTCTCAGGTTCTTTATATACATCGGCTTAAATTAATATTGTTTGCTGTTCTCTGTCATCCTGAGGCCACCAGACGGCGGTGAGCCCGGGTGCGAGGTCCCTATCATCGCTGCTTGCAGCTTTAATTATTATTATTATTCTTCTCTCCAATGAATCGCGATTTTGAGGGGCTAAACAAGCCCGAAAACTCACGCAACTTTGCACACGCCTCAGAAGTGGCGAAAATTTACCTTTTTTATGGTCTTCTGAAGTGGGCGTGGCAAAATGACTCGACAGCGCCACCTAGAAAAATTAAACGGACAAGCCCCCGATCCACGAATCACGCACATGCACAAAAATTGGCACACACCTCAAACATGCCAAAACATACAAAAAAGTCTCTTGGAGCCATATCTCAAACCCAACAGGAAGTTGGATATTTTTGACTTCCTGCGACGAAAAAGTGGCGTTTTTGCCATTTCCAGGCGTCGTATTTTAACGAACTCCTCCTAGGGATTTTATCCGATCGACACCAAAATTGGGTTTTGTCATCTAAAGGCCTTGGCGATGTTAAATTGCGAAGCTTTAGAGTTTTCATCGATGGGCGTGTCCGTGGCGGCCTCGCAAACTTTGACGATTCGCCACAAAACAGGAAGTCGTTATAACTCAGTCATGCATTATCCGATCCGCCTCAAAATTCACACGTTTGATAAGAGTCCTGACCTGAACAAGTTTACATGCCAATATCCAGATACAGTTATAGCGCCACCTGCTGGCCACAGGAAATGACATGTTTTACATCGTAACAAACTCCTCCCACAAATTTTTTTGTATCAGCACCAAATTTGGGTTGTGTTATCTGAAAGCCCTAGCGATGATATATTGTGAAGATCTAGAGTTTTCGCAGAGGGGCGTGTCCGTGGCGGCATGACAAACCTCAACGCTTCGCCATGGAACAGGAAGTCCTTATAACTCAAGCACACAATGTCCGATCTGCCTGAAACTTAACATGGTGGATAAAAGTCCTCTCCTGAACACATCCTCATAACAATAATGAAGTGGGCGTGGCAAAATGACTCGACAGCGCCACCTATAAAAATTAAACGGAAGAGCCCCTGATCTACGAATCACGCACATGCACGAAAATTGGCACACACCTTAAACAAGCCAAAACATACGAAAAAGTCTCTTGGAGCCATAACTCAAACCCAACAGGAAGTCGGATATTTTTAACTTCCTGCGGCAAATAAGTGGCATTTTTGCCATTTCCAGGCTTTGTATCTTAACGAACTCCTCCTAGGGATTTTATGCTATCGACACCAAAATTGGATTTTGTCATCTAAAGGCCTTGGCGATGTTAAATTGCGAAGCTTTAGAGGTTTTGTCGATGGGCGTGTCCGTGGCGGCCTCACAAACTTTAACGATTCGCCACAAAACCTGAAGTCATTATAACTCAGGCATGCATTATACGATCTGCCTCAAAATTCACATGTTTAATAAGAGTCCAGACCAGAACAAGTTTACATGCCGATATCCAGATACAGTTATAGCGCCACCTGCTGACCACAGAAAATGTCATGATTTACAAAGTAATAAACTCATCCCACAAATGTTTTCATATCAGCACCAAATTTGGTTGGTTGTGTATCTGAAAGCTCAAGCGATGATATATTGTGAAGATCTAGAGTTTTCGTAGAGGGGCGTGTATGTGGTGGCATGACAAACCTCAACGCTTCGCCATGAAAAAGGAAGTGCTTATAACTCAGGCACACAATGTCTGATCTGCCTGAAACTTCACATGGTTGATTAAATTCCTCTCCTGAAGACATCTAAATGCCAATATTGAGTCAGTCATAGCGCCACCTAGTGACAGAAGGTAGTTTTGCTTATAACTCAGCCACACAATGTCCAATCAGCCTGAAACTTCACAGGGTTGATAAAAGTCCTCTCCTGAAGACATCTACGTGCCAATATTGAGTCACAGTCATAGCGCCACCTGCTGGCAACAGGTAGTTTGGCTTATAACTCAGCCACACAATGTCCGATCTGCCTGAAACTTCACATGGTTGATTAAATTCCATTACTGAAGGCATCTACATGCCAATCTTAAGTCACAGTTATAGCGCCACCTGCTGGCAGTTGGTAGTTTGCATTATAACTCAACCACACAAAGTCCGATCTGCCTGAAAGTTCACATGGTTGATAAAAGTCCTCTCCTGAACACATCTACATAACAACATTGAGTCTGTCGTAGCGCCACCTGCTGACAAAAGGCAGTTTGGCTTATAACTCAGCTAAACAATGTTCGATCTGCCTGAAACTTCACATGATTGATAAGATTCCTCTCCTGGTGACATCTACATGCCAATCTTGAGTCACAGTCATAGCGCCACCCGCTGAGAGGAGGAGGTTTGGCATAAATCGGTGATTTTCTCAGATTTTTTAAATATAATGGCTTAAATTATTACTGTTCGCTGTTCTCTGTCATCCTGAGGCCACCGGGCGGCGGTGAGCCCGGGTGCGAGGTCCCTATCATCGCTGCTTGCAGCTTTAATTAGGGACCGAGCACCGAAACGGTGCGTAGGCCCTATTGGAATTGCTCCGTTTTTTATTATTATTATTATTATTATTATTATTATTCCGCCCCCTATCGGGGCACTTTTAAGGGTCTAAACATGCCCGAAAACTCATGAAAATTTGCACACACACCAAACCCGGTGTAAATAGCAGGTTGATATGGGTCTCGGAAGTGGGCGTGGCAAAATGACTCGACAGCGCCACCTAGAAAAATTAAACGGACGAGCCCCCGATCCACGAATCACACACATGCACGAAAATTGGCACACACCTTAAACACGCCAAAACATACGAAAAAGTCTCTTGGAGCCATATCTCAAACCCAACAGGAAGTCGGATATTTTTGACTTCATGCGGCGAAAAAGTGGCGTTTTTGCCATTTCCAAGCGTTGTATTTTAACGAACTCCTCCCAGGGATTTTATCCGATCGACACCAAAATTGGGTTTTGTCATCTAAAGGCCTTGGCGATGTTAAATTGCGAAGCTTTAGAGTTTTCGTCGATGGGCGTGTCCGTGGCGGCCTCGCAAACTTTGACAATTCGCCACAAAACAGGAAGTCGTTATAACTCAGGCATGCATTATCCGATCTGCCTCAAAATTCACACGCTTGATAAGAGTCCTGACCTGAACACGTTTACATGCCAATATCTAGATACAGTTATAGCGCCACCTACTGGCCACAGGAAATGACATGTTTTACACTGTAACAAACTCCTCCCACAAATTTTATGGTATCAGCACCAAATTTGAGTGGTGTCATCTGAAAGCTCTATCGGTGATATATTGTAAAGATCTTGAGTTTTTGCAGAGGGGCGTGTCCGTGGCGGCATGACAAACCTCAACGCTTCGCCATGGAACAGGAAGTCCTCATAACTCAACCACACAAAGTCTGATCAGCCTGAAACTTCATATGGTTGATATACGTCATCTCTTGAACACATCCACATAACAATATTGAAGTGGGCGTGGCAAAATGACTCGACAGCGCCACCTAGAAAAATTAAACGGTCGAGCCCCTGATCTACGAATCATGCAAATGCGCGAAAATTGGCACACACCTCTAACACGCCAAAACATACGAAAAAGTCTCTTGGAGCCATATCTCAAACCCAACAGGAAGTCGGATATTTTTAACCTCCTGCTGCAAATAAGTGGCATTTTTGCCATTTCCAGGCGTTGTATCTTAACGAACTCCTCCTAGGGATTTTATGCTATCGACACCAAAATTGGGTTTTGTCATCTAAAGGCCTTGGCGATGTTAAATTGCGGAGCTTTATAGTTTTTGTCGATGGGCGTGTCCGTGGCGGCCCCGCAAACTTTGACGATTCGCCACAAACCGGAAGTCATTATAACTTAGGCATGCATTATCCGATCTGCCTCAAAATTCACATGTTTAATAAGAGTCCAGACCAGAACACGTTTACATGCCAATATCCAGATACAGTTATAGCGCCACCTGCTGGCCAAAGGAAATGTCATGATTTACAGAGTAATAAACTCCTCCCACTATTTTTTTTGTATCAGCACCAAGTTTGGTGGGTTGTTATCTGAAAGCTTAAGTGATGATATATTGTCAAGATCTAGAGTTTTTGCAGAGGGGTGTGTCCGTGGCGGCATGACAAACCTCAACACTTCGCCCTGGAACAGGAAGCCCTTATATCTCAACCACACAAAGTCAGATCAGCCTGAAACTTCACATGGCTCATAAAAGTCCTCTTCTGAACACATCCCCAAAACAGTAATGAGTCAGTCATAACGCCACCTGCTGGCAGAAGGTAGATAGGCTTATAACTCAGCCAAACAACATCTGATCTGCCTGAAACTTCACATGGTTGATTAAATTCCATTACTGAAGGCATCTACATGCCAATCTTAAGTCACAGTTATAGCGCCACCTGCTGGCAGATGGTAGTTTGCATTATAAATCAACCACACAAAGTCCAATCTGCCTGAAACTTCAAATGGTTGATTAAATTCCTCTCCTGAACACATCCCCATAACATAATTGAGTCTGTCGTAGCGCCACCTGCTGACAAAAGGCAGTTTGGCTTATAACTCAGCTAAACAATGTTCGATCTGCCTGAAACTTCACATGGTTGATAAGATTCCTCTCCTGGTGACATCTACATGCCAATCTTAAGTCACAGTCATAGCGCCACCTGCTGAGAGGAGAAGGTTTGGCATAAATCTGTGATTTTCTCCGATTTTTTTAAATATATCGGCTTAAATTATTACTGTTCGATGTTCTCTGTCATCCTGAGGCCACCGGGTGGCGGTGAGCCCGGGTGCGAGGTCCCTATCATCGCTGCTTGCAGCTTTAATTATTATTCTTCTTCTTCTTCTTCCGCGGAATGAATCGCGGTTTTGAGGGGCTAAACATGCCCGAAAACTCACGAAACTTTGCACACGCCTCAGAAGAGGCGAAAATTTACGTTTGTTATGGGCTTCGGAAGTGGGCGTGGCAAAATGACTCGACAGCGCCACCTAGAAAAATTAAACGGACGAGCCCCCGATATACGAATCACGCACATGCACGAAAATTGGCACACACCTCAAACACACCAAAACATACGAAAAAGTCTCTTGGAGCCATATCTCAAACCCAACAGGAAGTCGGATATTTTTGACTTCCTGCGGCGAAAAAGTGGCGTTTTTGCCATTTCCAGGCGTTGTATTTTAACGAACTCCTCCTAGGGATTTTATCCGATCGACACCAAAATTGGGTTTTGTCATCTAAAGGCCTTGGCGATGTTAAATTGCGAAGCTTTAGAGTTTTCGTCGATGGGTGTGTCCGTGGCGGCCTTGCAAACTTTGATGATTCGCCACAAAACAGGAAGTCGTTATAACTCAGACATGCATCACCCGATCTGCCTCAAAATTCACACGTTTAATAAGAGTCCTGACCTGAACACGTTTACATGCCAATATCCAGATATAGTTATAGCGCCACCTGCTGGCCACAGGAAATGACATGTTTTACACTGAACCAAACTAACTCCCACAAATTTTATCGTATCAGCACCAAATTTGAGTGGTGTTATCTGAAAACTCTAGCGATGATATATTGTAAAGATTTAGAGTTTTCGGAGAGGGGCGTGTCCATGGCGGCACGACAAGGCTCAACGCTTCGCCATGGAACAGGAAGTCCTTATAACTCAACCACACAATGTGCGTTCTGCCTGAAACTTCACAAGGTTGATAAAAGTCCTCTCCTGAACACATCTTCATAACAATATTGAAGTGGGCGTGGCAAAATGACTCGACAGCGCCACCTAGAAAACTTAAACGGACGAGCCCCCAATCTACGAATCACGCACATGCACGAAAATTGGCACACACCTCAAACACGCCAAAATTCACGAAAAAGTCTCTTGGAGCCATAACTCAAACCCAACAGGAAGTAGGATATTTTTAACTTCCTTCGGCGAATAAGTGGCATTTTTGCCATTTCCAGGCGTTGTATTTTAACGAACTCCTCCAAGGGATTTTATCCGATCAACACCAGAATTTGGTTTTGTCATCTAAAGGCCTTGGCGATGTTAAATTGCGCAGCTTTTGAGTTTTTATAGATGGGCGTGTCCGTGGCGGCCTCGCAAAGTTTGACGATTCGCCACGAAACAGGAAGTCGTTATAACTCAGGCATGCATTATCCGATCTGCCTCAAAATTCATACGTTTAATAACAGTCCTGACCTGAACACGTTTACATGCCAATATCCAGATACAGTTATAGCGCCACCAGCTGGCCACAGGAAATGACATGTTTTACATTGTAACATACTACTTCACCAAATTTTATTGTATCAGCACCAAAATTGGGTCTTGTCATCTGAAAGCTCTAGCGATGATATATTGTGAAGATCTAGAGTTTTAGCAGAGGGGTGAGTCCGTGGCGGCATGAAAAACCTCAACGCTTCGCCATGGAACAGGAAGTCCTTATAACTACACCACACAATGTCCGATCTGCCTGAAACTTCACATGGTTGATAAAATTCCTCTCCTGAACACATCCACAGAACAATATTGAGTCAGTCATAGCGCCACCTGCTGGCAGAAGGTAGTTTGGCTCATAACTTAGCCACACAATGTCTGACCTGCCTGAAACTTCACATGGTTGATTAAATTCTTCTACTGAAGGCATCTACATGCCAATCTTGAGTCAGTTATAGCGCCACTTGCTGGCAGAAGGTAGTTTGCATTATAACTCAACCACACAATATCCAATCAGCCTGAAACTTCACATGGTTGATGAAAGTACTCTCCAGTGCACATCTACATAATTATATTGAGTCTTTCATAGCGCCACCTGCTAGTAGAAGGTAGTTTGGCTTATAACTCAGCCACACAATGTCTGATCTGGCTGAAAATTCACATGGTGGATAAGATTCCTCTACTGAAGACATCTACATGCCAATCTTGAGTCACAGTCATAGCGCCACCTGGTGACAGGAGGAAGTTTGACATAAATTTGTGATTTTCTCGGGTTCTTTATATACATCGGCTTAAATTAATATTGTTCGCTGTTCTCTGTCATCCTGAGGCCACCAGACGGCGGTGAGCCCGGGTGCGAGGTCCCTATCATCGCTGCTTGCAGCTTTAATTATTAGGGACCGAGCACCGAAACGGTGCGTAGGCCCTATTGGAATTGCTCCGTTTATTATTCTTCTTCTTCTTCTTCTTCTTCTTCTTCTTCTTCTTCTTCCGCGGAATGAATCGCGGTTTTGAGGGGCTAAACATGCCCGAAAACTCACGAAACTTTGCACACGCCTCAGAAGTGGCGAAAATTTACGTGTATTATGGGCTTCGGAAGTGGGCGTGGCAAAATGACTCGACAGCGCCACCTAGAAAATTTAAACGGACGAGCCCCCGATCTACGAATCACGCACATGCACGAAAATTGGCACACACCTCAAACACACCAAAACATACGAAAAAGTCTCTTGGAGCCATATCTCAAACCCAACAGGAAGTCGGATATTTTTAACTTCCTGCGGCGAAAAAGTGGCATTTTTGCCATTTCCAGGCGTTGTATTTTAACGAACTCCTCCTAGGGATTTTATCGGATCAACACCAAAATTGGGTTTTGTCATCTAAAGGCCTTGGCGATGTTAAATTGCGAAGCTTTAGAGTTTTCGTCGATGGGCGTGTCCGTGGCGGCCTCGCAAACTTTGACGATTGGCCACAAAACAGGAAGTCATTATAACTCAGGCATGCATTATCAGATCTGCCTCAAAATTCACACCCTTGATAAGAGTCTTGACCTGAACACGTTTACATGCCAATATCCAGATACAGTTATAGCGCCACCTGCTGGCCACAGGAAATGACAAGATTTACAGAGTCACAAACTCCTCCCACAAATTTCATCGTATCAGCACCAAAATTGGGTGGTGTTATCTGAAAGCTCTAGCGATGATATATTGTGAAGATCTTGAGTTTTTGCAGAGGGGTGTGTCCGTGGCGGCATGACAAACCTCAATGCTTCGCCATAGAACAGGAAGTCCTTATAACTCAACCACACAATGTCCGATCAGTCTGAAACTTCATATGGTTGATTAAATACTTCTCCTGAACACATCCCCATAACGATATTAAAGTGGGCGTGGCAAAATGACTCGACAGCGCCACCTAGAAAAATTAAACGGACGAGCCCCCCATCTACGAATCACACACACGCAAGAAAATTGGCACTCACCTCAACCACGCCAAAACATACGAAAAAGTCTCTTGGAGCCATATCTCATACCCAACAGGAAGTTAGATATTTTTAACTTCCTGCGGCGAAAAAGTGGCATTTTTGCCATTTCCAGGCGTTGTATTTTAACGAACTCCTCCTAGGGATTTTATCCGATCAACACCAAAATTGGGTTTTGTCATCTAAAGGCCTTGGCGATGTTAAATTGCGAAGCTTTAGAGTTTTCATCGATGGGCGTGTCCGTTGCGGCCTCGCAAACTTTGACGATTCGCCACAAAACAGGAAGTCATTATAACTCAGGCATGCATTATCCGTTCTGCCTTAAAATTCACACACTTGATAAGAGGCCTGACCTGAACACGTTTACATGCCAATATCCAGATACAGTTATAGCGCCACCTGCTGGCCACAGGAAATGACATGTTTTACATTGTAACATACTCCTTCACTAAATTTTATCATATTAGCAGCAAAATTGGTTGGTGTCATCTGAAAGCTCTATCGGTGATATATTGTGAAGATTTAGAGTTTTCGCTGAGGGGCATGTCCGTGGCGGCATGACAAACCTTAACGCTTCGCCATGGAACAGGATGTCCTTATAACTCAACCACACAATGTCTGATCTGCCTGAAACTTCACATGGTTGATTAAATTCCTCTCCTGAACACATCCACATAACAATATTGAGTCAGTCATAGCGCCACCTGCTGGCAGAAGGCAGTTTGGCTTAAAACTCAGCCACACAATGTCTGATCTACCTGAAACTTCACATGGTTGATTAAAATCCTCTCCTGAACACATCTACATAACAATATTGAGTCTGTCATAGCGCCACCTGCTGGCAGATGGTGGTTTGCATTATAACTCAACCACACAAAGTCCGATCTGCCTGAAACTTCACATGGTTGATAAAAGTCCTCTCCTGAACACATCTACATAACAACATTGAGTCTGTCATAGCGCCACCTGCTGACAAAAGGCAGTTTGGCTTATAACTCAATCAAACAATGTCTGATCTGCCTGAAACTTCACATGGTTGATAAGATTCCATTACTGAAGGCATCTACATGCCAATCTTGAGTCACAGTCATAGTGCCACCTGCTGGCAGAAGGTATTTTGCATTATAACTCAACCACACAAAGTCAGATCTGCCTGAACATTCAAATGGTTGATAAAAGTTCTCTCCTGAACACATCTACATAATAATATTGAGTCTGTCATAGTGCCACCTGCTGACAGAAGGTAGTGTGGCTTATAACTTAGCCACACAATGTCTGAACTGTTTGAAACTTCACATGGTTGATTAAAATGTTCTCCTGAACACATCTACATGCCAATATTGAGTCACAGTCATAGCGCCACCTGCTGGCAACAGAAAATTACTTATAACTCAGCCAAACAATGTCCGATCTTCAAAAAAAATTGACATGGTTGATATGATTCCTTTTCTGAAGACATCTACATGCCATTTATGAGTCACAGTTATAACGCCACCTGCTGGCAGAAGGTAGTTTGGCTTTTAACTCAACCATGCAATGTCCGATCTGCCTGAAACTTTACATGGCTGATAGAATTTCTCTCCTGACGACATTTACAAGCCAAGTCAATCATAGCGCCACCTGCTGACAGAAGGAAGTTTGGCTCATAATTACCACACAATGTCTGACCTGCCCCCAAAATTTACTTTCGATAAGACTGCTCCTCTGAAGACATCTACAAGCCAATTGTGAGTCACAGTCATAGCACCACCTGCTGACAGAAGGTAGTTAAGCTTGTCATTCAGCCACACAATGTATCTTCATTTTAGTTTTATTTTAACAAAATCACACATTCTATTTAAACTTTTTTTTAATGATTAGAAATGTGGTCCAATCCCTGTCTTAAAAACCGTAATGTGATACAAACTATGAAATTTGTAATCCAGTTAACCAGTGATTATAGATGTAATAACAATATTAATATAATGTATGTAGTTGTTAGAACAAGCAAGGACACTGCAGGGAATTGAACCCCATCCCAGTAAACCAGGAGTACCATTACCAGTGTCTTTTGCTTTTTGAAACTACATATGTGGAAAAGCAAAACCTGCATTAGCAACAACATTGCATTTGACACATGAACAATTTTTAGAGGGGAATTATGACCAAAATGATACATTTAAAAACAAATTCATAATAAGATTAATGCTAAATTCTATGTGTAATTTTCTATTTTAGCTAAAATTACATAACAAATAACATAATTTCTATATTATCATAATTCTATATTAAAAAGTAATTTATTTTAGACATTTTGGTGCTAAATAACAATAACAACAAAATATATATTTTAAAGCTTTTTTATATAATATTATATTTAATGGTTGATTATATAATGTTCTGTTCAAATATTAGGAAAATTATTTTCTTATTATGGCTGTCAAGTTAGTGGTATAAAGTAATTTTCTTTAATTTTTAAGTGCAAAATATCTACTTCATAATAATACTTTATTATTCCATTTCATAATATTCTGCGTCAACTGTCTAACAAATTAGTAAAAATTATTAGTGCAAAATAATGTTCATAAAAATGATTGGACATAATGATGAATTCAATTATAGATTATGTCTATATTAAAAAGTAATTTATTTTAGTCATTTTGGTGCTAAATAACAATAACAACAAAATTTATATTTTAAAGCATTTTTATATAATATTATATTTAATGGTTGATTATATAATGTTATTCTCAAATATTAGGAAAGTTATTTTCTTATTATGGCTGTCAAGTTAGTGGTATAAAGTAATTATCTTTAATTTTAAGTGCAAAATATCTACTTCATAATAATACTTTATTATTCCATTTCATAATATTCTGTGTCAACTGTCTAATAAATTAGTAAAAATTATTATTATTATGTTTACTCTTAAGGGGAAAATATTTACTATACAAAGTATTTTGTAAGTAACATTATATTCAAATGTTGGTTATGTTACCTAATTTTATACTGAGTATCAAAAAGACTAGGTGCCAAATTTTTATATCACAAACTGGTCTTTTAGTTTCAAATATGTTCTGTTGTTGAGTGCTAGGCAGTATTTTAATAAAAAATTAAAGAATTAATATATATTTGAGTTATAATACAAGTTGTGCAATTTGGAATTGTAATTGCAATTGCAATTTGGAAGTACTAATTGAGACAAAAATGATTAAACGTTAAAATGTAAACATGTTGTTGCAATGCAGGAAAAAAAAACCATTATTGTAAAAGCTAAAGTTGTACTTCTAGAATGTAAATTTCTGTTTACTTTCTGTGTCTAACAAATGAATTTAACCTGTCACATTTCTACCTTGCAGTGAAGAAGCACTGCAATACCTGCAATATTTAGCTCGGCAGCGTCAACTTTGTATGCACTTTCTGCCTTATCTGCTTAATAAAGCAGAACAGCTAATCCAACAACTGATCAAACATCAACTCATCAACATTAAAAGAGTTAGGTGTAAAAGAACATAAAATACCCTCATGATCACTAAAATGTGTTGGAAGTACAATTGCTTCAACATTGTAATGTTCTGTTTTTACATATACATGATCAATTAATGTGTCTTTTTCTGTTGTGGTTTGTGTGACATGTTGAACAAACCCTCTTTCTGTCATAAATTTGCAAATAGTTGAAGACTTAAAAATGTTGTCATTGAAATCTCCCAAGACAACAATCGTACTGTTTATGGGTTCTAGAAAGTCCAGTAATTTGCCAAGATTTCCTTTAAACAGAGACATGGGATATGTTGGTGGCCGATAAATAACTGCTGTTAATATGTTGTATGTAATACAGTTACATACAACACATTCTAAATTCACTTTTGGTGTCTGGATAATATTAAACAACAACTTGTTTGAAGCATAAAGTCCAACACCACCATGTTGTTGAGTTTGTAATTCTTTTAATATTGGATTACTGGAATGGTAAGACAAACTTCGCGGTTGACTATGAAAACTGTACTCATCAATGTGTACAGTTTCTGATAAGGTATCTGCAGGTAACCATGTTTCTGTAACAGCAATGCAATCAGCCTGCAAATGCTGAGTACGAAAAACCAAATCTGCTAAATGTTGTTTCAAATTTTGTACATTCATTAAAAATATACTGAATGCTTGGGTATTCACTTTAGGGTATGATGTATTTCCAATAAAGAATTTAGGCATGCTTTGAATTGCATCCTTAATGCTGTCTTTACAGTATATAGCCTTTTCTTTAAAATCTTCAATAATCAAACCTGACAAAGATCTAACACGGCTTAAAGCAACATATGCTTGTCCAGGTGCAAATATCTTTTTAAGAGAGACTACTGCATTATCAACACTAATTCCTTGTACTTTGTGTACTGTACAAGCCCAAGCAAGTTTTAGAGGAAATTGTCGTCGTAATGCACCTTTACTGTTTACTCTTTCCTCTTCTGGTTTAATACCTACAGAACCTATTTCAACTGCAGAAGCAAATCCAGAGCATTTTCTTCTTTGTGCGCCAACCTGAATGTCATCAAACTTTACGTATACTGTTTGAGGGAACTTGTTGTTATCGCTAGGAAAAACTACATTTGTTACTGTGCCACACACCCCATTAACCAGGCCGTCCATTACATCTACATTTTTACATAGCATAACACGAGCACCATCTCCTAAAAACAGTGTTTCTTCTAAGCATGTATTAAAAGATTTGGCATGATGGCCACTTTTCAACTCAAGTTTACCTGTCTTGTTATTATGTCCAAAATCTTGAGCATCTATCTCAAAATGTTCAGGACAAGATTTAAATAGCTGCTGAAGATTATGCTCATTTACTTGTTTGTTTGTAGGATAAATATGTAGAGCTGTGCTGACTTCGCCCGTTTCACATTTTTTCAAAATATCAATGTCGCTCTTTAACATTGGAGTCACTTTTGTTCGAATTCGTATTCTATTTAATAACTTTGCAAATGTTTCATCTTTCTGTCTAACTATTGTTTTCAATTCTACAATGTAAAAAAGAGAAGACCACAGGTTAATACCTAGCATGTCATCAACATACAGCGGTTTCCCTCTCACTGGCGGTAACTGAAAAAAATCTCCAACAGCAATGATGCTTGTGTTCCCGAAGGGGGAGAAGTCACCAGTTTGTTTAATCTGCCTAAGTCTGCCATGAATATAAGCTAATAAATTGTGATCAACCATTGATATTTCATCAATTATTAAAATCTGTAGATCACAATATTTAGCACGCAGACAATTAAGCTTCTCTTCACCTAAAGGGGTGTATGGTAATCGAACATCTTTCCCAATGCTAAATGTGTTGTGAATGGTTGCTGCATGCAAATTATATGCTGCAATTCCAGTTGGAGCAGTTAACAAAACACTAATATTATCAGGATGACGACACACTGTAGACAGTATCCTCATTGCTTCATACTGAATAGCTTTAATTAAATGGCTTTTTCCTGTCCCTGCACCACCAGTAATAAATAAATGTAATGGGCTGGGATTTTTGCCCATTGCCTGATCTAAACACCATTGTCTAATTTCATAAAAAATAGATAACTGTGTTTCGTTTAAAGATCTTATTAGGGCCAAGCCATCTCTTCTACACATTATGTTATTTTTCTTTTCCAAATGTGCAACCTTCTGATTAGCTTCTGATGCTAAATCTGGAATATGTTCCTCATGTTCTTCCACTTGCTGTAATTTGTCTTTCATTTCATCAATGCAAAGTAAACGCTCTAACTCTTGCTCTGGGCACAACTCACACCAGCCATCTTCTATTACACCAGTACTATTAATTACAACTTCTACATTGTCCAATTCATCTGCCTCCATTTCAAAGTTTTTTCTATTTAAATCTACAACTGACTTGACTGAATGACTTGTGCCATCATTAAATGTCACATGACCATTTCTGTAAAACTCTTCAAATGTATTACAGTTTGGTGGCTTTAGCTGCAAATCTACACGGTATGGCAAAAACAACTGCAGAATACTTTGAAAAAATGCTTCTGGATTTTTTTCCTCAGAAAAACGCACATAACGAACCACCGCAGGCTGTGTTCGTGTTCTTTTAGTGATAAAACCACAGCCATTCTTCAATTTAAGTGGACTTTGGGATTTTTCATTTTTACTTAAAATGCGATATTCTGATGCAAATGTTGCCATACATATATCATTTAAATCATCTGGTCTATTCTTATAGCGATCTACTATGCTTGTCATCCACATGTCATTTGTTGTTAGGCTATTTGATTTTGCTTTATTTCTTAACACATTTAAAGGAAGGCTCATTTTAATGATATTATCGCCTGTTGGAACAAACACAACTTTCCTGGAACACTCCTTCAGATGCATGTTTGTTAACCTATATACTGATTCTTGAGCACACACATCTCTGTTATGTAAATAAGCACTGCCTAAATTTTTCAGTGCCTCTTTTGCACTAACATTTCCATCTTTACGTGCCTCCTTTTGGGCATTACTCAACAACAATCCTATCTCCCTTTCTGACTTTGATATGTAGGAAATTATATAAACAACACAAGCATATGCATCTACAACATACTGTATGTCTAAATTCGCATTCCAGCATTTTAACAGCGGCTTGCTATATTGATTGATCCATGCCTCATTAACTTGTCTTTTCAACACAACTTGTGTATTACGACTAAAAGTTTTGTATGCACGCTCAAAAGTGGCTTGATTTATTCTGAGATGTTTAAATAAGTGTTCCTCACTGTTAAAGTTGCAATTCTCATCTGAAAGAGCCTTCTTGATGGCTAATAAAATGTCACCTGCCTGTTCTCGCTTCATTTTAAACTCCACTGGACCTTCATTTGCACATGCACATTTTTTTTTGTTAAATTATCTACCTTCTTATCTACCTTACATTTACACTTTTTCTTTGTATCACTTTTACCTCGACATATAAATGTTCGTGTAGATGCTGGCCTAGGAAAATTAAAACGACAAATAGTATTTTTCTTTCGGCAAGTTTTGGAATGTCGTTTTGAATGATGTTGCACAGTTTTTACTGTGTCCAACAATGTATCATCCTGTGACGGTAATTCACAAGTTACATAATTATCTATAAATTGAATTACCTCTTCGTCTGTATTTTTATCAATCACTGGGGCATTCTCAATCCAAAATAGGCAATGGACATGAGGTGAACCACGCTGCTGAAATTCAACTCTGTAAAAATAATCCTTAATTTTACCTATTGGATGGGATGCAGACATAAGTACTTCCCTTAAAAAACAATGCCACCGAAAATCAAACATTCTTGCTGCAGTGACAGGATTGCGGCGCAACAGCTCACATCTATCTGCCCATTGTAATTCTTCAAGGGTCTGTGTTCTACCTTCCTGTTTCAAAATACTATAAAGAAGATTGTTCCACCGCATATCAGCAGAAGAAAATGAACAAAACCAAGTCGGGATACCAAGCTGACGAACACAAGCCAAAAGGTCACGTTGTGCTGTCTGCCAAAAAGCTGGGGTACCTCGAATAGGTTTCAGGAAACGAAACCCATCATCAAATTCTAAAAGTTTCTTTAAATATTCCTCGTTTAATAAATCTTCATTAACTTTTTGAGACATACACCCGCTCATTCCCTTACGCAATGCAATTGATACATTTGACACTACCTGTTCGACCTCAGACATGTACTGGGCAAAAAATATATATTCAACATTTTGTGCAAACCGACCATCAGCATGCAAAATTCGGTTGTTGAAGTACCTGGACAATGTCAAACGTTTGTCTCGACTTTCACGGTATGTATTACATCCAAGTGGAAATAATACTGGGAAGCATTTGGCTTCATTTGCAAAATCAGAAAGTAATTTAACAGGATTGTTCCCTTCTGCTGGCGCCAGATTCACTATATCATCAAAATACTGATCTAATGCTTCTTGGCCAATGTCAACAGGCATGAGACATGTGTCCTAAAACATGCAATGTTGTTGTCTGTCATGCAAGAGCTCATCTTCCCCATTTTCTAGAGATGCTTCACCACTTTAACATGTGTATCACTCTCCTTAACTATAACATCGTCTTGTTCCCTACAAAACTCATTCAGCCAAACTTCATTAAATTCTACATCTTTATAATGCACATTTATCTGTTTTAAACATTTTAATGCTTGTCTTATGTGCATAGTGTCAACAAACTGATACTTATAATGACCTTTATAAGTTAACTTACGTTTTAATTTAACTGGCAACAAAGATCCTTCCATACTTGAAAGGGGCAGCAAGTTAGAAGTTTGCACGATATTTGCAGGAACACAGGTTACTGGACCATGAACACCATTTTGTCCTCCTTTTGGTAATGCTAGCATTTTTATAAACGGTATACGTAACGCAATCAAATGTTGTTCTAAACTATTCAAACAAGACAATTCTTCTGGAACAGGATGAACTTTCAACTTGTTCGTTGTACATTCAGGTGGAATTTCACCTTTGTTAATCTTATAATGGCATGTATAACAAATCCACAGCTTGCCTCTAGGTGAATCCAGCCACTGACAGGGCTTTACACGGGTATTATCACATTTGTGTAAATAGTCTTCACTTATGCATTTATCATAAATTGGACCTATTGCTTTCCTGTTATAATATTCCCGGTTACAATGCAAAACTTGATGACGAAACAACAATCGTTGGCAAACACCACACACGAAATCTGGCCCATCTTTTATCATTTCCAAAAAACGCTGCATAACAAAGTCAAATTCTTCTGCTTTTTCTTTGATTTGTTGCCTTTTAAGTTTTATACTTGCTTTAACATGTTGTTTGTGCTCAGTATTTTCACGATACTTTCTTTTACTCATAGATTTTACATTCTGTCTGTGCAGCTGATTTAATCTATATTTCCTTATACTACTTTCTTTGACTTTTTTCCTGTGTAATATGTTGTCTCCATATTTTCTGATGCTCTTCTTAATTTTTTCCCTATGCAACATGTCTCCATCATATTTCCGTTTGCTAACATTCTTTTTCTTTTCCCTATGCAACATGTTTTCTTGATATTTTGTTTTACAATCACTTTTTTTCTTTTCTTTATACAAGACATTTGTTTGATACCTACTTTTGTTTATTACCTTTTTCTTTTCCCTATACAACACATTTTCCTGATTTTAAATTATCTTGCAAAGACAGTTTCTTTATAGAATACTTAGAAATACAATATTTGTTATTTAAAATCACAATGTTTGGGTTTTTGATGAATTCCTACTCATATACTGTGTCTCAAGCAAATTACCCACTTTGCATAAATCAAAACAAACATTTTTATCAGCATGCTTGACACAAATTACAGGCTCAAAATAATTATTCTCACAGTGTTTTAAATAAATTCCATAATTTCCCAGCATTATACTCATGCAACTGTACTCTACCCATATTCCTCCATCATTTATAAACAGATTCACACCTAAAGCATTTGCTGTACATTGAAATTCTATGTCTGAAGCACAATATCCAACATATTGCATATGTGACTTTGAAATATATTCTGACATTGAAGCGAATTCTTTTCCTGCTAAGTTAATGTGCTTTTTGCTTTGATTTTCCATATAATTGACAACAGCAAGTCTAATCTTCCGATGGCTCTTTTCAGAACCACTAACCAATCTAGATACTGCTCTGAAAAAACTATTACCATCCTTTACAACTTTGTCTTACAAACAACACCTAAAGATCTATAAACAGTTGGTACTTGTATATTTTCTTTTTCAAAATTCAAATGTAATTTGTCACATAATGTTTGTGCAGCTTCTGTAGACAGAGGATTAAATGTCATCTGACCTGAATTTTCTAAAATTTGAGCATCAGAATCTTCCACCATTCCCAGTTCACAACAAATGTTATTGTGCATTGCTTTTAACATGCGATGCGATTGTTGTCCGGTCATGAACAGTGTTTCCCTATCAATAAGCTCTTTCTACTTTTTTAAAGTGAGAACATTATTTTTGTCCGTAATCTTTGCTCTAACACTGTACCCTTCAGTGAAACACGTACTGATCTTGCAGTATCCATAACAACTTTGTACTTCAGGCTCATTAACACAAACTACAGTCTCATAGTGGTTTTCATTACAGTTTTCTAAGTAAATACTATGTTTTGAAATAAGCTTACCACTGCAACTGTATTTTAACCAGTGACCATCATAAAATGTAAAAACATCAATTCCTAAATAATCTGCTGTTGCTTGTATTTCAACCTCCGTAGCCCAGCTATTAACAAATCTCATTTTGGACCTGTTAATATACTCTGACACAGATGAATATTCTCTTCGTAAAATATTTCTATATTTTTCACTATTCTTTTCTAAATGCAGCACAACAGCAAGTCGAATTTTTCTGTAATACTTTTGTGTACCAATAACCGCTTGGGAAATAGCTCTAAAAAAACAGTTCCCATTAGCCACAATACTCTCATTTTTGCATGGAACTCCTAATAAGCCAACATGTGAAAATACTGGAACATTTACTTTTTCACAATCCACCTTTAAACGGCTACACAAAGTTTGACAAACATGTTGACAAATAGGACTAAACATCATATTGTTCTTTTTTATATCACGAACAAACTCAACATCTGAATTAACTTCACGAACATCAAATCGTTTTACTTTCTTTGAAGAACTATTGCTTGCTGAAATGTTACGCTTGGTTCTTGCATTATTGTTCACTACTAGAACTCTTCCAGAATCCTCATCAAACTCCATTTCAACTGTTTTGTCAGAGCCTTTACAATTCTCTGCCATTCTTCTAATGGTGACATGAACACCAGCTATTTCAAAAGGTTTTTGCTTTTCACTGAGCCCTTTAGATAAAAGGCAAATGTCTACTACTTCAACTACAACTACTACTACTACTACAACTACTACCGCTACAACTACAACAACTGCAACCTTAATAATGATAATGGTATAAATACTTGTAATAATGATAATGGAAAGATAACAGGACAAGACAGAACAGTAATAATAATAATAATGATTTAAAAAAATAAAAGTAATACCATTTATGACAAAGGTGTCGAGGAGAGGGGAGGATGGGAAATCAGGGAGAGGACAAGTAATAATAATAATAAATAATAATAATAATAACAAATAATAATAGTAGTAAGTAGAAGAGGAGATAGAGGAAAAGAGAAAATAAACTAATGATAATAAACAAAAATTAATAAAATACTAATAATAAAAATAAATAAAATAAAAAATAAAAACAGAAAAGGAAGGGGAGGAGTAGAAGAAAAAGAAAAGAAACAATAAGAGAGAAGAAAAATAAAGTTCAGCAAACAAAGCAATGAGAATAAGCAACAAAAAAAAAAGAATAATAATAATAAAAAAACTGAATAAATAAAAAAGAAAACACTATATCAATGCTAATTATGAATTATACAAACCCACATGGAAGAATAATATTAAAGATATGTATGATAGATTATTACTGTAACTTGATAACTATAATATACTCATGCTGGTAATAATAATAATACTAATAATAATGATAATAATAAAAATAACAACAGCTGTAACAATAAATTGAGGAGGTTGTAGTTGTGTGATGGGCATTGAGGTATATAGTGTTTGTCAGTTGCTTTGTGATGCATTAAAAAAAGTGTAACGTGTGGCATGGATCAGTCCAGTGCAGTGCCCAGGCTGCCATGCCTACGTTACACTTTACCCTGTGAATTTAGTACATGTAAGTAGATTTTTTTTCTTTCCTTTTTTCCCTCTCTTTTTTTCCTCCTCTTCTCTTTCTTTCTTTCTTTTTTTCCCCCTTCATACTTATTCTTTTATTTTTATTTTTTATCTGTTGTTGGACTGGTCAGAAGTATTGGTATATAAAAATAATAATAATAATAATTTATGTATAATAATAATAATAATAATAAATAGAAAACAAATATTATAAATAATAATAATAAGAAAATGAATAAATAACATTGATAGAGACAGGAAAAGGGAACAAATAGAACAAAAGGGAAAGTAAAGAAGTATATAAAGACCGAATTATGATTCTTTTATTTTAATTGTTTACATTATACTTTTTTTCCAATTGATTTATTTATTTTAAATTAGATTTAATAATAGATTTTTTTTTCTTCCTCATCTCTACCTGACCCCCTCTCTCCCCTCCCCTCTGGTTTATGTACTGATGAAGGTGTTGTTAGGGAATGGCTTCAGGCAAAGAGGATCTTCAATGGAGATGTATTCTGTTAATAAGTTTTTCCAGTATGAGATGTGAATGGTATTTCTTGATTTCCAGTTCATGAGGATAGTTTTCTTTGCGATAGTAAGAGCCACCAGCAGAAACTGACCATTTATATTATTTATATTGATTGTGGATATGTCACCTAATATGCAGAGGGAGGGACACAGTGGGATGTGACAACCCATTAAGTTGGAGAGTGAGTCAGTAACCTTTTCCCAAAATGATTACTTGAAGTGCAATACCATAAGGCATGAAGATATGTGTCTGGGGTGTTTTGTGCACAATGTGAACATATTTCTGACGTGAAACCCATTTTAAATAATTTCTGCCCAGTTAAATGTGATCTGTGAAGTACTTTGTACTGTATAAGTTGTAAGTTAGCATTTTTAGTCATGGAAAATGTGTTTTTGCAAATTTGAGTCCAGAATGCAGCATTGGGATTAATAGATAAGTCTGTTTGCCATTTAGCGGTGGGTAGAACTAATGCATTGTCTGATTTTGATATCATTTTGTATATTTGGGAGAGCAATTTTTTAGAGGGAGATATATTGATATTATTTGCCATGTGTATTCTGATGAGTTAGGTTTAATCCAATTGTGTATGTTTTGAAGCTGATTTGCCAAAAAATAGTTGTAAAAATGTGGTGCTTCTAATCCTCCTTGTGTTTTTGGTTTCTGTAGGGTTGTCAATTTAATTCTTGGGGTCTTGTTTTTCCAGTAGAATTGTGTTAAAATTGAGTCTAGAGATTTGAACCAGGTATGTGTGGGTTGTGTTGGAATCATTGAAAATAAATAGTTTATTTTTGGGAGAATGGACATTTTGGTAACTGATATTCTGCCCATGATGGATAGTGGTAAGTTCATCCAGCGTTGCAGATCGTCATCTATTTTTTTAAGTATCGGAGTATAGTTAAGTGCAAACAACTCTGACAGCCTGGCGGAAACATTGATACCCAAATATGTGATATAGTTAGTGCACAGAGGGATTTGTGATGTTTGGGATGTCACATCCACACTGGTGGAATTTAATGGGAGTATAGCAGATTTATTCCAATTGATTGAATATTCCGAAATATTTGAAAAGGTATCAATAAGTTTCATTGTTTCCTGTAATGATGTTTGGGGATTTTGTAAGTATAATAATATGTCATCGGCATAAAGACTTATTTTATGGTGTATGTTTAATGTTTGAATTCCTTTAATATAATTGTTTTGACGGATAGCAGCTGCAAGTGGTTCAATGAATATGGTGAATAAAGAGGGAGAGAGTGGACATCCTTGTCTAGTTCCCCGGTGTAGAGTGAAGCTGCGTGATGTTAGTCCGTTAGTAATGACAGTAGCTGAGGGTGATGTGTAGAGAATTTTGATCCAATTAATAAATGACTCCCCAAAACCAAACCTCTCTAATGTGGAAAACAGGAATTTCCAGTTTACTTTATCGAAAGCCTTTTCAGCGTCGAGGGTGACTATGATAGATTTGTTTTTGTTTATTGATGAGTGGTGTATTAGGTTTATGAGTCTGCGTGTATTGTTTGATGATTTTCTACCTTTAATAAAACCGGTTTGATCAGGATGGATTATGGATGGCATGTTTTTTTTTATTCTATGTGAAAGTGCTTTAGCAATTATTTTAGTGTCTACATTAATTAGTGAGATTAGACGATAGCTTGACGGTAATGTTGGGTCTTTATTGGGTTTGAGGAGAAGTGTAATTGTGGCTGTGTTCATGGTATCTGGAAGCTTTGAATTTTGTTTTGATTCGTTAATCAACCGGATGAAAAGTGGTGATAAAATTGACCAAAAGTGTTTGTAGAACTCAGCAGGGAACCCATCAGGTCCTGGTGATTTATTATTGGGCATGAGTTTAAGAGCATTAGAAATTTCTAGGTGTGATAAGGGGGATTCAAGACTAGTTGAGGTAAGTTGATATTGCTGAGAAATGAGTGAATGTCATCCTGGGATGGGGTTTTTTCAGGGTAATATAAATTACTGTAAAATTTTTGAAAGATATTATTTATTTCTTCTGGTGAGTTGGTGGGTTTCCCTGCTGAGTCCTTAATGACTGATATTGTTGTTTTTTCTTTATTGTGTTTGATTTGATTAGCCAGATATTTACCAGATTTGTTACTATGATGGAAGTGTTCTTGTCGTAATCTGTGAATAAGGAATTGAGTGTGTGTATTAATTAATTTATTTAATTGTGATTTATATTTTCTTAGCAAATCTTGTGTTTCTTCTGTTGGATTATTTATGTTAATGTCTTCTAGATCTTTAATTTTCTGTTCCAGTTCAGCTTGATGTTCTTTCTCTTTCTTTTTTTTGTAAACGAAATATGAAATTATTTTTCCTCTTAATACTGCCTTTCCTGTTTCCCACAGAAGAGATGGGGATGTTTCAGGGGAGTCATTTATCTCTAGAAAGCATGCCCACTCTCTTTTAAAATAACTGTCAAAATCCTGATCTTGAAGAAGAGAGGTGTTGAATCGCCATCTAGGAATGGGCTTATGTCTGGTGATTATATTCAGTTTTATTGTTACAGGAGCGTGATCACTAATGATTATTGGGTGGATCTTTGATTCAGAAATATTGGATATAATAGAATTACTAGTGAGAAAATAGTCAATGCGGGAGTATGAATGATGAACAGGTGAATAAAATGAGAATGCTTTAATGTCCGGATGTTGGAGGTGCCAACTATCGCCAAGACCCATGTCACTCATGAACTGTTTTATAGAGTCTGTAGATTTCCAGATGTGTTTTTTGCCGATATTATTAAATCTGTCTGTAGTTGGGTCTAAAACTGTGTTGAAATCACCTGCTATTATGATGGGGCAATTAGAAAGATTTGAAATGGAGGAAAAAAAAGATGGGTCATCTGTATTTGGGCCATATAAGTTTCCTATTGTAAGTGAGTAATTGTTAATTGTAATGTTAATTATGACAAAACGTCCCTCTGGGTCTGTAATGGTGGTGTTATGAACATATGATATTTTTTTATTTATTAGGATACACACTCCTCTCTGTTTTGTGTTGTAGTGGGCAGAATATGAATGATATTGTGATGATTTGATTTTGTTTTGATCAAGTTCTGATAAGTGAGTTTCTTGTAAAAGGCATATGTCTGCTTGTAGTTTACTTAAATGATTAAAAACTTTGATCCTCTTTGCCTGGGAGCCGAGTCCACGGACGTTCCAGGATAGAAATTTGATTGATGACATAATTTTAAAGGATTACAAAATAAGTAGGTAAATAATAGCAACGTATATTGATAAACAAGTCTGTTTTTACTGCAAATACATAAATGTTACTGTATGTGTTTGAAAAAGTGTGAAATTGTACCTGTGTCTGTGTGTATGACATGACAAAATGTACACAATACAATAATGACCAAACAAAAATGACTTTAAATACCAACATAAAGTTAAAGGTGGGAGGGGGGATGAGACCTAGGTGCGATAACAAAACTATAATCTAGTGATATGAGGGAGATGAATAGAGAGATGAGGTAACATTACGGGAGTGATGCGTTCAAAAAAGCCAGGGGGTAATGTCCTTGTCACGATATAACTGTCCATCTATGTATAATTTGTCCACTGTAATGATTTCTCGTTTTCCTTCGTTCATTTTTTGTTTTCTGATTGGAAAGAGTTTTTTTCGACGTTCGAGAATTACCTTTGGGTATTGTTCGTTGAGTCCGTAAGTTGTACCTTTAAGTTGTCTTCCTTGTTTTTGTACCAGTTCTTTGTGTTTGTAGTGTTCGAATTTTGCAACGATAGGACGCGGTCGGCTGTTGTTATGTTGGGAACGGATGCGGTGGACACGATGAAAGGTGATGTTCTGTACCGTTTCAGCTGGCAGTTTGAGTTGTTTTGTCATGAAATCCTTGATTAATTTTTCGGGGTCGTCTGGAGTTTGGTCCGGGATGCCTGTGAAAACTAGATTGTCTCTCATGCTGCGTGCTTGTAAGTCCAATACATTTTCCTTTATTGATTTGTTTTCTGTGACAACAGAGGTGAGTTGAGCGGTAAGTGCGTGAACTGAGTCCTTTAAAAAATTGTTTTCTTTAGTGAGTGTGTCAATCTGTTCTTGGCTGAATTCTAAACTGTGACGGAGTTCTTGGAATTCTTTGTGAATGACTTCTATTAGTGCGATTCTTGTGTCGAGTCCGGAGAGTTTATTTTCAATTGAGCGTAATATTTCGCTTACCTCGGTACAGCAAGATGGTGAGGAGGGTGGTAAATTCATGCTTGAAGGAGAGTCGGGACGGGGTCTCTTGAAGTTTGGAGCGGGATTACCTTTTTTGTTGTGGTCTGTTGTGTCCATGTTGCAGCAGTATGTGTTGTAATGTACGTCGATGTATTCTTCAAGTTGATCCAGGATGAAAAAAAAGAAAAATTATAGTCCAGTTGCAATGATGTAGTCAAATTTTTGATGGGTGAAACACACGGAGAAAAGTGAAAATACGGAGGAAAAAAGTTTTCGGAGTTGTTTGCTGTCTAGCAGACAGGCGCCGCCATTTTGGATCTCGCACTCAGGTCTCGCAGGCTCTCGCGTTACTCAGCCATCCTGTGATCCCCTCTCTACATCTGATCCCCTCTCTACATCTGATCCCCTCTCTACATCTTTGTCCAATTCTTGATGCATCTGTGTATATTTCAGTTGTTTCACTGTATTTTTCCCTTATATAATTTTCCACTTGTTTACTGTCAATCTCATTTTCTTGTTTTTCTTTCATTATTTCAAAATCAACTTCCAAATCATTAAGCAGCCATGTGGGAACTACTGGAAATACTATAGTGGGTGAAATTTTTATTGTATCTATTTCCATATCATTTATTTTTTGTTGTATTGTCCATCCATAACCTTTAATGCCCTGTTTCTCTCGTTCTTGGCATTGCATCAGAACTGTCTGTGCTATGTGATTTTCATTATGGCCTTTCAAGTTCGCCCAGTATACTACCTCCAGCTGATCTCTCCTAAGGTGTAAAGGCATCTCTCCCATTTCAACCTGTAATGCTGCTACCGGTGTGGTTTTCATGGCTCCACAGCATACTCTTAATGCTTGGTTTTGGATTACATCTAGCTGTTTTAATGTTGTATTAGCAGCTGATCCATACACCATACATCCATAATCGATCACTGATCTTATCAACCCTGTATAAATAGTTTTTAATGCCACTCTACTAGCACTCCAGTCTACACCACATAGGCACCTCATTACATTTAACACTCTTTTACATTTATCAACCATTTTCCTAATATGTGTGTTCCATGTAAGTCTCCTATCAAACCACAATCCCAGATATTTAAAAGATTCAACATTCTCCAAATCTTTACCTCCCAATTTCAATTTTTAATCCTCTCTTATTTTCTTTTTGGTAAATAACATGGCTTTAGTTTTTTCTTGAGATATTCTAAATCCCCACTTAACTGTCCATTCCTGCACTGTATTTAATATCTGTTGCATTTTCTTCATTATAAATGTTATGTTTCTCCCTCTTTTCCAAATCGCACCATCATCAGCAAATAATGCAACTCCTGTATTATTTTCTATCTCCTTAAAGATCCCATCAAACATTATAGAAAACAAAAAAGGCCTAATAATGCTCCCTTGTGGTGTACCATTTTCAACACTGTAACATTCACTAAATGTACCATTTATTTTAACTGTTATGGATCTTTCTGATAAAAATTCTTTAACCCATCTCAATATGCGTCCTTTAACTCCTATTTGGTTAAGTTTAATTAACACTCCATCTCTCCACAACATGTCATATGCTTTCTCTATGTCTAAAAATACCGCTATTACTGATTCCCTGTTAACCTGTGCTTTTTTAATATCATCTTCAAGCCTTAAGATTGGATCCATTGTCCCTCTACCTTTCCCAAATCCACTTTGATAATTTCCTATCTTTCTTTTAGTTTCAACCCAGTAAACTAATCTGTCATTAATCATTCTTTCCATCGTTTTTCCAATATGCGATGTTAGGGCTATCGGTCTATAACTGGTTGGCTGTTTGGGATCTTTCCCAGGCTTTTTAATGGGAATGATAACTGCTTTCTTCCATTCTTTTGGAATAACTCCTACCTCCCATATCTTGTTATACAACTTCAACAGCACCTCCTTTCCTTTATCAGTTAGGTTTTCTAACATAGTATAACAAATTTAATCTCTCCCTGGAGCCGTTTTCCCTAATTTCTTTAATGCCCTACTAAGCTCAGTCCCTGAGAAATTTATATTTAGTACCTGATCCTCGTCATCTTTCCCTAAATCAAACTGATATCTTTCATAAGTCTCCACCCTCCCTCTTTTTTCCTCTTGGCTTAAATTGTCATTGCTGTGTACTTTAATTAATGTCCTTCCTATAATTTCTGCTATCTCTTTATTATTAATAATAACCCTCTGCCCATCCATCAGCATTGGATATCCATATTCTTTTCCATTTCCTTTCATTTTTTTGATCATTCCCCATACTCTCTCTACTGGCGTTGTTCTACCAATAGACTCACAAAATTGTCTCCAATATTCTTTTTTTGATTTTTTAACCGTTTTCCTAACTATTGCCTGTGCTTGTTTGTATTTCATGAGATTTTGAAAGTTGTGTGTCGTTTTCATTTTTTTAAATGCTTTGTTTCTCTCCTTTATAGCTTTTCTACACTCCTTTGTCCACCATGGAACAATTTTATTAATTATTTTAGGTTTTGATTTAGGTATTGCCATGTTTGCTGCCTCAATTATTCCCCCACTAATTCTTTTACACATATTTTCAACATCTAAGTTATCCTCAATCTTTTGCAACCGATCTTCACTGATTTCCCTAAATTTATCCCAATCTGCTCTTTCTAAAATCCATTTCTCCTCTCTCACTTCAATTTCTTTTGCGCATTCTATTCCTACTTGAGTTTTGCTTGGGTAATGGTCACTTTCAACTGTGTTACCTCTTAATACCTCCCATTCACACCTATCTGCAATATCTTTTGTAACTATTGTAATATCTATTGCTGATTCTGTGCCTCTTGCTGTATTCAATCTAGTTCCTGTCCCGTTATTAATGCACACTAGCTCTTCTTCTTCAATAAATTCTTCAATTACTCTCCCATTATTATCATTTCTGTTACCCCATAATGTACTGTGTGCATTAAAATCTCCACACCAGATAGTTTTTCCATTAATACCCTTCCATATCTCTTCTAACTGTTCCCTCTCTAACAATCTACATGGGTTATAAAAATTTATTATTTTAATATTACCTTCACTTGACCATACCTCCACAATAATATATTATAGTTCATTCCCTCTCTTTACTTCTCTATATTGGATACCTTTTTTTTATAAATGTAATAATTCTCCCACCTTTACCTATTTTCCTATCCATTCTTACTGCATTATAGCCTTTAATATTAAATTCTAGTCTTGATATTAACCATGATTCTTGTACACACACTATATCAGGTTTTTCATTTAAATCATCTATATATTTCTTAAATTCCTGACCATTAGAAATTAAACTCCTCGCATTCCACTGCAGTATAAATATTACCATTATGCAACTCCACCCCATGCTTGTGACTGTTGTTGCTGAACTTCTTCATTTAACGTGTTTCTCACTGATTCCCAAGGGATTCCTTTAATACCCATGTATTTTTCCGCGGCCTTAACTATTATTTTAATCCTTTCCGTCCGACTTGTTGTCTGTGCTGAGCAATTTATCACCTCTGCCATAAAGAGAACAAATTCATTTTTATCCACAATCAGTGTTTCTTCCTTTATTTTATCACATTTTTTACACTTAATCATGTCTTTCCTTTCTTCTCTCATTGTCGGCATCTGACCCATCTGTTCCCTTGTAGGCCTAACTTTCTTTGTTGCTTCTGCATAAGATATACCTTGAGTGACTTTTATTCTCTGTACCTCTTGCATTCTTTTATTTACCTCACACCCTCTGTATGCTGAACTATGTTCTCCACCACAGTTGCAACATTTGAGTTTTGCTTCCTTATCACATTGTCCATACTCATGTTCTCCACTACATTTGCTACATCTCATTTTCCCTTTACAGATCGCTGCAATATGACCATATTTTTGGCATTTGTAGCACCTAACAGGCGGTGGTATGTACATTTTCACTTCATAGCTCATGTATCCTATGAAGACTTTGTCAGGTAGTTTTGTTTCATCAAATGTCAGCATTATCGAAAGACTGTCACATATGGCTCCGTTCCATCTTGTTTTTAAGCGTTTAGCTTCTTTTATTTTAGCATTCGTTATTCCTTCAATCACGTTGTTTAATGACTCACTTACCGGTATGCCTGTGATTACTCCTCTTATAAGTTTTCTGTCATAGACCTCAGAGCATTTCACTTTTTTACCATTTATTTTATTTACTTTGATTGCTTTCTTTTGTTGAGCCTCATCTTTACATGACACCAATAAGCATCCATTCCTTAATTTTTTAGCACATCTTACCTCCCCAATCTCCTTATACAGAGCTTTCGTTAGTTGTATAGGACTCCAATCCTCAAATGTCGCCCCTTCCTGTACTAGTCTAACAAACACATTATACTCTTCATTTCCTTCCTTTACATTGGATCTCATTTCTTCGTCACTATCTAGTTTGTTTTTTCTTTTTTTCCGCTTTTTACCTCTACAGTTTGTCCACGGTTCGCAACTCTCGCTACCCTCCATCTCCTCTACTTCATTTCCTGATCCGTCATTTCCGTCTCCCCACTCCTGACCATTCTCAATCCAGTCGTTGCCAACCGCCTGCACTGCTCCTCCTCCACTTGATGCCGCCATTCTCCTTCCAGACCCCCGGCCCCGCCCATATATAACAAGCTATATCCGTAAACATTTAAAAACACAAACCTTTCTCCAGTTGAATCACAGCGCTAAAGCGGCGCCGCCTGATGACGTCACACGTCACGACAAAATAAAAGTCTTTATTTTGTTTCGCTTTTTTGCCAATTACTCTTCCAGTCATGACTTATTGATACATTTCTCCCATGTTTTTTACTTTATACTATTTCTGCTCTCTCTCTCTCTCTCTCTCTCTCTCTCTCTCAAATTCAAATTCAAAGAGCTTTATTGGCATGACTGTAAAACAAATCACAATGTTGCCAAAGCAATAACAAAATACAGAACATTCATATAGATAAAATAAATATAAGTAATAATAAACAAACACATATACATATCGTTATATTATACATATATGTTGTCACAATAAACAAGTTAATAAAAAAAAGATTAACAATATAATAATAAATGGTAAGGACAGAGAGCTTTAATAAGGGATAAGGGGGTTCAGCCTTTTTCTCTCATATGGTGGCATGAGGACACGTACTGTGCTGCTAGGTGGAGACACTTTTCATTTTCTCCCAAAATATAATGGAGTTTCTCCGTATTTGTGGCTTGCTGGAATTGTGGTAGAATCAGAGACATTTGTGTGAAGTAAGCTTCTCTGATGCTCTGATATTTGCTGCAGTGAGTGAGGAAATGCAGCT
Source organism: Danio rerio (assembly GCF_052040795.2). Taxonomy (NCBI): domain Eukaryota; kingdom Metazoa; phylum Chordata; class Actinopteri; order Cypriniformes; family Danionidae; genus Danio; species Danio rerio. The sequence continues at coordinate 57,930,540 of NC_141024.2, forward strand.
CATCCTCCACAACTCCAGCAGGGCAGTGTGGACACAGTCTGAGCTCTGGGCTCCTCCAGCTGCGCTTGTGTCGGCCCGTCTCCACACTCAGACTGTGTCCACTCAGACGGTACCGGCTCAGCAGCTTTCTCTGACTGGGGCTCTTAATGTTGGTCAGATACGGGGCCAGTTCATAACTAGGTTTAATCTGGTTGAAGCACGCTAACTTTTTTATTTGTTGTATTTTATTTTGCCAATTGACTTTATATTCCTCCTGGGTAATCTTTTCTATTTCTTTAGTCTTTATATGTTGGGACAGGGTTTGTGAATTTAGTTGGTGTTTTTCCACCAGATAGTGCATGGGGTCGCTGGCCGGATGTGCATTTCTATATATGAGGGCTTGCTGATGGTAGCTCTCTGGGCTGGAGTTTGACAGATGGAACCAGAACTTCCCTGCTCTCTTCTGGATTTCTGAGAGCAGAGGGAACCTGCCTAGTTCTGCTCTGCAACCAAGGCTGGGTGTGCTTCTGTGAACTCCGAGGATGTTTTTGCAAAACTCCAGATGAAAGATTTCAACTGGAGTTTTTTCCCAAGATTCATAGTTTAATTTAAATGTGGGTCCCCAGAGAGTCTCTCTCTCTCTCTCTCTCTCTCTCTCTCTCACTGTTGTGATGAGTCAGAAGGCATTGAATCCATTTGCAAGCTTTATTAAGAGCACACATATAAACAAACACAAAGGGGCAATCCAGGAGACAGAACGTGGGACAGGCAAAAGTTCAAAGGCAGGCAGATATCTTACTGGTCAGAATAACAGGCTGGAGATCAGGGGCAGGCAGATGTCTTTCGTAATCGTAGAACAGGCACAGGGTCAGAAACACAGATCAGTCCGAAGCAGGGAGTATGGAACGCTCAGAAATGACAGCCAGGCAAATCAAGACTTCGCAACGAACCGGAGCGTGAGTGTGGTATATATACACGAGAGCTGATGAGTTGCACCTGGACCGTAATCAGTGCCAGGTAGCAGGGCTTATGGGATTTTGAGTCCGTGAGTCGAATCAGAATTCTGGCGATGGTTCCCTCTGGTGGTGCACAAGAGGGTTGGCATCGCCCTCATTTACAACAGAACCCCCCTCCTGCGAGCGGCTCCTGAAGCGAGAAGGCACCTGACGCCGGGGTCTACCGCGCTGTCGGGGGGCTGGTTTCTCTGGGAACCTTTGATGAAACTCTTCCGTGAGAGTTGGGTCTAGAATATCTCTAGCATTCACCCAGGACCGTTCCTCTGGACCGTACCCTTCCCAGTCCACCAGATATTGGAGGGCGCCACCCCGACGTCGAGAGTCCAGCACTTCTCGAACGAGGTAAGCTTCCTCGCCCTCGATCATGACAGGTGGAGGGGTCCTGGTTTCCGATTCCTCCTCAACCGCCTCCTCTCGTGGACCACCAGCGGGTTTGAGTAATGACATGTGGAAAGTAGGAGAAATACGATAATGATTAGGCAAGGCTAAGCGAAAAGACACTGGAGTAATCTGGCGTACAATTTTGAATGGCCCTACATACCTGGGACTGAGTTTGCGGCAGGGCAATCTCAGACGAAGGTCTCGTGTCGACAACCACACCCACTGCCCCGGTTGATACGTGGGTCCCTGGCGTCGGTGACGGTTCGCCTGAATCTCTCTCCTCCTGACTGCCCTCATGAGATGTCTGTGAGCCTGGTTCCAGACATCCTCACTCCGCTGCAGCCAATCCGTGACAGCAGGTAACTCAGTGGGTTCTCCGGACCATGGAAACAGGGGTGGTTGGTAGCCAAGAATACATTTGAATGGCGTAATACCCGTGGCTGGCTTTATTAATGAATTTTGTGCATATTCTGCCCACATCAGATAGCGACTCCAGTCGTGCTGTTGCTGATGACAGTAGGAACGTAGAAATCGAATGACTTCTTGATTCATACGTTCAGTTTGGCCGTTGGATTGAGGATGGTACCCTGAGGTGAGACTAACATTAATATTTAGATTTTTACAGAGAGCGGACCATACCCGGGAAGGGAATTGGGATCCCCTGTCTGACACGATATCATCAGGTAAGCCAAACATTCGAAATACATGATTGCACAGGGCTTCTGCGGTTTCAAAGGCAGAGGGCAATTTGGGCAACGGTATTAGGCGACAAGCCTTGGAGAAACGATCAACCACCGTGAGAATGACTGTGTTGTTCTGGGAAACAGGGAGATCCGTAATGAAGTCCACCGCTATATGGGACCAGGGCCGTTGCGGAACCGGTAGCGGTTGTAACAGGCCAGCAGGGGTTTGGTGAGATGCCTTCGTGCTTTGGCAAATTTTACATTTCTGAACATAATTAATTACATCCTTCGTGAGGGACGGCCACCAGAAACGGGCTTTGACTAACTCCAAAGTTGCAGTGATGCCTGGATGCCCCGAACTGGGAGTGTCATGAATATGGGTCAGTAATCTGGTACGTATGTTATTGGGTACAAAAATCAGGTGATTCGGACAGTCTACTGGAGGGTTGTTTTCTCGGTTGGCCTCTTGGATCTCGGTAAGTATGTCCCACTGTACTGGAGCCACTAGTAAGTTCGTAGGAATAATGGTTTCATCACTAATTGGGGGTTTTATCCTCTGATAGCCTGGATAGTGCATCTGCCTTACTGTTTTTACTCCCTGGTCTATAGGTAACAATGAAGTCGAATCTGGTGAAGAACAAAGCCCAACGAGCTTGTCTGGGATTTAGACGTTTGGCTGAGCGAAGATATTCCAGATTCTTGTGGTCAGTTAATATGGTGAATTGCTGACTAGCCCCCTCCAGCCAGTGTCTCCATTCTTCCAGGGCTAATTTCATTGTCAGTAATTCGCGATTTCCCACATCATAGTTTCGTTCTGCGCTGGTCAATTTACGGGAGAAGAAGGCACATGGATACATTTTGGATGGTTGACCCTGACGTTGAGATAACACAGCACCGACTCCTGTGTTGGATGCATCCACTTCCACAATGAAAGGTAGGTCTGGGTTGGGATGACGGAGAATAGGAGCTGTGGTGAATTGAGTCTTCAGATCGCTAAATGCTTGGCGTGCTTCAGAGGACCAGGATAGTTTGTGGGAATTTCGTTTGGTCATGGCTGTTAATGGTGCGGCTATTGAACTAAAGCCTCTGATAAACCGTCTATAGAAGTTGGCAAAACCTAGAAATCGCTGCAACTCCTTGAGATTCTGGGGTAACGGCCATCGTTGAACTGCCTGTACCTTCGTATCATCCATGGTAATCCCTTCTGCACTGATGACGTATCCCAAAAAGGCGATCTGTGTCTGGTGAAATTCACACTTCTCTAATTTGGCGTACAGACGATGTTGAATCATGCGTTGCAACACCATACGTACATGTTCAACATGTTCCTTCATCGTGTTTGAATATATGAGGATGTCGTCGATGTAAATGATGACCCAGCGATCCAGCATATCCCGAAAGACATCGTTCATAAAAGATTGGAACACGGATGGACAGTTTGACAGGCCGAAGGGCATTACCGTGTACTCATAGTGCCCCCTAGTGGTGGAAAACGCGGTCTTCCACTCGTCACCAGCACGGATTCTGACAAGGTTATATGCACTGCGAAGATCAAGCTTGGTATAATATCTAGCCTTTCTTAATTGTTCCAGGGCAGGAGGTACGAGGGGTAATGGATAGCGGAATTTTACGGTGATTTCATTGAGCCCTCGGTAATCAATACAGGGACGTAAACTGCCATCTTTCTTCTTTACAAAGAAGAATCCAGCTGAAGCAGGAGATGTAGAAGGTCGGATGAAACCCTTGGCCAATTCCTCGTCGATATATTCAGACATTGCCTTGTGCTCAGGTTGTGACAGAGGGAATATTCGACCCGTTGGAGGACTTGAACCTGGAATTAACTCAATAGCACAATCACTTGGTCGATGTGGGGGAAGTTGAGTAGCTTTTTGTTTGCTAAAAGCTTCATGTAAGTCATGGTACTCAATGGGGATTAGTTCATCAACGAATTCAGGTAACACATTGGTGGTTCGTAATGGAATTTTGTGAATGGGCTGGATGCACTGTTTCATGCATGACTCACTCCACTGCAATATCTGTCCGTCCCTCCAGGAGATATGAGGATCATGTCGCCTTAACCAGGGCAGTCCCAACACCAGTGGATGATTAACTGAATCAATAATGTAGAATTGCATTTCTTCAATGTGTAGAACACCAACTTGTAACTGTAGCTTATTCGTAATCATACGGATGCGTCCTTCACCCACAGGACGACCGTCTAGTGCTTCCACTGCAAGACAGGAATCATATGAGCTGAGAGATAGTTCGTGACATAAAGCAAATCTCTTAGATATAAAGTTTCCGGCAGATCCAGAGTCGACAAGAGCCGTAGTATTAATCATTCTTTTATCAAATTTAATAATCACAGGAATCAGTACACTGAAAAGTGCAGGAACATGGGAAGGACTCACCGATTGAACTGGTGTCTGAGGTCGTACGCTGCAGGTGGATTTCCTGTGCCCTGATTGACCGCAGTACAGGCATAGATGATTTTGCAATCGATGCATTCTTTCTTCATGGGTGAGACGGGTGAAACCCAGTTGCATGGGTTCATCAGGGGGCGTGTCACTTGAAACATGGAGCTGTGTGCGAGGATTTCTACGGCTGCGAATCAGATGATCAAGACGGATGGTAAGTTCAATGAGTTCGTTCAATTTCTTTCCTTCGTCACGGCAAGCCAATTCAGATTGTAGATTGGTATTCAGACCCCGTCTGAATAGTGTCTTCAGTGTATCCTCAACCCAGTTAGTTTGAGCGGCGAGAGTGCGAAATGACAGGGCGTATTCTGCAGCTGTGTTACGCCCCTGTGTAAGAGAAAGTAACTGCTCACCGGGGCTTCTCCCATCTGCTGGGTGCTCGAACACTTCCCGAAATTGCTTGAGAAAAGTTTCAAATGTGGAATAGTTACATTCCTCCTCCTTCCATATCGCTGTAGCCCATTCCAGCGCTTTCCCCGTTAACAGATTGCATACAAAAGCCACCCGACTAGAATCAGTGGGATATAATGCAGGTTGTTGGTTAACAAATAGTTTGCATTGCAATAAGAAGCCTTTGCAGCGAGAAGGTGACCCATCAAACTTTTCAGGAAAAGCTAATCGGGGACTTACGGTAGCCGGAGCATTGGAGACATGCGTTGGTTGAGAAGCTGTCATGGTAGCAGGCGGGGTAACTGCAGGATTCGGATGACGGAGTTGCTGCATAGCTCTTACCAGTTCCTCCGTGAGAGAAGTTAGATGGGTGAGTTGTTGATGATGGGTGGCTAACTGAGTGGCTTGAGCGGAAAGTTCAGTCGAGACTTGTGCTAAAGCTGCTGGATTCTGTAGTGGCGAAGTCTTCTGTTGTGATGAGTCAGAAGGCATTGAATCCATTTGCAAGCTTTATTAAGAGCACACATACAAACAAACACAAAGGGGCAATCCAGGAGACAGAACGTGGGACAGGCAAAAGTTCAAAGGCAGGCAGATATCTTACTGGTCAGAATAACAGGCTGGAGATCAGGGGCAGGCAGATGTCTTTCGTAATCGTAGAACAGGCACAGGGTCAGAAACACAGATCAGTCCGAAGCAGGGAGTATGGAACGCTCAGAAATGACAGCCAGGCAAATCAAGACTTCGCAACGAACCGGAGCGTGAGTGTGGTATATATACACGAGAGCTGATGAGTTGCACCTGGACCGTAATCAGTGCCAGGTAGCAGGGCTTATGGGATTTTGAGTCCGTGAGTCGAATCAGAATTCTGGCGATGGTTCCCTCTGGTGGTGCACAAGAGGGTTGGCATCGCCCTCATTTACAACACTCACACACACATTACACATTTTAGGTGCTTTTTTGGCATGACAAATAACTGCATTTGTATTGCCAAAGCAGTGCAGCGTCGCTGTGTACAAACAAGACAGTGAAAAAAGGGCAGTAGTGCAAAAAAATATGGATATAAAATATAATACAGAGAAAACACAGAAATAAATAAAATAAAAATAGATTAATGAAATTAAAAATAAATTAATAAAAATAAAAAGATTAATAAAAAAAGATTTAAAAATAGATTAGATTTCTTTCTCTCACACACACAAACACACACTTCAGTATTTAAAGTTGATCAAAAATTTTTAATCTAAACATTTTAAGACAATTTTGAGAAACTTTTTTTTAATCCAGTTCATGATGACTTGCATGTCTACAACACATTACTTTCTAATAATATCCGAGTCCAAATCTCATCATAATTATGACCCCTTATTTTCTTTTCTATTTTTACAACTTCATAGGCCTATATAGGGTTTCTTATTGTTTCATATGAATTGTCGTTTCTTCTAATCTGTTCCACATTTCCTGCCATTCTTTAGCAGTTTCTTCAGTAAAATATTTAATTTACAGAAGCATTAAAGGGGTAGTTCACATAAAAATTACAATTCTGACATTTACTCATTTTCTACTTGTTCCAAACCTGTGTGAGTTTCTTCTGCTGAATGGAAATGAAGAGAATAGGCTACAAGGTCAAAAAGCAGCCACTATATGGTTCAACAGCGCCTACTTTGGACATGGTTGCTTTTTTCAACATTTTCTGGCACTCAAAATGTTCTTGGAACTCGATTACAATTGAACCACTAAAGTCACTATCAAAGTCAATGTTTTTGGTTCCTTTTCTGGACTTTGAGCATCTCGGGACTCTTGCTGTGTATGACAGATAAGGGAGCTCTCTGATTTCATCTAAAGTGTCTTAATTTGCGTTCTGAAGATGACCAAGTTCTCAGGGGATTAAAACAACAGGTAGAGGGACAATCGTTCTCGAGTGCCTAGTGTACACTATAACACACGCATTCCACCACTGCTGATATACAGCCACATTGCACTGCTTTTTTTATTTACTTATTTTTATTGCAATAACAACAGGCCATCACAACAAATAGAAATACAAAAACTGATAGCACTGATACTCGTGATGATATTCCCAGGTAGGAGGCGACGTTCGCGCGACCTTGCACAACGTTCTCTGAAAGTTCCATAAAGGTAATAAAAATCCAGAACCTTTACAGAACATTAGGGATGTTCTTAAAACGTTCTCTTTAAGTCATAAAATAACGTTACCAGTATGACTTAAGGAGGACGTTCTGCTTTGGCCATTCTATGGTTACACAATAACATTACAAAGAGAACCTTTGTAGGGATAGTTTACAGTTTAACCCAAAGAATGACCAGTCTGGTAGATGAAGAAGAGCCGGAGTCAGAGATTTAAATAAATAAATCAAGTTTACTGAAGATAGTTTGCAGTTTCATTCGCAAAAGCCAGCTTCAACACTCGCAATGAGTTCCTAGGCCGCTCTGCTTACAGTTTCAACAATCGAACAATTATACTCTTTACACAAGTCCAGAAAGGGTGGGATCCAGGTAAACAGTTCTCATTGGTTACAACAGAAATAGACAATTCTAAATACATGCGTCAAAGAAACATAGTATCTACTCCCATATATGGATGGCCTTAATGTGTGCGTCAAAGAAAGCTTTGTATCTGTCTCCAGATATGGATGGCGACCTGATGCCTAGAGGTGAGGTCGCCCTAAGTTATTAGGAGCTGATCTCCGACCTGTAAAAAGCTAAACCAGGAAAACAATAGACACAAACGACCATCTGTGTTAAAGACTCAAGGATGTTTCTTGTACGTTCAGCTGTGTTATCAGGCTGGTTCAAGACTGTTTCCATCAACAGTCTGCTGCAATATCTTTACTCCACACAGTCTATCTCCACACAAAAAGGAATTACATTAAAATTAATTATACTTAAAAACAGATCAATTAAACAGCTATAATATTATAGGCAATATCAGGACAACTAGAACAGGTGTCTTCTTCTCCTCTGTATTGGACCTCCAGTCATAGGAACAGATGAGGAGAGAGAGATCTCCATGACCTACAGTGTTGTGAGTAATGCGTTACATACGTATGTATTACAGTAATGTATTACATTTTCCTGTAACGCAGTAGTGTAAGGCATTACTAATACATTTTCAGTAATATTTTACTCGGCACATGTTCAGTAACACGTGCGTTACAACACACTTTTTGCCCGCAAGACATTAACAAATAAAAAATACCGCAGTTCTATTTCCTGTTCGTGATTAGAGAATATATGCGCGTGCTGTCAATAATCTCCCTCTGGCTATGGGACCTTTTTACTTTGAACGCGGAATGATTTCAGCTTCTGAGCTCAAGGTCCGGGGCTATTGGCTCAGCCCAGTTCGCAGTACGCGCAGCGGAAAAGCAAATAGATGAAAATGGCATAAGACAGTGCATTCGCAAGACGGACGTAAGTGCACATGGCGTTATTTCACTGACAAATGTCGTAAGCTCATTCATGTAATACGAGCAAGAGAATGTGCCGGTTTTCTCTGTGGACAAAACTCCTCGCGTTCACTCAACACTGGCTGGGCTGCTCACGTGCTAAAGACCTGCTCTCGCTCCGTCAGATGATGCACTCACAATCTGTGCCTTGTGTTTCCTCTTCCTTTCGTTCTGTTGCTCTCCAGAGATCCTCCTATTTAATTGTTATCCCAAGAATTTTTATATGGTTTATATATTGCTACACTATTTACTTACAGGTTAAGATAAATTCTATAATAAATACTAGTGTTTTTGAGAGTAAGGTATACTGCCTATACCTTTTTAGGCTAGTATTTACAATGAATGCTTAACCATACTGTCGTATTAAGAATAGTGAACTCATAAAATTAAATATAAAATGTAGTTTTACTACAGTAAAGTGTGGTGAATTGTAGTACAATCTACCCCATATTGTAAAAAAAACTACAGCACTGGATCATTTGTTTATATTACACTTGCTGTGTTACCATATCACCAAGCAAAACTCCATTGTGATATCTTCTGTCAAACTGAGTATACAGAGATGAGCTGAGGAGGATCATGAGTTGCACATTTCCACCATGCAGCAATGTTTGAGAACTCTAACTGGGGAGTTCATACACCTTGGACATTGATGGAAACCCAGTTCTTTTGGTTCCTGTATTCCTCCGCATCTGGAGTAGAGGGACGCTTAATGGGAATATGGGTTCCCTCTATGCAACCGATGACTCCTGAGACATTTCCATATTCATTGAACAGTACCTTGTAGTTAGCCTGGGTTCCAGCATCAGGGCAGTTCATGTGATGTGCTTTTACAGTTTTTCACAATTACTATGACACTTTTATCAATACATTTAACAAGTTTCCTAAACTCTTAACACAGTTAGCACAACATCCATCTTCGTGGGCTATACAATTAACACATTTCTTGTTGTTTTGACACAAAATGCATCCAGTTAACACAAATTTAAAATGCTTTAACTTCTTTTACACACAAGCACAACCAAGAACAAAACAATGTAATTTTACAGTCAAGTTTACAAATGCTTTAACACAGTATGTCAGAACAGATAACACCATGTTATAAACAGAAATTATATAGGATAAAGTCAAAAGGAACAGCTGCTCTAATTGTGAATTGAAACACAAGTTTATTCCCCCAACACAGCCACATTCTGCCCCAGCAAGTCAGTTTCAAACATAAAAAAGTAAAAAAAAAAAAAATCTTTGTGTCTGTTTTGTGGCAGGCAGATGATAATAGCAGGGCTGTATCTTTTAGTATTATATAGAATACTTTTGTTCTGCCAGATCTCCCGGGCAGGGTTTTATTTAGATTTATTTAGTTAATTTTAGTTTTTGGAATTCTGTGCATTGGAAAGAAGTTATTTCTGAAGAAGAACAGTTTTTTGAAGTATTATTTGTTTTTATTCTGTCTATTCAGTGTCCTTCAACAAACACGGTGGTGGTGGGGTTCATAATATTCACAATGGTATTTTATTAGTTGTTGGTTTAACCATGGATGAGATAATGGCTTCTATGTTATTTTCTTTTCAATGACGTTTCTTGTCACATGTTCAAAAACAACAACCAATATTGCATATCTATAATTTATATAATAGGTATAATTAAACAATACTTTCACTATAACGTAAATTAGAAGTGTAATAGAAAAAATATATATATTTTTGCACCATTTTGAATTTTACTCGAATACAAATACAAATACTTTTCCCCCCTCAACAAATACAAATACAAATACCGGCTGCTCCGCACATCCCTAATATATATATATATATATATATATATATATATATATATATATATATATATATATATATATATATATATGACAGCTGATTCCCATCTAGAAAGCACACTCATGTCTTGTTTTGGTTTTTCCAATCACATGATCTTATGTTCAAATAGAGGACTCTTGAGGTTTTTGAAAGGAACATCAAAGAACTCTGTCACCAATACGTCCATGTATGATTATGCAATATAGTCATTACTTTACTATACACAGTGTGTTTTGCAGTAAACTACTCTTTAAACCTGGAGTTCATTAGTACATACAGTACATATACAGTACAGCATTTGCATACACTGTGTCTTATTACTTTCAGAGAGTCATGAAGTTAGAGGCCAATCAAGTACCACATGAAATTTTCAATGTTGACAAGGCTGGAGATGTCGCCGTAGGAAAAACATAATAGGCCAAAGGGCCACAGTTACCGTGCCGGGCCACAGAAGATATCAAGTATAATGTGAAGGAGAACATCTGGCAAAAGACCGGGCAGAATAGAAGATTACTTTGTTATTTTATTATAATTGTGGTGCTTTTTCTGTTTGCAGTGATGTCCTTCTGCAAAAAAAGTCTGTACTGCAGAAATTCTGTGTTAGTATTTTCTTTTTACATAAACTGTAAATTCTATAAAGCTATTTTTTTTCTTCATTTTATATAGAATTTTTTCAGTAAAAGAAAGAAAATGCATGCATTTACTTAACCCAATGAAACAAAACTGTAACAAAATTTCAAATATAAGGGCAGAGCTGACACATAAACTAATTGAGTTACTGTAATGTCAGCTGATGATAGTGTTTTTATTGTCAGTGTGTTCTGATTGACTGAATGTTTATGTTGGAAGAGAACATGTGTTTGTGTTTTAAACAATAATTTCATTTTGAAACATGTTTACAGTGTTTTGTTAGACATGGTGTAGTGTGTTCGTTTATTATTATATTTTGAAAAGTAGTTTAGAGGTTTCGTTTATAATGTGTGATTTTGAGCAAAAAATTAACTGTTTTGCCAATTGTGTATTTTAGGTGTGTTGCTGCGTTAAGAGTTTAGCAAACTTGTTAAATGTATTGAAAAAAGTGTCATAGTGTAACAATTTTCAATGTTGACAAGGCTGGAGATGTTGCCGTAGGAAAAAACATAATAGGCCAAAGGGCAACAGTTACCGTGCCGGGCCACAGAAGATATCAAGTATAATGTGGATGAGAACATGTGGCAAAAGACCGGGCAGTATAGAAGATTGCTTTGTTATTTTATTATAATTGTGGTGCTTTTCCTGTTTGCAGTGATGTCCTTCTGCAAAAAAAGTCTGTACTGCAGAAATTCTGTGTCTGTATTTTTTTTACATAACCTGTAAATTTTATAAAGCTATTTTTTTTCCTTCGTTTTGTATAGAATTTTTGCCGTAAACGAAAGAAAATGAATGCATTTACTTAACCCAATGAAACAAAACTGTAACGAGACTTCAAATATAAGGGCAGAGCTGACACATAAACTAATGGAGTTTCTGTAATGTCAGCTGATAATAGTGTTTTTATTGTCAGTGTGTTCTGATTGACTGAATGTTTATGTTTGAAGAGAACATGTGTTAGTGTTTTGAACAATAATTTCATTTTGAAACATGATTGCAGTGTTTTGTTAGACATGGTGTAGTGTGTTCGTTTATTATTGTATTTTGAAAAGTAGTTTAGAGGTTTAGTTTATAATGTGTGATTTTGAGCATAAAATTAACTGTTTTGCCAATTGTGTATTTTAGGTGTGTTGCTGCGTCAAGAGTTTAGCAAACTTGTTAAATGTATTGAAAAAAGTGTCATAGCCATTGTAAAAAACGTCTCGGGTTACGTATGTAACCATAGTTCCCCGAGAGGGAACGAGACACTGCATATAACCAGAACGCTAGGGGAACACCTCTTTTTTACGCGTCTTGAAGCACATGTGAAATCAATCTAATGTAATTAAGCAGGTGTCGTCAGACCAGAGAGTATAAAAGCCTGTACTGAGCATTCAGTATCAACAGGCAGAAGAGAGTATGGCGGAATACGCAGTGTCTCGTTCCCTCTCGGGGAACTATGGTTACATACGTAACCCGAGACGTTCCCCATCTAGGGAACTTCAACACTGCGTCTAACCAGAACGCTAGGGAAACGCAATACCCACTAGGCCAGACTCACTGCTGACTGTGAACGCACACTACGCAGTGAGAATAGAGGACCCTGGTGAGGGGTCTACATCGAGTTGATAGTGACGCACAAATGTATGTGGAGTCGACCATCCTGCCGCCAAACAAATGTCAGAAAGGGCTGAGCCCGAAATAGAAGCTTTGGAGGCCCCTACAGCCCTTGTGGAGTGGGCCTTAACAAATTTAGGTGCAGGGCGTCCAGCAGCCTGATAGGTAATTGAGATAGTCTCAACTATCCAATTACTTATTGTCTGCTTATTCGCCGGACTCCCCCTTTTTGAGGGTCCGAAGCAGACCAGTAACTGTTCACTCTTTCTCCAGTTGATAACCCGGTTAACAAATGTATTCAGAGCTCTAACTGGGCAGAGTAAGTTTAACTTCTCTTGGTCCGACGACTGAAATGAGGGCGGGTGAAAGGCCTGTAGCACAGCAGGTCTCGCCACATGAGTGGGCACCTTAGGCACATACCCCGGTCTGGGATAAAGAAAGGCTTTGGACATGCCTGGAGCAAACTCCAGAAATGAAGGTGCAACCGACAAAGCCTGGAGGTCACCAACCCTTTTTAAGGAAGAAATAGCTAATAAGAAAGCTGTTTTTAGTGTCAGAAACTTATCTGACGCCTCCTGCAGTGGCTCAAATGGGGGAACAGAGATGCCCTCGAGCACCAATGTTAAATCCCATGTCGGTACCCTGTGTGTGCTGACAGGCCTTAGCCTTATGGCTCCACGAAGGAAGCGACGAATTAACGGATCCTGTCCTAGTGACTCATCATCTAGGGGAGAACGGTAGGCCGCTATAGCTGACACGTACACTCTCAGAGTGGATGCAGCTAACCCAGCAGACAGCTGACTGGGTTCAGCTGGTGTTCTCTGCACCAAGCTGAAAGGAGAGCCCATTTTAGGGCATAAAGCTTCCTTGTGGAGGGAGCCCTGGAGCTTAGAATGGTCTGAGCAACCTCGGTTGACAGTCCATACTCTATGAGGTAGGGGATGAAGTATCATTCCTCCCGCCTGGGACAGAAGGCCCCTGCTGATGGGGATCTCCCACGAGAGACCCGCCAGCAGGGCTATGAGGTCCGAAAACCAAATCCTGGTAGGCCAAACCGGGGCTACCAGCATTAACTGTACTCAGTCTTGACGAACCCTCTCCAGGACTCCTGGGAGCAGAGCGATCGGGGGAAAAGCATACAGACGTAGCCTCGGCCATGTCTGAACCATGGCAACCAGTCCCAGAGGGGCTGGATGCGAGAGAGAAAACCATAGTAGGCAATGCGTGTTCTCTTGGGAAGCAAACAGTTCTACCTGCGCTTTCCCAAATGGTCTCCACCACCTCGGGGTGAAAAAGTTTCCATTCCCCGGATCTCACCCCCTGCCTCGACAGGAGATCTGCTCCCATGTTCGGATGGCCCGGGACATACATTGCCCTGATGGACAGAATTTTGTTCTGGGCCCACAGGAGGATCCGATGTGCTAGTTTGCATAGCATTCGAGACTTCAGACCCCCCTGATGGTTGATGTAAGCGACCACCAGTGTGTTGTTCGTGCAGACTAAAACATGATGGCCCCTTAGATCTGGGAGAAAGTGTTTTAAGGCCAGAAACACGGCCATCATCTCCAGGCAGTTTATGTGCCAGTAATGATGATGTTCTCCCCATCGTCCCGCTGCGGGAAGCCCCCTCAGGGTTGCTCCCCAGCTCGTTAGAGAAGCATCTGTCATAAGCATGACGCGATGACAGACAGCCCCCAACACTGGGCCCTGGGACAGGAACCAGGGCATTTTCCACATACTTAAGGCTCGAAGGCAGCGCCGCGAGACCTTGATCATGCGGAAAGGATTCCCCTTGAGGGAAAACCCCCTGGATTTGAGCCACCACTGCAGGGGTCTCATGTACAGCAGACCGAACGGAATCACGCTGGCTGCTGCTGCCATGAGACCCAACAACCTCTGAAAGTGTTTCACAGTGATGAACTGGCCTAGTTTGACTCTGTGTACGGCTGACTGAATCGAAGTGATTTCTTGGCGGGGACAGACGTGCTCGCATCGTCATGAAGTCCCATAGCACACCTAAAAAAAAATGGTCGTCCTGGCTGGAACAAGCACACTTTTTGCTGTGTTTAACCGAAACCCCAACCTTCTGATATGGAAGAGAACGACATCTCGATGCCGAACTGCCATATCGTGAGTCTGAGCTAGAATTAGCCAATCATCTATGTAGTTTAGGATACGTATACCCTGCATACGAAGTGGAGCTAGTGCCGCTTCGACTATTTTGGTTAAGGTTCGAGGTGACAGAGCTAGGCCGAATGGAAGAACCCGATACTGGAACGCTTCGCCCCCGAAAGCGAACCTCAGGTATTTCCTGTGTTGGGGAAGGATGGAAATATGGAAGTATGCGTCTTTCAGGTCTATCGTCACAAACCAGTCCTCGGACTGAATTTGTGACACCACGTTTTTGATGGTTAACATCCTGATCCTGAGGGCCCCGACGGACCGATTTAGATTTCTCAGATCTAATATGGGACGCAATCCCCCATCCTTTTTGGGAACTATAAAATACCGGCTGTAAAACCCTGACTCTCTGTCGAGTGGGAGAACACGCTCTATTGCGCCTTTTATTAATAAGGCCAGTACTTCCTGTTACATAACCAGAGCCTGTTCTGGCTTCACTATGGTGGGTGCAATACCGTTGAAGCGAGGTGGGCATGCACAAAACTGTATTTTGTAGCCATGTTCTACTGTGAACAGGACCCACTGGGACACCATCGGCAGGTGTTTCCACCCTGCCAAAAAATGTGCTAGGGGTACCAGCCTCTCGAGACTGGCCTCTGGTTGTTCTTTGACCCCCCCCGCAGAGGGGGTGGGGCCCCCAATGCCCTCAGACACTGAGGAACGCCCAGCCCGGGAGACACAGAGCCCCCCACCAACATAAGTGGTGAGGTGGCCTCTCCCTTTCTCCACGGACCCTGGTTCAGTGAGAGCGCTGAATGGTGCTCTCGGTGTCCAGGGGGGGCCCTGGGAAGCCTGACTCCCAACACGTCAGGACTTCGTTTTATCCTTTGTACTTCATGATATGAGGAGCTGGTTGACGGCTGGGGCTGTCTTTTAACAGCCCCCTGACTTTTTGATCTTGGGGGGGAAAGTCCAGAGGGAGCTAGAGCATTTTTTAACTCTGTCGAAGGATTCGGCGACGCGATCGACGGCGTCACCGAAGAGCCCTGAGCTTGATATTGGAGCGTCCATAAAAATAGCTCTATCGGTTTCTGACACTTCTGCTTGTGTCAGCCAGAGGTGCCGCTCAGTAGCCACCAGGGTAGCCATAGATCGCCCCAAACTAGAGGCTGCCTCTTTAGTAGCTCTTAAAGCTAGATCTGACACCCGAAGAGCTTCTCGAAGCTGTTCGGGTGTTGCTCCCCCACCATCTAGGCACTCTTTAATTAGGTCAGCCTGATATGCCTGCAGCACTGACATGGTGTGCAGGCATCCAACAGACTGACCAGCCGTCATATATGCTTTGCCGACTAGACCCGATGTTACTCTTAATGGTCTCGACAACAAAGGAGGGACCCTTGCAGATTTTATATCTGGACGACGATGACGTGCTAAGTCCTCTTCTATCATTGGCATTACTGTACATGCCTTTCCCCCTAGCCCACGAACTGCTGAATAAATAGCTGTTTTTGGTGTCATTAACCGTGCTGAATACGGATTTTTCCATGATTTAGAAACCGCATCATGTAGCTCGGGACAAAAGGGGAGGTCCCTTAGTGGAGGATCTACTCTGCTGGGTAATTCTCTCTCATCCAGCATTCCTGTCAGACGCAGCTGCTGCTGCTCACGTGCTGGCTGCCAATCTATTACTTCAAACCTGTCAGCAGCACGTGAAATCACCTCCACTAACCCCTCATATTCCAATGACTGGGGCGGCAGATTCCCCGACCCTCTTTGTATTTGTTGCTGCGGCGGAAAAAACCGCAGAGCGTGCTTCTGACGCTCCCGAAGGAGGATTAGATCTCACGGATCCAGAGAGAGAAAGGACAGAGTCCGTCTCCATCTCATCCGCCAGATCTAGCTGCGAACCCCACGACCGAAGTCGACGCTCAGCCTCAGCACGAGCGAGACCCGAACCGCGAGGAGCGTGCGCCACGGGAGCTTTATTAAAGAACTCCCTCCGACTACGCAGTTCTTTAAGGGAGAGAGCGTCACAGTGTCCACAGTCAGCATTCTCAAATGCTGCCAGGGCATGCTCCTCTCCCAAACACTCTAAACACAAATCATGTGAGTCACCAGCCGTAATAAAGCGAGGACATGGGGGCACACAACGTTTAAAGTTTTTCTCTGCCATATCAAAATAAAAAAGTAAGTTGTCAGTTTTTTTGTATTTTGTGTATGCAAGTCAGTAATGAAAGTTCACAGAAAGAGGGTGTATTTTCACGTGCGTGCTTCTTGAAAGCAAAGAAGTTGATACTGAATGCTCAGTACAGGCTTTTATACTCTCTGGTCTGACGACACCTGCTTACAGTTTTTTACAATTGCTATGACACTTTTATCAATACATTTAACAAGTTAAACTCTTAACACAGTTAGCACAACATCCATCTTCGTAGGCTATACAATTAACACATTTCTTGTTGTTTTGACACAAAATGCATTCAGTTAACACAAATTTAAAATGCTTTAACTTCTTTTACACACAAGCACAACCAAGAACAAAACAATGTAATTTTACAGTCAAATTTACAAATGCTTTAACAGTATGTCAGAACAGATAACACCATGTTCTAAACAGAAATTATATAGGATAAAGTCAAAGTGAACAGCTGTTTTAATTGTGAATTGAAACAAATATATTCCCTGTATTTTATTCAATTGCCAATGAGAAACAGCATATTGCTGTTATTTAAAAAAAAAAAAAAAGAAAAAAAAAAATATATATATATATATATATATATATATATATATATATATATATATATATATATATATAACCGCAATATGCTGTTTCTCATTGGCAATTGAATAATATATATATATATATATATATATATATATATATATATATATATATATATATATATATATATATGACAGCTGATCCCCATCTAGAAAGCACACTCAAGTCTTGAGGTTTTTCCAATCACATGATCATATGTTCTAATAGAGGACTCTTGAGGTTTTTAAAAGAAACAGTGAGCGCATCAAAGAACTCTGTCACCAATACGTCCAGGTAAGATTATGCAATTCAGTCATTACTGTACTATACACAGTGTGTTTTGCAGTAAACTACTCTTTAAACCTGGAGTTCATAAGTACATACAGTAGATATACAGTACAGCATTTGCATACACTGTGTCTAATTACTTTCAGAGAGTCATGAAGTTAGAGGCCAATCAAGTACCACATGAAATTTTCAATGCTGACAAGGCTGGGGATGTCGCCGTAGGAAGAACATGATAGGCCAAAGGGCCACAGTTACCATGCCGGGCCACAGAAGATATCAAGTGTAATGTGGATGAGAACATGTGGCAAAAGACCGGGCAGAATAGAAGATTACTTTGTTATTTTATTATAATTGTGGTGCTTTTTCTGTTTGCAGTGATGTCCTTCTGCAAAAAAGTCTGTACTGCAGAAATTCTGTGTCTGTATTTTTTTTTACATAAACTGTAAATTTTATAAAGCAATTTTTTTCTGTTTTGTATAGAATTTTTGCAGTAAAAGAAAGAAAATGCAAGCATTTACTTAACCCAGCAAAATGAAAATGTAGAGAGTCTTCATATATAAGGGCAGAGCTGACACATAAACTAATGGAGTTTCTGTAATGTCAGCTGATAATAGTGTTTTTATTGTCAGTGTGTTCTGATTGACTGAATGTTTATGTTGGAAGAGAACATGTGTTAGTGTTTTGAACAATAATTTCATTTTGAAACATGTTTACAGTGTTTTGTTAGACATGGTGTAGTGTGTTCGTTTATTATTGTATTTTGAAAAGTAGTTTAGAGGTTTAGTTTATAATGTGTGATTTTGAGCTTGAAATTAACTGTTTTGCCAATTGTGTGTTTTAGGTGTGTTGCTGCGTTAAGAGTTTAGCAAACTTGTTAAATGTATTGAAAAAAGTGTCATAGCCATTGTAAAAAACTGTAATTACATTAGATTGATTTCACATGTGCTTCAAGACGCGTATAAAAGAGGTGTTCCCCTAGCGTTCTGGTTATACGCAGTGTTGAAGTTCCCTAGATGGGGAACTGTAACTTTGGCCCTTTGGCCTATTATGTTTTTCCTATGGCGACATCCCCAGCTTTGTCAACATTGAAAATTTCATGTGGTACTTGATTGGCCTCTAACTTCATGACTCTCTGAAAGTAATTAGACACAGTGTATGCAAATGCTGTACTGTATATGTACTGTATGTACTAATGAACTCCAGGTTTAAAGAGTAGTTTACTGCAAAAAACACACTGTATATTGTACTGTAATGACTGTATTGCATAATCTTACATTGACTTATTGGTGACGGAGTTCTTTGATGCGCTCACTGTTCCTCTCAAAAACCTCAAGAGTCCTCTATTAGAACATATGATCATGTGATTGGAAAAACCAAAACAAGACATGAGTGTGCTTTCTAGATGGGAATCAGCTGTCATATGTATATATATATATATATATATATATATATATATATATATATATATATATATATATATATATATATATATTTATATAACCGCAATATGCTGTTTCTCATTGGCAATTGAATAAAATACAGGGAATAAACTTGTGTTTCAATTCACAATTAGAGCAGCTGTTCCTTTTGACTTTATCCTACATAATTTCTGTTTATAACATGGTGTTATCTGTTCTGACATACTGTGTTAAAGCATTTGTAAATTTGACTGTAAAATTACATTGTTTTGTTCTTGGTTGTGCTTGTGTGTAAAAGAAGTTAAAGCATTTTAAATTTGTGTTAACTGGATGCATTTTGTTTCAAAACAACAAGAAATGTGTTAATTGTATAGCCCACGAAGATGGATGTTGTGCTAACTGTGTTAAGAGTTTAGGAAACTTGTTAAATGTATTGATAAAAGTGTCATAGCAATTTTAAAAAACTGTAATTTAAGCCTCAGTTTAGTCCTGAAGTTGCTCTAGTGTTCCTCCAGGAAATCAGCCTATTCACTCCTGGACTAGACTAAGTCTTAGACTTTTAAAACCGAGACAGAGAAAGCACATTTCTGTTAGTCTGATCTAAATGGCCATTTCAGTCTAGGACTACGCTTAATCTTGGTCTGGGAAACCACCTCTTAATAAAGTAAAAGAAAGCCATTTTAAAATATTACAGAGATATATATTAGCCATGTAATGATTTATGTGTTAGATTTGTAAAATGAGTCAGACACTATTATTGAATGACTGTTTCAGTTGTGATTACACTAAACTATTCTGGTTTTCATTATCTCATTATTATATTTCAGTGTTCTGTAAATTGATCATTATAACTGATTAAGATAATCTTGTTTATGGATTGTGAACTAAAACTCTTACACTATTTGGAAAACATCACATTCACTAAACACAATGTGCTAACTGATCCTGAATCTGTCAACTCTTTTCCACTGATCTAAAGGTTTTAATTATTCCCTGATTTCAATACAGAGCCATTGTAAAGCTCAATTAAGATATTTAAGTTATTTGTATTTAATTTAACATTCCCTTTTATAATGATTTGTGTATAACTATGCATTTACTTATGTTATTTCTCATTAAACAAATAATTAAAAGAACAAATAAATAAATAAAAGCTGCTAAGTAAGATTTTTTACTGATAATAATAAATTATTTGTCACAACCAAAACACATCAACCCCGTCTTCCAGCTTCTGAGGAAAATTATTTTTATTTTATTTCAATATTTTTATTGACTTTTTATTCTGAATTTTGAAAAATGACCATAAAAAATAGTATTAAACATCTGTACTGTAATAGCGAGTATTGATAAACAGATATATTGATTGAAATAAGTTTGGAAACACCTTTAGAAATAGAGAGATAACACAAGTACATTCAAATTATTTGTTGCAAACAATAAATAAAAGACAAACTACAACATTTGAACTGAATGTAATACTGTTTAATAGTTTTCTTGATTTTTCCTCTGGTTAAACATTATTCATTTGTGTGTGCTGTTTCTCTTCACTGTGATCTTCAGTTATTTTGTTCAGTTAGTTCAGTTTTGCCTTTGGTACTGACTAATCTACTGTATAAACACACTTATTGAATAATATTGAACAGCATCCTATAGAAAATAATAATAATATAACAGAGAGATTTGTATGAGGTGTACTCATTTATATAGAAATCTCTGATCTTATTTTATAGGTTCAACATTGCTGTAAATATACTTCAGAGACCTCTCAGATTTCATCTTAAATACCTTCTCTAAATCCTCCTTCAACACACTCGTGCTCAGAGAATCTGCACAGATATCTTCAGCTCTGGTGGTTTGTGTTTTGTCTTCAGGACACGCCCACAGTCAGGAGAATCTCATGAATATTCATGTCAGTGTCACTCTGTGGAGCCAGTAATATTGCAGGATATACCTGTAGATCACACAGGTGTGTTTTAGTGAAGTGAAAGAGTGAAAGAGCTCAGATTGTGTTCCTGCTGCACAAGAGCGTCTGTACTTCTGCATGTGAGTTTAACACTTCTACATTACGCTGATTTGTGGAGATGATGAAGGGTTTATATGTGTGAGTGTGAATTAAATGTCTGATCCTGAAGATCAAATCCTCAAACACAGATTAAACACTGAGTCAAACACTCTCATTTAAACACTGTGTCTAAAAGCTTTATTTTTAATCCCTTTACAGTGTTTGTTCTCTTCTATATCAGACTGACTCAATAGTGTCCAATAATTCAGCATTAAATATAACTCTAAACATTCAGAGTCACCAAATCAAAAGTAAAGTTAAAGCAGACCTTCCAGTTGAACAGGAAGAAAAGCTGCTGAAAAACAACAAGCTGACGATCCTTAAACAACACTGCATTTAACCCTTTACTGTCAGAGTAACTCATTAACCAAATAGCCTCTTTAGTAGAGAGACATTTCAATACTCACTAAATCAACAATTGGCTGAACCTGAACTTCTCTTGATAAACTCTATATAACATGCATTTACCTTTAATCAAATGTGAAACACCTGGGATGTCAGATCAGAGTTAAACCAACTGCATTCATGTTAAAGACTCTATATATAATAGTGTGTGTGTGTGTATATATGATTGTTTCCTGAAAGCTCTGCTGATGTCTGCATTGGTGTTTTAGCTGCAGTATGGCAGAGGAGCGAGTAAAGGACTCTCTCTCAGAGAAACACAGGTATTGACTCTGTTTTTACACCATTATTTCAACACTTTCTCTGAAGAACAAAGACCAACAACAATGCACTTATTTGTGTTGCTATTGCCTGATCAAATGATGGACAAAGCTTTAGTTTACAGCTTCAGCAAATGTGTTTAGATCATTCATATTACAGACCGCTTGATCAGGATATTTATCAGAGCTGAATATGTGTGACGTGTGCTGTTTAAAGCCCTGCACAACATCAGAGTTAAAGCTGACCACAGAACAGTTTCAGCTTGTGCTTATAGAGGAGATCAAATGAAGATAGAATGAACTAGAACATTTAATACAAATCTGCATGTTAAACTTACAGGTTATAGCTCAGTGAAGGGAACTATAATATATATTTGTTTTTCAGACTTTATATGAATTTTCAGAGATTAAATTAATTTCTATAGATGCAAATATTGTTTTGTTTTTTATATTTCTTCATCTGGTTTCTGTGTTCTTTTTTTATTCCACAGATAAAAAATTAGATAAACTCTTATAAAAGAGACTGAAGTTTAATCTGCAGTTTATTCCTCTGGTGTGTTTGTGTTTTCAGGATGAGATCAGTATCACTTGTGTCTCAAATGCTTGAGCGCTCAAAACAATGTCGGAAAATCAACACAGAATCTTTGCTCAGAGAGAAAACACCATCATCTGCCAAAAGGTATTTTGTGGTTTACTTTATTGTTCACACAAAAACTGTCTGCAGTGTTCATCAGAAAATAAAGTGCTTGTACTGCTGCCATCATCCAGCTCAAAATTACTTGCCAAGTGGCAAGGACCGTTCGTGATCACTGGATGAATGTGGAAGCTTGATTTTAAAGTGGTGCAGATGGACAGGGGCGGGGCACACCAAATTTACCATCAAAATTAATTTAAGCTTTGGAAAGATCCAGAGGCAGTGATGCTGGCAACGGTAGTTAAACAGTAGTGGTGGCTAACTAACATCCGGTGGCTCTAGCAAGAATTCCCGGATGTGTTCTTACCCCTGCCTGGTTGAACGAAGCTGATTCAGCAGCATATCGTGACCAAACCAGGTGTTGTAGTTAGAACACGTCTGTACCGGTTGCCTGAACACACACACACAAAAAAGTGGTTCAGGAAGAATTGAAGATGCTGGATATGAGAGTGGTAGAACAATCCCATAGTGACTGGCTGAGACCGATTGACAGACAGCTCCGTCTGATTCTGTGTGGATTTTTGTAAAGGAAATGCTGTGTCCAAAACTTGATGCGTATCCAATGCTGCGCATTGATGAGTTGCTTGATCGGTTAGATGCTGCTCGCTTTATCGACATTGGATCTGATGAAGGAATACTGGCAAGTTTCCCTTACGCCTTTATCCCAAGAAAGAAAACACTTTTTCTACACCCTTCAGATTACACCAGTTCGTTACGCTTCCGGTCGGGTTGTTCAGAGCACCAGCTACATTTCAGTGTTTAATGGACAAATTCCTTGCCTGACACTCTGCATTTGCTGCTGCTCTACCTCGATGACATCATTATTTTTAGTAATCATTTATAGCAGCATTTGCAGCATATGAGGGCGTCCAATGCTAAGACACTCTGTGCTCATGGCCAGCCCGAAAAAGTGTACAATTGGGTAAGTGGAGGTCAGGTATCTGGGCTTCCGCTTGGGACACAGGCAGGTGCGGCCCCAAATTGACAAAACAGCAGCATTTGCAACCCTTTCCAAGACCTAAGATCAAAAATAAGGTGAGACAGCTCTTGGAGCAGGATATTACGGCCGTTTCATCCTTAATTATTTGGCCCTCATCAGCATGTTGACTTATCTCATGAAAAAGGGAGAGCCAGATACTGTACAATGGTCAGAGCAGTTCTAACAGGTGTGTATGCTGCTTGAGCTGAAAAAAAAAGAAAAATAAATAAAATATGTTTGCACTTACCTGCATTGCCGACCCTGCCTTCTTCTTTCAACATATCCCAAACCTCACAACAGTATAATGAATGATTTGACAGATATTTTGATCTGAAATTTGACACCTTAACATTTTTCTTACATCTTGAAAAACACCTTGAGGTTGTGACGCTCCTTTTCCTCTGGTGTGTTTGTGTGTTCAGTGTGAGATCAGGATCATGTGTGTCCAGCTCTGTGTCTCTGAAGAGTGACTGGTCAATAAATCGTCCACCAGACCTCAGAGAGAAAACACCATCATCTGCCAAAAGGTATTTTGTGTTTAACATTATTGATCACACTAAACTGTCAATCACTGTCATTCATAACACTTATATTATTACCTATTAGGCAGATTTGAAGGTAAAGGATAAGGATAAGTGATTAGAGCCCTCACTATTCAAGGTGGGAGAGGTTCCTCAAGCCTCCACAGGGTTTTCTCCATTTGAGCTTTTCTACGACAGACAGCCCCGAGAGGTGCTGGATGTCGTGAGAGAGGCTTGGAAGGACGAGCCTTCTAACAGTAAAAATGAGCTCCGATACATTCTGAACCTGCAGGCAAAACCCCACGCACTGGGGCGGCTCTTGTCAGAAAATTTACTCAAGGCCCAGAATCAGAAGCACCAAAGATATTACAAGGGCACTAAATTACGACAATTTGCGCCGGGAAATAAAGTGCTTGTACTGCTGCCATCAGCCAGCTCGAAATTACTCGCCAAGTGGCAAGGACCGTTTATGATCACTCGACAAGTGGGGAAGCTTGATTTTGAAGTGGTGCAGGCGGACAGGGGCAGGACAAACCAAATGTACCATCTAAATTTATTAAAGCTGTAGAAAGATCCAGAGACGGTGATGCTGGCGACGATAGTTAAACGGTAGTGGTGGCTAACTAACATACGGTGCCTTCAGCAGGAATTCGTGGATGTGTTCTCACCCCTGCCTGGTCGAACCAATCTGAAAAATAAATAAAATATGTTTGCACTTACCTGCACTGTCAACCCTCCCTTCCTCTTTCAACATATGCAAAACCTCACAACAGTATAATAAATGATTTGACGGCGATATAGATCTGAAATTTTACACATTAAAGAATTATCTAACATCTTGTAAAACACCTTGAGGTTGTGACGCTCCTTTTCCTCTGGTGTGTTTGTGTGTTCAGTGTGAGATCAGGATCATGTGTGTCCAGCTCTGTGTCTCTGAAGAGTGACTGGTCAATAGGTAAACCACCAGACCTCAGAGAGAAAACACCATCATCTGCCAAAAGGTATTTTGTGTTTTACATTTTTGATCACACTTCAACTGTATTTCAGTATTCATCAGGACATTTTATTTTACTTAAACAATACTTTAAAGGGCATCTATGATGAAATTTATCTTTAGATTGCACAGAACTGTGTGTAGTATAGTGTGTCCATGTCATTCTTGGGTGATTAAAAAGCCAATGAGTCTCTTTTTTTTTAAATTTCCTGACGTTAAAATAGTATCCAAATCCCTCCCATTTGAGGCCCACCACAACGTGATGTAGGAGTGTGGTTTACCAGCCCACCAAATTGATTGACAGCTGTGTATTTACATGTCTCCTTAGTAACGCATATAATCATATCAACAAGACAAAGCAACTGGGATTAAAGGATCTGTTCAGCTCTCTGTGATCATCAATCTTCATCACATGTGATCAAGAATGAGTTTTACAAGTTTAAAACATTTCTAAAACAGTGCATGTTAGTAATAAAGTAAGTTAAAGACGGTAAAATCGATGTATTTACTTCACCACAGCCGCATGTCAGTACGATTATAAAAGAAGATGCTTCAATACAGGTTTGTAGATGTTAAACCATTTTTTTTGTACAGTAACGTAACAGATATCCATATAGCAGCAGATATTAAACTGTATCCTGTCACATTTTCAGTACAAAAAATAGTACAAAGTTAAATGCACTGTGCGTGCGTGTGTGTGTCTGTGTGTGGGTGAACTTTGTAACAGCAATGTGTGTGACTCATCGTAGCAGAAAGGCTTGAATTAACTCAAACCCAAATTAATTAAATAATCATTGGGAAAGTTCTTGCTGTAGTGTTTCTCACAAACGTCACGTAAAATCTGCTTCCTTCATGTCTGTCTGTGTGCTGTTTATCTGACGCAGCCGATGCAGAGACTGAGGCACACTCTGACAGGCACGTTGGAATGGTGGGCGGGGAGAACTAACTCATTTGCATTAAAGGCACAGGCCACAGATAGCTACAGTGTGTTCAGAGCTGAAAATTCTAATATTCTGAAAGATCTAATAAATAATCTGATGGGTGTTTTGTGCTGAAACTTAACCAACACATTCTGGAGGCACAAAAGTTATTGAAAAAGAGGTAAAATAGGTGCTGTTTAAAGGCACAATGTGTAAGATTATTTCCATTAAAATATCCAGAAAACACTAAAATAGTGGTAAATAAATCTTTTGACTTGAAATTGTTTAGAATGTATTCATCCATTGTCCTGATAAGGACAGATATCTGACTATTAAATGTTCCCTTACTGTTTGTGACTTTAAAAATTGCATCTGAAAAACTCTGGAAGTATAATGTCCTCTTTGTAATGGTGAGTTTGAAATAAAGAGACAGAAGATCCATCTGCTGAATCTAATAAAGAAAAATACTAATGTCAAGGTGAAGATCAGAGCGAAAACAAAACAATCCAAGTAACAGAGAGACAGAGATGCAAACACAACAGGGCACATTTATAAATCCAACACTGGAACAAGTGCAGATCTGGACACAAAAATCAACTTATGACAAGGTTAATGTGCGATTTATGAAACATTCATATGCAGACAGTCCCATCACACAGATGATCTTTATATGTTGATAAATGTGTCGACTGAAAACGGTCATGATTTGAACTTTAAATATTAAATTTATTTATGTTTTAGACGCCTCACTCCTAGAGTTTATGACATAGATAAACATAACCTGGACAAAAAAGAGGAACTTCTCTCAGAGAGAGAGAGAGAGAGAAAGAGAGAGAGAGAGAGAGAGAGAGCACAGATCAGTAATATGAAAGTGAAAGTAATGAACACATCAGTTTCAGCTTAGAAGTGCAGACATTTACATTTACATTACATTTAGTCATTTAGCAGACGCTTTTATCCAAAGTGACTTACAAATGAGGACAAGGAAGCAATTTACACAACCAAGAGCAACAATGAATAAGTGCTATAGGCAAGTTTCAGGTCTGTAAAGTCTAAGAAGGGAAGTATTAGTAGTATTAGTTTTTTTTTTTTTTTTTTTTTGTACAGTTAGTGTGATATTCAGAGAGGCAATTGCAGATTAGGAAGTGTAGTGGAGACTAAATAGTTGGGTTTTTAGTATTTTCTTGAAAGTAGCGAGTGACTCTGCTGTTCTGATGCAGTTAGGTAGTTCATTCCACCAACTGGGCAGA
Source organism: Danio rerio (assembly GCF_052040795.2). Lineage (NCBI taxonomy): Eukaryota > Metazoa > Chordata > Actinopteri > Cypriniformes > Danionidae > Danio > Danio rerio. Next base: position 57,957,643 of record NC_141024.2, read on the forward strand.
TTGAGCGTGAGCGTTCGCGAAAGTGATTTCTTCCCTCTTTGGGATGGAACCACGAGGCGACGTTCATTCACAGAACGCAAGTTTCTGGAGGGCACATAGATCTGCAGAAGCGAGAGCAGATAAGAAGGAGCAAGGCCAGAAGTCACTTTGTAGGCAAACATCAGAGCTTTGAATTTGATGCGAGCAGCAACTGGCAGCCAGTGCAAACGGACTAGCAGCGGAGTGACGTGCTCGTTTAGGTTCATTGAAGACCACTCATGCTGCTGCATTCTGGAGCAGTTGAAGAGGCTTGATAGAGCTAGCTGGAAGCCCAGCTAGTAGAGAGTTGCAGTAATCCAGTTTGGAGAGAACAAAAGCTTGAACAAGGAGTTGAGCTGCATGTTCAGATAAGATGGGTCGGATCTTTCTGATGTTATAGAGTGCGAATCTGCACGATCGAGCAGTTCTAGAAATGTGGTCAGAGAAGTTTAGTTGGTTATCAATCGTTACTCCAAGGCTTTTCACCATTTTGGATGCAGTAATGGTTGCCCCATCCATCTGGATTGAAAAGTTATGGTGTAGGGTCGAGTTGGCAGAAACTACAAGCATTTCCGTTTTTGCGAGGTTCAGCTGATGATCTTTCATCCAGTGTGAAATATCCAACAAGCAGGCTGAGATGCGAGCTGGAACCGAGGGATCATCAGGATGAAAAGAGAGGTATAGCTGGGTATCATCAGCATAGCAGTGGTAGGAGAATCCATGTCTCTGGATGACTGGTCCTAGAGATGATGTGTAGATGGAGAAGAGAAGTGGCCCAAGAACAGAGCCTTGAGGTACCTCAGTGTTTAGATGCTGTAGGTTGGAAACCTCTCCCCTCCAAGACACCCTGAATGACCTGTCAGTGAGGTAGGATCTGAACCATTGTATAACAGTGCCCGCAATGCCCAGTGACTCAAGCGTAGATAGCAGGATCTGGTGGTTGACAGTGTCAAAAGCAGCTGACAAGTCCAGCAAAATGAGGACTGATGATTTAGAGTCTGCTTTAGCCAGTCTGAGATCCTCCACGACCGAGAGCAGGGCAGTCTCAGTTGAGTGGCCTTTCTTAAAGCCGGATTGCTTGTTGTCCATGAGATTGTTTTGAGTAAGAAAGTCCAGGACTTGATTGAACACTACTTTCTCCAGAATCTTGGCCATGAATGGAAGCAGGGATACTGGTCTGTAGTTTTCAAGTAGCATATGGTCCAGGTTGGGTTTCTTTAGCAGTGGGGTTACCCTAGCCTGCTTAAATGAAGTGGGGAATAAACCAGAGTCAAGAGATGTGTTAATTATGTGAGTCAGTGTTGGTATGACTGCAGGAGAGATGGCTTGCAAGAGATGAGAGGGAATGGGATCGAGTGGACAGGTGGTTGCATGGCTAGATAGCACGAGTTTGGACACCTCAGACTCAGAGAGCTGAGAAAAAGAGGTGTGTGTGGTGTTGCTGGTGTACCTTGCGTGTTTGTTGTAGGTGCAGCAAATTGAGCGCTGATTTTTGCAGTTTTGGTGCAGAAGAATGTAGCAAAGTCATCAGTAGTAAGTGTGGAGGATGCGGGTGGAGGAGGAGGATAAAGGAGGGAGGAAAATGTTTTAAAAAGTAGGCGAGGATTAGTGGCATTGTTGATTTTTCAGACGGTAATATGTCTGCTTTGCAGAAGTAACCTCAGCTGAGAAAGAGGACAGAAGAGTTTGGTATGTTAAGAGCTGTGCAGGATTTTTGGTTTTCCGCCAAATTCTTTCTGCAGCTCGAAGTTTTGAGCGATGCTCACGGAGAGCATCCGAGAGCCAGGGTGCAGGAGGACTGGCACGGGCTGGCCTGGATGTAAGAGGACATAATCGGTCTAGACATGATGCTAGTGTGGAGCAGAGTGTATCAGTGGCACTGTTCGAATCAAGTGCAGAGAGTTTGCAAGATGGAGGAAGAGAGTCTGAAACAATGGTGGATAGTCTATTGGGTGAGAGAGATCGTAGGTTTCTGCGAAAGGTAACCAGTGTTGGAGTGTGTGGTGGCTCAGGAGTAATGTGGATGTTGAGAGACAGAAGGAAATGATCCGATATTTGTAGTGGAGTTACTATTGTTTGATAAGCGAAGCAGTGTCGTGTGTAAATAAGGTCTAGCTGATTACCTGATTTGTGGGTAGCAGAGGTAGGTGCTCTTTTTAGGTCAAAAGAGGCAAGCAGAGTCTGAAAGTCTGCAGCTTGCGGTTTGTCAACGTAAATGTTGAAGTCACCTAGCACCAACAAGTGAGTGTCAATATTAGAAAAAGATGAGAGAAGAACATCCAGTTCATCTAAGAAGTGACCTAATTTACCTGGTGGGCGGTAGATGACAACCACATTTATGTAGAAGGGGTGGATAATGGTGACTGCATGGAATTCAAAGGAGCTGATTGTTGGCAGGGACGTTATCAGAGTAAATTTCCATTCTTTGGAAATAAGTAGTCCAGTCCCACCCCCTCTCCCTGTGTGACGAGGAGTGTGGGAAAAAGAGAAATTAGCAGAAAGAGTAGCATGTATAGCAGTGTCCTCCGGCCTCAACCAGGTCTCAGTTAGAGCCATGAGATTATAGTCAGAATATGTAGCTATGGAGGTAATAAAATCTGCCTTGTTAACAGCTGATTGACAATTCCAGAGGCCCACGGAGAGAGAGAGTTGTGAAATAGCAGATACATGTATTGAACGAAGGTTGTGAGGATTACGCCTGCAGCGTACCTCCCATGTTTTGCGAGTGTTAGTAACAACAGGAATTAGAAAACACATAATAAAAGTGCACTTACAACAAAATAAGTGTAAAGATAGAGTAAAACAAGAAAGTAAAGTACTAAAGTGCTTTGTCGGTGTCTTTGCTCGGTGGAGTCGCGCAGGTAGAGTCGATGGTCTTTACACTCGTCGGTCTTCACACGAGGCGGTCTTCACAGGAGGCTGCCGCGACCGCTGCCGCGGTGAACTAGTTGTTTATATAACCCCAAAGCACTAGCTGATTGAATTCAGCTGGACACGCCTCGAGAGTCAAAACAAGGGCCGAAACTGAGGCGGACGACGCGAAACCGTCCGCGTTCGCTACACAAGCTCTTATAGTAACCAAGAAAACAGTGGCTAAACACTTCTAGTATGATACACAACTGAAAGCAAGTTTAAATGTCCTACAACTTTACACAAACAGCTGAAAACAAGTCCTCAAACCATACACAACAACTGAAACAAGTCTTAAATGTACTTACAGGCTGCTGGTCTCGATGTTAAAGTGCTTCTCCTGCCGACTAAGCTAGCGTGCTCACTATATAGTGGTTACCTGGCGTTTGGACACGCCTCGAGAGTCAAAACAAGGGCCGAAACTGAGGCGGACGACGCGAAACCGTCCGCGTTCGCTACACAAGCTCTTATAGTAATCAAGAAAACAGTGGCTAAACACTTCTAGTATGATACACAACTGAAAGCAAGTTTAAATGTCCTACAACTTTACACAAACAGCTGAAAACAAGTCCTCAAACCATACACAACAACTGAAACAAGTCTTAAATGTACTTACAGGCTGCTGGTCTCGATGTTAAAGTGCTTCTCCTGCCGACTAAGCTAGCGTGCTCACTATATAGTGGTTACCTGGCGTTTGGACACGCCTCGAGAGTCAAAACAAGGGCCAAAACTGAGGCGGACGACGCGAAACCGTCCGCGTTCGCTACACAAGCTCTTATAGTAATCAAGAAAACAGTGGCTAAACACTTCTAGTATGATACACAACTGAAAGCAAGTTTAAATGTCCTACAACTTTACACAAACAGCTGAAAACAAGTCCTCAAACCATACACAACAACTGAAACAAGTCTTAAATGTACTTACAGGCTGCTGGTCTCGATGTTAAAGTGCTTCTCCTGCCGACTAAGCTAGCGTGCTCACTATATAGTGGTTACCTGGCATTTGGACACGCCTCGAGAGTCAAAACAAGGGCCGAAACTGAGGCGGACGACGCGAAACCGTCCGCGTTCGCTACACAAGCTCTTATAGTAACCAAGAAAACAGTGGCTAAACACTTCTAGTATGATACACAACTGAAAGCAAGTTTAAATGTCCTACAACTTTACACAAACAGCTGAAAACAAGTCCTCAAACCATACACAACAACTGAAACAAGTCTTAAATGTACTTACAGGCTGCTGGTCTCGATGTTAAAGTGCTTCTCCTGCCGACTAAGCTAGCGTGCTCACTATATAGTGGTTACCTGGCGTTTGGACACGCCCCGAGAGTCAAAACAAGGGCCGAAACTGAGGCGGACGACGCGAAACCGTCCGCGTTCGCTACACAAGCTCTTATAGTAACCAAGAAAACAGTGGCTAAACACTTCTAGTATGATACACAACTGAAAGCAAGTTTAAATGTCCTACAACTTTACACAAACAGCTGAAAACAAGTCCTCAAACCATACACAACAACTGAAACAAGTCTTAAATGTACTTACAGGCTGCTGGTCTCGATGTTAAAGTGCTTCTCCTGGTAATGGAGAGGCGGTAATGTGAAAATAATGAGCTTATAACCTTAACAATCATGAAGCAATTTTACACTGGAAGTTTGGCCACCATGTGATTTTTTTTTTCCATTATATACATAAAACTTGGAATATTAAACTTATCAAATGTTCCATGTTTAGAAACATGCGTAAACCACTTCCCATGTAAAAGTCAAAATTAAATAAATGAATTGATGGGAGTGTGCACAGACCTGTAGGCGAATTCTATATAAATGTATTTAACCTGAATATTGACTTAAATAAAAAACTTTCATTGCAGGAGACACATGAGTGAGAGCAGTGGGCTGGGATTCACATATTCAGAAGAGTATAATAAATGATCTGATTGTGATCTGAAACTTTACAAATTAAAGATTTACATTACACCTTGAACAACACCTCAAGGTTGTGACGCTTCTTTTCCTTTGGTGTGTTTGTGTCCTCTGTGTGAGATCAGGATCATGTGTGTACAGCTCTGTGTCTCTAAAAAGTGACAGCTTTAATGGATGTAACCTTTTTACTTCCTTTTTTTGAGTCATGAGGCATAAACATGGGGTGTACTCATAGACTATTTGTGTTGTTGTTGTTCCTGCAGTGTGAATAGAGATGATCAGACTGGAGACCTGCAGCAGGATTCACTCCAACCAGAACATGATGAACTTCAGAGAGTCAAAGAGCAGCACAAAACCAGCATGAAGAACAAGTATGAGAGATTATTTGAGGGAATCAACCATGGAGAGACTCAAACCCTCCTGAACAGGATCTACACACAGCTCTACATCATAGAAGGAGAGAGTGAAGGAGTGAATGAAGAACATGAGGTTTTACAGATGGAGAAAACAGCCAGATCAAAACCCTCACAACACACTCCAGTCTACTGCAATGACATCTTTAAAGCCTCAGCTGGAGCAGGACATGAGGAGAAGATCAAGAAGGAGAAAGCCCAGATCAAGACTGTTCTCACTAAAGGCATCGCTGGAATCGGGAAAACTGTCTCTGTGCAGAAGTTCATTCTGGACTGGGCCGAGGGAAAAGACCATCAGCATGTAGATTTCATGTTTGTGCTTCCATTTCGAGAGCTGAACTTGATCAGAGATCGTCAGTACAGTCTTCACAGACTTCTGCTGGACTTTCATCCTGAGCTTGAAGATCTGGAGCCCAAGATTTATGAGCAGTGCAGAGTTGTGTTCATATTTGATGGTCTGGATGAAAGCAGAATCACACTCAACTTTTCAGACGAGGAGAAAGTTTGTGCTGTGACTGAATCTTCATCAGTGGCTGTGTTGATGTGGAGCCTCCTGAAAGGAGATCTGCTTCCCTCTGCTCTCATCTGGATCACCTCCAGACCAGCAGCAGCCCATCAGATCCCCTCCAGATACATCAAGCGTCTGACAGAAATTCAGGGATTCACTGAGCCTCAGAAGGAGGAATATTTCAGGAAGAGAATCAGCGACGAGCATCAAGCCAGCAGAATCATCTCCCACATCAGAAGAGCAAGAAGCCTCCAGATCATGTGCCACATACCTGTCTTCTGCTGGATCTCCTCCACTGTGCTTCAGAAGCTCCTGGAAGAAGATGTGAGTGCAGAAATCCCTCAAACTCTGACTGAGATGTACATCCACTTCCTGCTGATTCAGATCAACATGAGGAAGCAGAAGTATGAAGAGAGGGATCCAAAGAATCTGCAGGGAGATCCAGAGAAACTGCAGTCCAACAGAGGAGTGATCAACAAACTTAAAGTGGCTTTCAGACAGCTAAAGATCAACGTGAGGAAGCAGAAGTATGAAGAGAGAGATCCAAAGAATCTGCAGTCCAACAGAGGAGTGATCCTCAAACTTGCTGAAGTGGCTTTCAGACAGCTGATGAAGGGCAATGTGATGTTCTATAAGAAGGACCTGATTGAGAGCGGCATAGACGTCACTGACGCCGCAGTGTATTCTGGGATCTGCACTGAGATCTTCAAGGAGGAATCTGTGATTCAGCAGAGGAAAGTCTACAGCTTCATCCATCTCAGCTTTCAGGAGTTTCTGGCTGCTTTCTTTGTGTTTTACTGCCATTTAACAAAGAACAGAGAACCGCTGAGGGTGATTTATGATGAAGAATATTCATATAATCAATATCTACAGGCCAGGTCTAAGAACTCTCTGTATAATCTGCTCAGTTCAGCAGTAGTTAAAGCTGTCATGAGTAGTAATGGTCATCTGGATCTGTTCCTGCGGTTCCTGCTGGGCGTCTCACTGGAGTCCAATCAGAGACTCTTCCAGGATCTGCTGACACACACAGAGAAGAGCTCAGAGAACATCAGGAGAATCACACAGTACATTAAAGACAAGATCAAAAGAGAGGTCCGTCTCTCAGCTGAAAGATCCATCAATCTGTTCCTCTGTCTGCTGGAGGTGAAAGATCAGACTCTGGCCAGAGAGATTCAGGAGTTTGTGAAATCAGACAAACACTCAGAGGAGAGACTCTCTCCTGCTCACTCCTCAACAATCTCCTACATGATTGAGATGTCAGAGGAGCCGCTGGATGAGTTAGACTTTAATAAATTCAACACATCAGCTGAGGGAAGACGGAGACTGATAGCAGCTGTGAGAAACTGCAGAAGAGCTCTGTGAGTATTCATTGATTGATCACAGAAGACACACATCAGTCTGCACTGAAGACTCAGATCAGTTTAGTGAATCACTGCCCTGCTTTAACAGAAAATCTTTAGCTGGCCATATCGTCCCCCTGTGAGATCGCTGATACACCATATTACTGCATGGGGACGCGGCGGCAGTGTTCTGTTTCCTTATTTGCTCATTTATTTCATCATTTCTAAATGTATTTAACAAACTTTTCTTGACTTTTTACTCACACAAACAACATTTGTACTTATTTAATAATCTACTTCATTTGCTTTACAGTTTATCCTGGAAAATAACTCAAATCCCTGTAAATCCCTGTGCTCCTCCAGCTGAATAGGACATTTGTTGTTGTATATTTGCTCAAATCTAACACAGTGTTGCTCTTGGATAATTGTATTTGTTTTCTGATCAGAGAAATAGTGTAATTTTAGAGACAGTATTGCCGTCTCGCTGCAGACATGCCTCTAATATTACATTTACTGTAGGCCTAAACACTAAACTTTACACTGAGCTCTGTAAAATGCTCTCTGATTAGTTATTAATAATCTGTTCAATAATTCAGTACAGTCATATGAATGGGGAAATACAGCTTTAGTTTAGTTTAATGTAGATTAAATAAATAGTATATTTTAAATGAAATAAATATTCTTGTTCTGAAAATGTCCATGTGTCTTGAGTAAGGATGCACCTGTTACAACCCCTTTTTGCCTAGGAGGGTGGGGTTGCACATTTAACAGAGGAATTGGTAATTGCAAAAAAAACTTAAAAACAAATTGTGATACAAAGTAAGGATGGACAGCAAGAATACGTTGAAAAATAAGTGATTTATTTACAAAAAGGTGAGGGTGAATCAGTGAGTGAGGTATTTACAATATATACAAGGTTAAAGACAATAAACAAATGTTAGAAAGACTGGCTATGGGTGGCGCTAAATAAAAGAACCAAACAAAACCAAACAGTCTTACTAATATTCACAACAAATCCCCTCTAATCTATTCTAATAAACAAAAGATATGAAAAAGAAATCTTCAACGTCAATGACATCCTATCTAATCTACACTGACTAACAATTAAACCAAAAATACACAGGTTGGCACACACCCTCTTACCTGGTGTATCTAGACAAATGTTATTCTACGTGCTGATATGTATGTCACGTGACGTACTTACCTACCAGTCTTTCTAAACTCACGGGGAAGCATGAGGTTAGGGAAGATATGGCAAAACAAAGGTAAGAACAGACAGTAACAAACTTCAACAAAGTGTAAATCACATAAAGAAGAGCAATACTAATAAATCGGGATAACAAACTATCAAACACTAACAAATCAACCGAACAAACAAGCCAAAATACAACAATCAAGCGAGCAAAGTGTCAAACATAGAGTCAGAGAGTCTGCTCTAGAACTAACAAACTGAAGGCTTTTTAAAGGTCAGGTGGCATGCAGGGATTGGCTGGAGCTTGGGCAGAGTGGTGACCAATCAGGTAGCAGGAGAGATGGGATTGGTTGCACCAAGAACAAGTAAATCAGCCAATCAGAGATGATTGTAGGCGGAGCAAGCACAGAAGTGGACTGGGTGACAAACAGAAACACATGATGAGACAGAAAAAAAATAAACAAAATAACCAAATAAGTGCTGGCATGTAACACCCTCCCACTAAAGAATAAACATCTGGTTCTGATTATACATTCGTGACAGGAAAACAAGTGGGTTATGATCAGTGTAGATTACAACTGGAGTTAAACTGGAGCCCACATAAACTTCGAAGTATTGTAGAGTCAACAACAGAGCAAGAGCTTCTTTCTCAATGGTGGAGTAATTTAACTGATGCTTATTAAACTTGCGTGAGAAATAGCATATCGGGTGGTCAATTCCTTCTGCATCCCCCTGCAGTAAGACAGCACCGGCGCCTACAACACTGGCATCCACCTCCACCTTGAAAGGTATTGCAAAGTTTGGAGCTGCCAATACTGGAGTCTCACAAAGGAGTGCTTTAACACTGTTGAATGCATGCTGGCATTCCGGTGACCATTTAAATTGTTTTGACGGGCTCAACAAATTGGTTAGCGGAGTCACGACACTAGAAAAGTTTCGGCAAAATCCTCGATAATATCCGACCATTCCCAGGAATCTACACAGTTGGCGACGGGTATTAGGATTTGGGAAGTCTGTTATGGCAATTACTTTTGCATCAATTGGTCGGACTTGACCTTGACCAACCTGTTTTCCCAAATATGTAATTGTAGCTTGGGCAAAATCACATTTCGATAAGTTCAACGTCAAATTTGCTTTAGCCAATCGATCAAACACAGTGTGTAACTGAGACATATGTTCAGGCCACTCTGACGAGTAGATCACCAAGTCATCCAGATATGCATTACATCCCTTAACACCTGCCAGTACAGTAGTTACCAATCGTTGAAATGTTGCAGGTGCGTTACGAAGTCCGAAGGCCATTACATTGTATTGCATAAAGTGATCAGGTGTTATGAAGGCAGATATGTCTGATGCACGAGGTGTCAGTGGCACTTGCCAATAACCTTTCAGTAAGTCCAATTTTGTTACGAAACGAGCGGATCCTAAATTATCAATACAGTCCTCCATGGGGTACCATAGCAGTAGGGGATAGCAGTCGGGCACTGTCACTGCATTCACTTTACGGTAATCAGTGCAGAAACGATACGATCCGTCAGAGTTAGGGACAAGAATACAAGGCGAGCTCCATGGACTGCAACTTGGCACAGCTAGTCCAGTCTCACAAAGGTACTCAACCTCACGCTTCATAATCTCTCTCTTGCAAGCATTAACATGATACGGATGTTGTTTGATAGGAGTCGAATTATGAATTACAATGTCATGTTGGACTACTGAAGTTTGTGTTGGAGTATCATGAAATAAATCTGGATACTTTCCAATCAAATTCTCAACATCTTTCTTTCGAGAGGCTGTCAAATGTTTCAAATGTGCAGACAAATTTTCGAGAATCTTTGAATTTTGGAGTGTCGCACACTGCTGTGGAGCATTGCGCAATGCTAAGCCATCCTCATCCGAATCTACAGAAATGGCAGAATTAATATTCAAAAGCGCAAGAGGTTTTGGAGATTCTTCATGCTTATGTTCACGAACAAGATATGCTTTAAGCATATTTATGTGGCAAACACAGGTCTTTCTTCTACGATCAGGTGTGCGTAAAACATAGTCAGTATCACTTATTTTGCGATCAATTACATAAGGTCCAGAAAATCTTGCAGATAGGGTGGAATTTGTGACAGGAAGAAGCACCAGTACCTGGTCTCCTGGTTTAAATTCACGTGCTAGGGTTTTTACATCAAATCGTTTTTTCATTTTTCCCTGCGTAGATTTGAGTGAGAGTTGCGCCGTAGAGCAAGCATCGGTTAATCGTTCCCTAAATCGACTCACATATTGCAAATTATTTGTTTTGCTTCCTGATTCAAAGTTCACAATGTGTTCTTTCAACACCTTAAGGGGTCCACGGACAGTGTGTCCGAACACAAGCTCAGCTGGGCTAAAGCCGAGGGACTCTTGTACGGTTTCGCGTACAGCAAACAACATCAGAGCCACGCCTTCATCCCAATCTTTGCCAGTGTCTAGACAGTACTTTCTTAGCATAGATTTAAGCGTTTGGTGAAACCGTTTGAGTGCTCCCTGGCTTTCCGGGTGGTAAGCACTGGACACACAGTGTTGAATAGCAAGTGTCTCTAACACCTGGTTGAACACCTTTGACATAAAATTCGTCCCTTGATTACTTTGTACAATCTTGGGAAGACCAAATGTAGCAAAGAACTTAATAAGGGCTTTGATTATTACGGGTGCAGTTATCTTACGTAACGAAATGGCTTCTGGAAATCGTGTGGCAGCACACATGATTGTCAACAGAAACTGGTTACCGGCCTTCGTTCTTGGCAACGGACCAACACAATCAACAATGACCCTTTCAAATGGTTCAGTCATAATAGGTATTGGAGTAAGAGGAGCAGGTGGGATTACCTGGTTAGGTTTACCACTGTACTGGCATGTCCGACAGGTGCGGCAGTATTTGGCAACGTCCTGCTTCAACCCTGGCCAGAAGAAATGCCTCAGGACTCTGTGGTAGGTCTTTGTGATACCTAGGTGACCAGACAACACATGATCATGCGCAAGAAACAACACTTGCTGTCGGTAAACAGAAGGAATTACCACCTGACATACTGTACTCAGTTCAGCATTTTGCTGTATTGCTGAACTCCACTTACGCATCAATAGGGAGTTTTCAAGAAAATAACCCACTTGTTTCTTTTCCAACTCTTCCCGAGGAACCACTGACTTAAAACATTTTGCTAATGTTTGATCTTCTTTCTGGGCACTGATGATTTGTTCTCAAGACAAATTCAGGTTAGCATTCAGATTATCAGACACACACTTTTCAAACACAGGTTTCTTTTCATTAACAACGTTTGCCACATCATTACAAATGTCATCGGAAATCATAAATGAATCAGCCAAAGTAAATTTCTTGTCTATGTGCTTTTTCTGAGCTCGGGTGACTATGCATTCAGAAAATGTTTTAGGGAATTCTTTCGAAAGTTCATCTGATATCGATGATACAGGAGAGTTATCAGAAACTTCGAAGTCTGGCATCACTTTGCCACCAGCGAGGTCATTACCAAGTATAAGAGAAATGCCTTTAACTGGTAACGAGGGTCGAACTGCCACGTACACAAAGTCATTAACAAGTTTGCACTGTAAATGAATTTTGTGCACTGGTGCCTTAACAACTCCCATCTGGATTTCTTGCATTAATATGCTGGAACCAGTTGAAGTTTGTTCACCAACTGAAAGTGTATCAGCAAGCAAAATTGAATAACTAGCACCAGTATCACGCAAAATTTGGCAGTTGATTTTTGTTTTTTAATGCACGGCAATCGTTAATTAGATGTCCAATTTTGTGGCAATAAAAACATTCTCTTGATTCTTTTGAACTCTCAGGTTTTGACTGGGTACAGGGAACAGAGGAACGAGCAGGTGGAATGACAGTCACAGTATCAGCATGAGCAGTAGAAAACACAGGTTTGTGCGTAAGCACAAACTCATCAGCATGAACAGCAGCTTTAAACAAAGAAGATACTTTTTGTTCATTCAAATAAAGAACTACATGTTCTGGCAAGCAATTCTTGAACTCTTCAAGCAAAATCAATTCACGTAGGGTACTGAAATCAATTTCAAACAATTTTAGTAGCACTACACCATCTATCAAATACGACACTCTTTTCACTTGCAAATTCAACAAATGTTTGATGGTTAGTCTTTTTGTGTTTACGGAAGCGTTGTCTATATGCTTCTGGTACTAATTCATATGCACGTAAAATTGCAGTTTTCACGACATCATACTTTAATTTTCCTCTACTGAAAGTGTCGCACAGACTTAATGGGCTTTACCACTCAGTTAGCACTGCAGTAGCACAGTCCAGATGTCTTTCGTCCAATTTAAAGTATTTGCAATGCACTCAAAAACATTGAAGTATGAATCAACTTCCTCTTCACGAAAATTTGGAACGAGTGAAATTTGTTTACTCACATCGATTTGGTTGAACATGGGTTTCGAATCCACCTTGATCACCTGACCAACCATGGATGCATCAGCATTGATCACAGGCATTGCCACAGCAGCTTTCGCCGCTGCTTCAAGCTCCAACTGACGCAGCTTTACCTGTGTGTCAGCCTCTATTTCCAGTCGTCGAATCTCAAGCTTTAACTCCAGCTCAGATTTATGTGCTCGTGCTTTTTCCTGCATCTCGTATTGAAGTCTGGCTAAACGTAATTTCAGTCTGCCATCCCCTTTTGAGTCTGTAGAGACGGGTAAAGGGATCAAAGGGCGGCAACCGAACTTTAGCTTCAGCCTCCGCTTCAACCTTAGCTTCATCGCCATTATGCCCTGCATCCTTACTCACAGGACTGCACGGCCTTTCAACTGAATAATGAGATTTACTCTCATCTGGAGCATCTCTAGTGATCTTAAAAATTTCCATTTCAACCAAATGTTCATAAACAATTTTCTTTACAGTTTTCTTCAAAAACTGGCTGCTAACTGAAAAATAACTTGAAATAGTCAGCAATTTCAAAAAGATCATCTTTACGTAACCTATCAAATTGTTCTATCGAGGGGTTACTAAGGAACATTTCCAAATTGAACGCCATATCAAAATTATCACTAAACAACTAGAAGCAATAGACAAGTCTTACAAACCTCACTCTTTTGCAACTTTTACTATAGTAAACTGACAACCTTACCATGTTTCACAATGGGTTTGAATTTTAGCAAAAACCAAAAGCCTCAACAATCAATATTGGGAATGTTAATATCCCGGACGAGCCCCCAAAAAATGTTACAACCCCTTTTTGTCTAGGAGGGTGGGGTTGCACATTTAACAGAGGAATTGGTAATTGCAAAAAAAACTCAAAAACAAATTGTGATACAAAGTAAGGATGGACAGCAAGAATACGTTAAAAAATAAGTGATTTATTTACAAAAAGGTGAGGGTGAATCAGTGAGTGAGGTATTTACAATATATACAAGGTTAAAGACAATAAACAAATGTTAGAAAGACTGGCTATGGGTGGGGCTAAATAAAAGAACCAAACAAAACCAAACAGTCTTAATAATATTCAGACCAAATCCCCTCTAATCTATTCTAATAAACAAAAGATATGAAAAAGAAATCTTCAACGTCAATGACGTCCTATCTAATCTACACTGACTAACAATTAAACCAAAAATACACAGGTTGGCACACACCCTCTTACCTGGTGTATCTAGACAAATGTTAATCTACGTGCTGATATGTATGTCATGTGACGTACTTACCTACCAGTGTTTCTAAACTCACTGGGACTGGGTGACAAACAGAAACACGATGAGACACAAAAAAAAAAAAAAAAAAAAACCAAATAAGTGCTGGCATGTAACAGCACCGATATGGATTTTTTGGCCGATAACCTATAATTCTTCAGACTTGGGGGCCAATAGCTAATATATGGGCCGATAATTATAAATATTTTAAATTGTTATATATATATATATATATATATATATATATATATATATATATATATATATATATTTTAAGAGCATCTGGTGAGTAAAAACTTGCTGGATAAGTTGGCGGTTCATTCAGCTGAGGTGACCCCGGATTAATAAAGGGACTAAGCCGACAAGAAAATTAATGATGGAATGTTATATTTTTATACAGCAAAGTTCATAAAAGATTGAACTGCTCTTATTAACTGAGCAGTCTATACTCAAAGCAAAAAAAGCTATAACTTCAAAATTGCAAGGTGATTATAGACCTATATTCACCATTTCACATAAATCAGCATGCAAAAAATGATTTCCTTTTCTTCATAGCAAATTAACATGCAAGTTGATTGTTGCATAAAAATAATAATTTAAATAACAAAATGGTATTTAATTAACAAGCAAGTTAAATATATTTAAATAAGATGAAAATGAAAGAGCTAAGGACTGAAACCAGCTCAAATGGTCTTGAATAAAACATGTTACAGTGATGTACACATCTACAAATATGGCATGTCCGAAAAAGCCTTTATCAGAGGTGTTTTAACAGTTCAGAGCCACCGTACAAGCCAACAGCTAAATACAGAGAGTACGTTTAGAAAATGCGGCACTAGATCATCCTATTTGGTGTTTTGACATGTCACATGTAGGCGCTGCTTGTCAATCAGACAACACTTCTGCGCTCGTTCTTGCCGTCAATCGCGGGAAAATGATTGATGAAAAGTTTATGATAAACCGCTGAGAGTTTTACTCAACTGTAGAGGTAGAGTTGCCATCAGAGTCAGATTTGATACAAAACCTGCATTGAGCTGACTTTATGACAAACAGAGCAGAATATAAAGACAGAATGAGCGGCTAGTTAAGAGCCCCTTTGACTGGATTCACCTCTCTCACCTCTCCCCCGTGCTACGGTGCTACAGTGTGTGTGTGTGTGTGTGTGTGTGCGGTGACAGTTCTCACGCGAGCTTGTTATAATCAGTGGTTACTTACTGAGTTATTAACTCACAGCAATGCCACGTGAAGAAAGGACGGACTTTGAAGGAATAAACAGTGTGAGGAGAGATCCATTATAGTGCACTGGACAAGTCTGAGCGATAATCTTAAAAATAGCGTTTATCGGCCGATAGCTATATAGGCGCCGATATATCGTGCATCCCTAGTCTGGAGTGTGTCAGCAATTCCTGCAGTTCACTACAGCTTTGAGTGTGACTCCTAATCCAGTCCTCCGTGGGTTAATACATTTGATTTCCATTGATCATGTCTGTGTGATTTTGTTGTCAGCACATTCAACTGTGTAAAGAACAAAGTAATTAATAAGAATATTTCATTCATTCAGATCTAGGATGTGTTATTTTAGTGTTCTCTTTATTGTTTGGACAGTATATATATATAGTTTATTTCCGGTGTTGCTTTTATCACTGTAGACTGAACTCATGAACACAACACTGCTCATTTCTTACATCTGATTTTGTTGCTCTTTGTCCTCTACACAGGCTACAGGACTGTAAACTCACTGTTCAGTGCTGTGAGAGTTTGTCTTCAGCTCTACAATCCTCAAACTGTGTGCTGAGAGAGCTGGACCTGAGTAACAATGACCTGCAGGATTCAGGAGTGAA
Organism: Danio rerio; assembly: GCF_052040795.2. Lineage (NCBI taxonomy): Eukaryota > Metazoa > Chordata > Actinopteri > Cypriniformes > Danionidae > Danio > Danio rerio. The sequence continues at coordinate 57,973,477 of NC_141024.2, forward strand.
GCTTCTCTCTGATGGATTGAAGAGTCAACACTGTAAACTGGACACACTGAGGTAAAATAAAAACATTTCCATCAAATAAATGCTGCCACAAATGACTTTTCCATTTTGAAATGCAGTAAATTCTGATGAGGTAATGAGCATATGCTGTGATGTATTTTATTTCTGTTTATTTTTTGTGAATATTTCATATTTAATGTGAAGTCAAATGTGAGAAACCCTGTTTATATTAGATATAATATTGCTCTTTAGTGTAATTTCTGCTGAAATGATCATTGATTGGTGTTCTTTGGTGTTGTTGGGGCGTCTCTAAATGAGCTGTGTTTCTGCAGATGTTCAGCCCATCACTGAGTCTCTTTATTTACTGATGTTCATGTGTGTAAAGTTATATTCAGTCAGTTTTATATTCATTTCAGGAATATTATTGACTAATATGAAGATGTTGATGTGATTTATTTGCAATACAGTTTGTAAAGTCATATTTTCTGTCTGTTAATATTACATGAGAGTCTTGCTTTGTTTAACAAATGTGAGGATCTGAATGGATTTGAAATATCAGAAATATAAGAACAGAAATAGCAATAAATAAATCAGTCTGGCCGACTCATTTTGGTCCAGAGATCTTCTCTTTATAAAGTTTATGTAATAATGAAATACAAATGTTTGATCTTCCTCCATGTGACCATTAAAGCAACTCTGAATAGTTAAAGGAGTCTTTTCCTTTTCCCTATGAGGAGAAATCACTCATTATAGACATTTCAATAATTACATCACACTCACACTGTTAAAAATTGTCCCGTTAAAAAACAGTAAAATACTGGCAGCTGCAGTTGCCAGCAATGTACTGTTATTTTACAGTATGTTGCTGTAAAAATACATGGACTACATTGATTTACACAATACTCAAGTGAACTCATTTTGCTCACTGAAAGCAACTGCCTCAACTTGGTCAACTGCTGAATGAGGTTATGAAGTAATGTGCTATATATGCTTAGAAGCATACTTATAATGATAACTTATTTTAGTTAATTAGAAAAGTTCGGTTTAACTCTAATGTCTTATATTTCACATCAGCACACATACATGTAAATCTGGAATCACCAGAGAGATTCTGACTGCATCAGCCACTAAACAGCCTCTGTCTTTAAATAGAGAAACATGCAGAATAACATCAGCAGTTCATCTTTAACTCATACACTGGCTCTACTCTCCTCCACAACGGTGACAGACAGAAGAAATTAGCTTCAGGTTTTACAGTAAAATACTGTTTTTTCCTTGATTTAACAGTAATCTACTGGCAGCTGTGGTTGCCAGCAATCTACTGTTTTTTTACAGTCTACTTCCGTAGTGTAAATTAACAGTATATTACTGTTGAAAAACATTTTACACTGTGTTTTTACCTCTCACACCTTTAACCCTTTAAACCCCAGAGCATATACTTCAGTTTTAATTGAAGTGTCCACACTACTGAGTGTTCAAGAAACATGGAGCAAAGCTGAAGTAAATTCATTAATTAACTGACTAATTAAATGATAATTTAAGGATTAACAATGAACAAATGAAGAAATACTGAAGGGAAAAAACAAGAACAGAACATACAAAACTTTAGTCACAGCTTTATAATGAAATAACCTGAAGAACAACAAATGATTAAATCATTTAAATGATCAGCGGATGATTAAACAACTCTACAAACATCATCACCAGCTACACTTATTACTTAATACATGTATTTTTGTATAACATCTACTAAAGTTCTTCTTAACAAAAAGTGAAAGTTTTACGTCACCATCATGGAGAACAGAGTTTGCTTTAGTTGGGCTCTTAGCCCTGTCATTTTTAACATTTATATATCTTGGCTGCTGCAATTGTTAAGAACTTTGTTTGAAAAGCTCCTTTGTTGTGGCAAGCCAGCCAAAAACCTAAATAAGATCTGGTGATGTTCATGTTGCTATTAAATGGCAGAGTCTGTTCTCATTTAGTGTAATAAAATTTACTGCTCCTATTCAATGTTAAATCTATTGTTTTACATTATATGTACATATATATGGCAATGATTTCTGGAAGTTTTTAAGAATATCTTGGACAATAACACTGCTCTATGGTGTAAATCGCACTCAAAGAGACATCAATAATCAGCATATGAACCTCAATAATGGTGAAAACAAATTTAACAAAATTAACAGTTTAACTCACAAACAGGCAACTGAAAGTCTAAACATAAACAACAGCAGAATCAAACACAAATAAAGAAAACTGTTAGACCATTATACAACATTTATTTATACCGCAATGCATGCTGGGATATTTGTACAGTGCCACTCCCAGCATGCATTGCAGCATGAAACATTTGAGATGTTACCATTGTTGAGATACAAGGTCAGATTCATGAGGTCTGAGTGTGTATTTGTCATAACTGAACTGTTTTTGTATGTTATTTCTTAACTTTTAAGTAATTACGGAGGTCTCTTTTCTGTTTCCACTTCTCATTAATTAAACTAATACCTGCAACTAAGCATAAAATCTATTGCATCAGGCCCTTCGTCCAGATTTATACATTACATTATAACATTTATACATTACATTATAACATAACATTTATCAGAACTAATTTCAGACTAATAGATTTCTCTATTTAATGACTTCCCAACTTTATTGCTATAGTACAAACATTTTGTAAACTCTGTATTACAGCAGTTGGAAAGTTTTATTAAATGAGTTCAAGGGTGAAGAGCCCAACTAAACCAGCCCCTCACTCCATTACGGTGACACAAAAAACACCTTAATTTCTGTTGGATTTCAATGAGAATAGTATGGAAGTCAAATCAGTCAGTAATAAGTGTGTGTCTGCTGTTGTTTGTGGAGTTGTTTAATGATCCTCTGCTGAGACTGAAGCTGTTTTATTTTATTTTATTTTATGTTGTAACAAGTCACTGTTTGTATTTCTTGTTTATTTTCTTCAGTAATTGTAATTATTAACAGCAGGTGTTCATCAGTGTCTGAATTCACTCATTAGTGTTCATTAAAACTGTCAGGTGAACTATATTAGTGAACTAGTGTATGAAATAGTGAACAAGGACACAAAGCGTGATTTCAAACACAGACTTCAAAACATCGAATCTGAACTCTGTTAGCTCACAGTTTTCTGCCGTTGGTTACTTTCTCGAAAACAAAAATGTTACCCAGAAAGCACTGTTTTTAACAGAATATTACTGTTTTAGTGAAAAAACATTATTTTACCGTAGAATCTGACCGTTTTTTAACAGCAATTTTTTACAGTGCACACACAATAATACAGTGTCTTTTACTGTCCTCTACACAGGTTACAGTGCTGTAATCTCACTGTTCAGTGCTGTGAGAGTTTGTCTTCAGCTCTACAATCCTCAAACTGTGTGCTGAGAGAGCTGGACCTGAGTAACAATGACCTGCTGGATTCAGGAGTGAAGAAGCTCTCTGATGGATTGAAGAGTCAACACTGTAAACTGGACACACTGAAGTAAATGATTCTCCACTCAACAACATTAAAAGTGTTTTGATTGAGATGGAAATGTCCAGATATATTTAAGAGCATTAGTGGAGAAACTGCAAAATGCTGCTTCTCAAATGAAAGTTGCTCTTTACTTAATCAGTTCAGGAAATCAGTGTATTTTAATGATTATTTTATTTAATTACCTCTTAATCTTTAGTTATATTTAATATTTTTAATGATTATATTCATAGTTTATCTGTGAATTGGTTTCTTGGAGCAGGTTTGACAGGCTCTGATCATTTGCATTTTGCAGGTTCATAAATATATAAAGTCTTGTGGTCCTCTTATCTGAACTCAAATTTAGCAGTTTTCTTACATTTCAAAGTATTCAAAAATATATTAGATGACATTTAATATTCAGTTTTATTAAATAACAATAGTCAATCATTCTAACTGACACAAATTCCAATAGTTTTGTCACATTATTAACCTCATAGTTTGATTTTACATGTTAATGTAATCTGTGTTCTTCTTTTTCAGATTGGCCATGTGTAATCTCACTGTTCAGTGCTGTGAGAGTTTGTCTTCAGCTCTACAATTCTCAAACTGTGTGCTGAGAGAGCTGGACCTGAGTAACAATGACCTGCAGGATTCAGGAGTGAAGCTTCTCTCTGATGGACTGAAGAGTCAACACTGTAAACTGGAGACACTGAGGTAAATGATTCTCCACTCAACAGATACAGTTTCATATTGGGTTACCTGATGTGGAGCCCCATTCAGTGGATTGGCAGAAGAAAAAAGCAAAACATTTAAAGGGTTGTGATGTTAATCATAGCTTTAATAATGTATGTTTATCTATAAATATATTTAAAAGCTTTACTTAGTCTGTTATGAAATGTTGCACTTTCAGAGCTTCTCTTTTTCCAATATACCCAAATGTGACTAAAAGTTGAAGGAATCAGTTTATTTTAATGATCTTTTAACGAATTACCTCTGAATTATTTATTCATTTTTTATATTTATATCTGTTGTGTCCTGGTGAAGTTTAGACATGCTCTGCTGTTTGTTCAGTTTTTAGTTTCTTCTAAACATATAAAAGTCTCACGACACTCTTAATATTATCTAAACCAGTGGTCCACAACTGCGGACCGGTCAACGTGAATCCACTGTGTACTCATATGGAACTTTATTAGCACATTGCTCCAACATTACAATGCTGTTATAGTATTAGGAAGTAATAACTTTATTAACACATTGCTCCAACAATATAACATATTATAACATAAGTAACGCTAAATCAATGGGAGCCCTGAGCTTGTTTCTTTGCAACGAGATGGTCCATAGAAGGAAGATTGCTGGAAAGAGCGCGTGCACGTCTAGAACGTGTTGACGTGAGACGTCTGCTTTAGCCAATCAGAACAGTCAGACGCATTCACGTCCGCACGGTTTATGAGAATAAAAGCCTTTGAATATTTTTCCAGACACATTTAGCTGCTAGAAATTAGTCACATAACGTTTATATGTTCACTTTAATGCCAACCGTATAAATAATTATCGATAAGATGCTTATGATAAGGCGTTGTTTGTTTACCTTCAAGCTTTGCATGTGCCTGTGAAACAGCCCGTGGGCGCCAGCACACACACATACAGTATCATGTACATCTCGACATGCGAAAGTGTTTCTCAAACTCCTTTAACAGTAAAGACTGGTGATCGTGCACCAGCTGGGTGAGTGAGGGCGCAGGCTCAGTCTCACACAAAATCCGGGGTTTTGGCCATTTCCAGGCTGGTTTTCAGCCATTTCCAGCCTGGTTTAGCTGGACTTAGCTGGTTTTGGCTGGGCTCCCAGCCTGGCTAGGCTGGTTAAGCTAGTTTTAGCTGGATTTAGCGGGTCATTTTCCTGCCTGACCAGCTAAGACCAGGCTGGAAATGGCTGGAAACCAGCCTGGAAATGGCCAAAACCCCTCTAAAACCAGCCTGGTCAACCAGCTAAAACCAGCCAACCAGCCTAGGCTGGTTCAAGCTGGATTTTTCAGTAGGGTTGTCTGTCCATATGAGTGCCCTGGTCACTCAGACACATGTGGGAATACTAAAATAAGTAATACTAAAATATAAATAATACAAAAATAACATGCATGCATCAGTCAAAGGCAAGAGAGTAAAAATGTGTCTTTAAGTTAAATTTAAAAGCATCCAAAGAAGGAGAGATTCTGATATTCAGAGGGAAACTATTCCAGAGCCTTGGGGCCGCAACACTGAAAACTCGATCACCCTTTGACTTGCAGCGAGACCGAGGGACAGACAAAAGAAACTGATCATGTGATCTTAAGAATCTGCGAACTGTATATGGCCTAATAAGCTCGCTGACATAGGCCGGGGCAGAATTGTGCAAAGCTTTATAAGTGAAAAGAAGAATTTTAAAATCAACCCTTTATTTTATAGGTAGCCAGTGCAATGAGGCAAGGACAGGGGAGATATGATCTCTTTTCTTAGTTCCTGTTATTAATCTGGCGGCTGCATTTTGGACCAACTGTAGCCGAGAGAGTGTTGACTGAGGTAGGCCAATATACAAAGAATTGCAGTAGTCTAAACGAGAGGAGATTAAAGCATGGGTTACGATTTCTAAATCTTTTTTTAGAAAGAAAGCGTTTAACTCTTGCCACCAATCTAAGCTGGAAGAAACTGCTCTTCACAACTGCATTTACATGTTTGTCAAACTGCAGGAGTGGATCAAAGATAACTCCGAGATTCTTGGCGTGATTGTGCAGATTGTCGTTTAGGGCTCCTAGCTGAGTTTTAATTGAATTGTTGGTAGCAGCAGGACCTAAAATTAACACTTCTGTTTTATTCTCATTTAGTTGCAGAGAGTTATTTGTCATCCAGGTCTTAATGTCGGTAAGGCATAGGAAAAGATTTTCTAATGATAAATCTTTTCCTAGTTTGATTGGAAAGTATAGTTGGAGATCATCAGCATAGCAGTGATAGCTTATTTTATGTTTGAGGAGTATTGAGCTTAAAGGAAGCATATAAAGAGAAAATAAAAGAGGGCCAAGAATAGATCCTTGTGGAACACCACAATGAATAGGTTTAGGTGGTGAAGTAAAGGATCCAATATTTACAGAAAAAAGATCTCCCCTTTAGATATGAGGAGAACCACTGCAAGGCAAGGCCCTGAACCCCAACAACACACTCAAGTCGTCTCAATAATATGTTGTGATCTACGGTATCAAAAGCAGCGCTTAGGTCTAAAAGTATTAAAATCGCAGAAGATCCAGAATCCATGGAGAGTAAAATGTCATTTGTGACCTTTAGTAGTGCAGACTCAGTGCTGTGTTTTGCTCTAAAACCAGATTGGAAGGGGTCTAGAATATTAAAAATGTCCAGATATGAGGTCAATTGTGAAAGCACAATTTTCTCTAAAACCTTTGAGATAAATGAGAGCTTAGATATGGGCCTGGGGCCTGTTTCAGAAAGGAGGTTAACTGAAAACTCAGAGTATTTTAACCCTGAAATGAGAGAAACTCTGGGTTTTCCGTTTCAAAATGGCAGGTTTGTTAAACTGGAGAAAGCAGGGTAAGTCAAGCCTGTTTCTGAAAGAGAGGTAACTGTAACTCAGAGTCAGTTACTGTGGTAACTTACTCTGTGAATCTAACCTGGTCAGAAGCAGGTTTTATTCTCTAAACTCAGAGTTTCTGTCGGTCTCCTCCCCTTTTTTAAAGATGAAGCGGTATTTCTCGCCATAGCCTTGCGTTTCCACCCACCTATTTTAATGCTCATTTTGGATACGTGCATAAAAACGATTGATAGAAACGTCATGATGCACATAACTTTTTAAAATATGCATAAAAAACGCGCATAACTGAGTAGGATAAACTTTTATTCGATAGAAAATGTGCGCATAAACTACGATGGAAACACTTTTACTGAACAAATTACAGTATGTACATTAAAAAAAGATTATGATCATATGATAATGAAAATGTGTGTAAATGAGCAAACCAGCAGGCTGAGCACACTGTAACATGTCAAAAAAATATTGTTTTAGTCATTTTAAAATGCCTTTACTGTTTCAGTATTAGTGTATATTATTAATTACCTCCGAGCGTCTGGTGCGTGTCAAGAGTCTCCGCGTCTCATGGCATCAGGCGCCCCCACATGTTCATTGTGTTTCAGCATTGTCTTCTGACATCGAGGCGCAAGTAAATTAATTAGGCTAAATAAAGAATTAATTGACGCAGCTTCTTCTACCACAGTAAATTCTGTTTTTACTGTTGATATTTGGTGCCAGTTTAATCAGGAAGTGACGATTTTTTTTCTCTTTGACTCGTTGGATGGAATTTTATTCGCATCTTTTAAGCAATATTCCAGTTTTGTACATAAATTTATGTAATATATTTGGATGGAAACATAGCTATTGCCTACATTTTAGTCACACACAGAAGAACTGTACGAGAATGGCTTATCCTTTTTTAATAAATAATTAAATTAAATTCACCTACGACATGCACTGTAACTAGATTAATGGGATTATTATTCTTTCTAAAATTATTTTTAGTACTGCTTACCTTCTAAATGTTATATTAACCTCTATCACTTGATCAATAAAAAAGGCAGACACACAAGTGCACTGTTAAATCATTTAAAACTAATAAATGTATAAAAAAGTTTAGAAAAAAAATAATAAACGTCACAAATTACATTACTTATTTTATTATACTTAAATATTTAAATACTTAAAGTGAAATTACGCATTAACTTGAGCAGCTGTTTCCCACGCTAACTGTCTCTTCTTCACTGATGGTTGCTTCTTTTCAAATATATACGCTCATATTTGCTATAACTTTGCATGAGAACATCAAGTTCAGCTGGAGAAAGAAATGGTGATCTCTTTTATAAGATGTTGCCATAGTCACTCGTAATGTCTGCGCTCCATTGATAATGCCTTTTTAAAGTCACGGTGTGCACGCTTAACTCTGAGTTGGTCTACTCGAAGTTAGTTGACCCAACTCAGATCAGCTATTCTGAAACCGAAAACTCAGAGTTTTTAATCTCTCGGTAAATCAACTCAGAGTTCAAGTTTAAACTCAGAGTTGTTTGAACCTCCTTACTGAAACAGGCCCCTGTAGTGGTCAGGCACAGCGGGATCAAGATTAGGCCTCTTTAATAGAGGCTGTACAACAGCATGTTTGAAGACATCTGGAAAAACCCCGTTTATTAAGGAGCTGTTTATTAAGGCTAAGAGGGAGGGGCAGATTGTATCTAAAACCTCTTTAAAAAGAAGGCAAGGCAGCACATCTGAAGGACAAAAGGTGAGTTTCATCTGAGAAATTGTATTAAGTAGCTGAGAAGAAGATACAGGCTGAAAATTTGTGAAACTGTTTGATGGAGGGACCGAATCAGAAATGATCTATGTCGGTGGGAAAGAGGTGTGATTTAATATCTTGTATTTTCTGAGCAAAAAAGTCAGAGAACTTTATGCACGTCTCCAGATTGAAAACAGGAACAGAGCACATAGTTGGATTAAGAACTGAATTAATAGTTTTAAAAAGGACTTTTGGCTTACTTGCACTTTTAGCAATCAAATTTGAAAAATATTTAGATTTAGCCTCACTGACTGAGTCTTGATATGAATTTAGGCAGTCTTTTAAAATCTGGTAGGAAACCTGAAGCCCATCCTTTTTCCACCTGCGCTCAGCCCTTCTGCACTCTTGCCTGAGAGTACGGGTAGATGAATTTAACCAGGGCTGAGGAATTGAACTAACCCTAGACCTCTTTGATTTAAGAGGTGCAACTTCATTTAAAGCAAAATCACAAGCAGAATTAAAGGTTTCAGCAAGTTGTTCAGTGTCTGAACAAGATGGCAAAGAAGAATTAGCATTTGAAAGAAAGTTGGTGTAAGAATTAAAAATTCAAGAGCAGAATTTTCGTGGAAAACACGAGAGAAAGAGACAGGTTGAGAAAGTATGGGCTGATTATATGGAATAATAGGTTCAAAAATCACAGGAAAATGGTCAGAAATACCAGCATCAAAAATGTCAAAGATATGTACAGAAAACCCATAGGTTAAAACAAGATCTAGAGTATGGCCTTGATTATGAGTGGGGCTGGAAACAGCCTGCACTAAATTTAATGAATCTATCAGGCTCATAAAGTTTTTAACCATAGGCTTAGATTGGCAACGAACATGAATGTTAAAATCACCTAAAACCAACATCCTGTCACACTGAGACACCAAATCAGACAGGAACTCAGAAAATTCATTAATGAAGGCTGTACTAACTTTGGGAGGTCTATAGACCAGCACACAGACAAAGGGGCCATTTAGATCAGTTTTTAGTATTTGTGCTTCAAAACTTGAAAGTCCACCAACATGCTGAAGCCTACACTTAAAAGTGCTTTTAAAAACTGTGGCTAAACCACCACCAAGTCCACTAGGTCTAGGAGTGCTGAAAAAAGAACAGTCAGAAGGAGATAACTCGCCAAGAGATGACATTTCCCCATGTTTCAGCCAAGTCTCTGTCAAAAATAGGAAGTCCAGAGAATGTAAAGTAAAAAAGTCATTTAAAATAAAAGATTTATTTGACAAAGAGCGAGCATTTACTAGAGCCATTTTTACAGGACGTTGAACCGTTGTTGCGATGTCTGGTAAATGTCTTAATGAGACAAATTTTAAATGGTGAAGATTTCTGAAATGTTCATGTCCATCATCATGACAAGCCTGAGGATGTGACCGGCGAAAGGGAGACCAGAGAACGGGTATATCTGAAACCCCATCAGATAAAGTTGTACACGTTGATCTATAACAACTTTTGCGACGGGAACCCCGATGTATGTAGCGCGGGCGGCGCGCGATTCCAAGAGCAACACAGTGATTGAAGAGATTGACAGGCAGATTCGACCGGGGTTTGCGGTCAAGGTAATGCAGATCCAGTGATGAGTAAAAAAGCATGTTAATAATCCACAAGCCGGAGGGCGAAAATGAGTCCTGAAGCACCGCGTGAACACTTATAAAAGCAAGCAATGATCCCACGACAAGCATCAACACAGACATCCTACAGCCGCGTATACACAGCCAGGTTTAAAAACCGCGTTAGCCAGCACACCAAACGATAATGGCGCAAGTAAATGGGAAAGTAGCCTTTACTGAGACCACCTACACCAAAAACCAGCAATACGACCGACAAGGCAGCGACCGACACTCCAAAAGAAAGTGTTTACTTACTTATGGAAGACGGAGGAAACAGCCCGCTTCATGGTGGCGAGAGCTCGCGTTTGGCAGGTAAGACAGCTTGACTGAAAGGAGTTATCCGGTCAAAATGTAGGAAAAACGTTGTGTTAAAAGTTAATAAAACCAGGCAAGAATAAAACAAAATAAAACTTAAAAAGTAAGTCAAGGTAGTAATAAAAATCAGTCCGGGGAGCAGCGGCAGTCAGACACGCCAGCGTTCACTCAACCGGAAATCGTCGGACCCACCCTCAATGAACGGACTTGTGTTCTTGTGGAGACCGGTCTTGCCAGGTGTCCTCAGCTGAGAGCTAGGTAACGTTAACTACTAGCATGTTCCATCCTAAACATAAGAGTTAGCATTCGCACTGGTTAGAAAGCAGTGAAAGTGACATAATATAATGTATGTCTGATATCTGCACATTTAGGGAGCATCTTTAAAGTCTGGACACCTGATTAGGGCTGGGCGATGTGGATTTGAGTAGATCAGGTTAGGTTAGATTAGATAATCCACATTATTGGGGAAAGATAATCTAGTGAAGTGATCAATTAAATGTCGGCCCAGTCTGTAAGTGTAGATGGTCTAGTAATAACACAACACTTCCCTTTAGATTATAGATGAATGCATATGCTAAAGCTTTATTTCATGTGTCAGTCGCTCCATCTCACCCACAGGAACAGGCTGACAGACATCTAGAATGACTTTAATACACAAATAAAGCAAACAAAGCTCCAGACATGTGAAGGTGTTACGACCACAGTCACAACATTAAATGAGGGAAAAACACAAATGGATCAGTCTAGGGGTTTTATTAATTAAACAATCAAATATAAATAAAGTGTGGGGAGGAAACACAATAAACACAGGCTGAGAACAAAAGGAGCACAACTCCACGTCTGGACGGTCGCTCAAATCCCCGTCTCTGAATCACTGCAGCGCGAGCTCTTAAATTGTCGACGGTGAATTGTCTGCAGGTGCAGAGGAAATCAACTCTAAATGAAAACACAAGCAGCAACAAAACACAAGAGGGCGACAAAGTAACAAATAAATAAATAATAAATACATGGACATGTAACACCTTCATCCCCCAAAAGTGTTTCCATCACCAAAACACATACCAAGTAAAAAAAAAACGTCATTTAAACACCATTTCCCGAACACCATTTCATGCACCTTACCCACTTATTCCACCTGGGACAGTGCATCAGCCACCACGTTGTCACAACCTCGGACATGCTTAATGTCACGGTCATAGGGCTGCAAGAATAAACTACAGCGCATCAAACGCTGATTAGAGTTACGCATGGTGTTTAGGAAAGTAAGAGGATTGTGGTCACAATATACAACAATCGGATGATAATTGGACAGATAAACTTCAAAATGGTGGATGGCAAGAACCATTGCTAAAGCCTCCTTTTCAATGGTAGAATACTTCCGTTGTGTAGAAGTAAACTTCTTTGAAAAGTAACAAACTGGATGTTCTACTTCAGCACCTCTTTGCTGAAGGAGAGCTCCCGCACCAACATCGCTTGCATCCACCGCAAGACTGAATGGCTTCAAATAATCTGGTGCAGCCAACACTGGAGCTGAAATCAACAAAGACTTTACATTCTCAAATGCACATTGGCATGCATCGGACCACTCAAATTGGATCTTTGGACTCAACATATCGGTTAGCGGAGAAACAACCGTAGCAAAGTTCTTACAGAATGAACGGTAGTAACCTACCATACTAAGAAAACGACGCAATTGCTTACGGTCCTTCGGAGAGGGAAAATCACAAATTGCAGTCACCTTAGCAGCAACTGGGCGCACTTCACCATTACCAATAACTTTTCCCAGGTAATCAATAGTGGCTTTACCAAATTCACATTTGGCCAAGTTAACGGTAAGCTTAGCTTCTGCCAATCGATTAAAAACTTGTCGAAGCAAACTCATGTGATCTTGCCATGTCGAACTATACAACACTACATCATCCAGGTACGCTTCGCAATTTGGAACACCGGCCAACACGTTGTTAACGAGCCGTTGAAAAGTGCTTGGAGCGTTTTTCATCCCGAATGCCATCACCCTATAATTACGAAAAGCATCCGGGGTGACAAATGCTGATATTTCTCTTGCACGTTTCCTTAGCCCCACTTGCCAATATTCCTTTAATAGATCGAATTTCGAAACGTATGTAGCAGAACCTAGACGATCCACACAATCATCTATTCTTGGCAAAGGAAAGCAGTCACTTTTTGTTACGGCATTTACACAGCGATAATCTGTACAAAATCTAAATGTGCCATCAGATTTCTCTACCAGCAGACACGGTGAACTCCATGGACTAGCACTAGACTCAGCGATGTGATTTTCCAACATGTACTCAACTTCCTTCTGCAGAAGCGACCTTTTAAGTGAATTAACACGATATGGATGTTGTTTAATCGGCTGGGTAAAACCAACATCAATATCATGCTCAATCACTGAAGTTAAACCAGGAATGTCACTGAACAACATTGTGAAACTTCTCACTAACCCAATGACTTCAGCTTTCTCAGTTTGACTCAAGTGTGGTAGTTTGCTAGTTAAATTTTCAAGCATCTTAAATTTCAAGAGTTTTTCAACCTACCCTCAACGATACTAGATCTAGATGGTTCTACATCTTTTTCATCGACTGGTTCAGATGTAAACACACCCACAGATAGCGACTCTTGAACAGGTAAGTGTATGACATTTTCAACTTTTTCAGTATCCGACTTTCTCTCATAATAGGGTTTAATCATGTTTACATGACAAACTCTCAGACTTTTTCGACGATCGGGTGTATGGATAACATAATCTCGATCTGACAGTTTTCTTTTGATCTCGTAAGGGCCACTATAACGAGCTTGCAATGACCCACCAGATACTGCCAATAACACTAAAACTTTGTCACCAGGGCTAAAACTTTGTTCTCTCGCTTTCTTGTCGAACCAAGTTTTCATCTTTTCTTGTGATTTTTTAAGGTTTTGCTTTGCCAATTCACGAACTCTGTATAGACGTGTACGAAATTGTGAAAAATACTCCGGTACAGTGGTGCTTTTTGAATCAGAGAGCCACCTCTCTTTCAATACAGCCAAAGGACCGCGCAAATTGTAGCCAAACACGAGCTCTGCAGGGCTAAAGCCCAGTGATTCTTGAATCACCTCTCGTGAAGCGAAAAGCAACCACGGAAGTCCTTCCTCCCAATCTCCCTCAAGCTTAAAACAGTACGTACGCAACATAGACTTTAAAGTCTGATGAAACCTCTCTAAAGCACCTTGACTTTCTGGATGATACGCAGTGGAGACGTTATGTTTTATACCAAGTCGTTTAAGTACTTGAGAAAACGATCGAGATGTAAAATTCGTTCCTTGATCACTCTGGAGAATTTTTGGCAAAACCAAAGAGCGTAAAAAGCGTGACTTTTGATCGCTCTAGTGTTTACAGAACGTAAAGGAATTGCCTCTGGGAAACGTGTAGTCGCGCACATAATCGTTAAAAGATACTTAAAGCCAGATTTTGAACGTGGAAGTGGTCCTACACAGTCGATTAAAATGTGTTCAAAAGGCTCAGAAACCATTGGAATTGGATAAAGTGGTGCAGGTTTGATAGTTTGGTTGGGTTTTCCAACAACTTGACAAACGTGACAAGTCTTACAAAATCGTGCAACATCACGCTTTAATCCAGGCCAATAAAAGTTTCGCAAAATCCGATTGTAGGTTTTTAAAATACCCAAGTGACCAGCTGAACCATTGTGTGCACAATCTAAAATCATGTCTCGGTAATCTACTGGAATTACGATTTGGTTAACTACATTCCAGTCTTCAGAAGATTTTGGAGATACCCACTTTCTCATCAGAATGCCGTTTCTAAGAAAGTACATCTGAGGCGCACACGTATTCTCCTGCTCTGGTCGAACTAATTCGAAAAGCGAGGTAAGAGTGCACTGTTAAAAATTGTCCCGTTAAAAAACAGTAAAATACTGGCAGCTGCAGTTGCCAGCAATGTACTGTTATTTTACAGTATGTTGCTGAAAAAAATACATGAACTACATTGATTTACACAATACTCAAGTGAACTCATTTTGCTCACTGAAAGCAACTGCCTCAACTTGGTCAACTGCTGAATGAGGTTATGAAGTAATGTGCTATATATGCTTAGAAGCATACTTATAATGATAACTTATTTTAGTTAGTTAGAAAAGTTCGGTTTAACTCTAAAGTCTTATATTTCACATCAGCACACATACATGTAAATCTGGAATCACCAGAGAGATTCTGACTGCATCAGCCACTAAACAGCCGCTATCTTTAAATAGAGAAACATGCAGAATAACATCAGCAGTTCATTGTTCATCTTTAACTCATACACTGGCTCTACTCTCCTCCACAACGGTGACAGACGGAAGAAATTAGCTTCAGGTTTTACAGTAAAATACTGTTTTTTCCTTGATTTAACGGTAATCTACTGGCAGCTGTGGTTGCCAGCAATCTACTGTTTTTTTACAGTCTACTTCCGTAGTGTAAATTAACAGTATATTACTGTTAAAATCCATTTTTACACTGTGTTTTTACCTCTCACACCTTTAACCCTTTAAACCCCAGAGCATATACTTCAGTTTTTATTGAAGTGTCCACACTACTGAGTGTTCAAGAAACATGGAGCAAAGCTGAAGTAAATTCATTAATTAACTGACTAATTAAATGATAATTGAGGATTAACAATGAACAAATGAAGAAATACTGAAGGGAAAAAACAAGAACAGAACATACAAAACTTTAGTCACAGCTTTATAATGAAATAACCTGAAGAACAACAAATGATTAAATCATTTAAATGATCAGCGGATGATTAAACAACTCTACAAACATCATCACCAGCTACACTTATTACTTAATACATGTATTTTTGTATAACATCTACTAAAGTTCTTCTTGAGAAAAAGTTAAAGTTTTACGTCACCATCATGGAGAACAGAGTTTGCTTTAGTTGGGCTCTTAGCCCTGTCATTTTTATCATTTATATATCTTGGCTGCTGCAATTGTTAAGAACTTTGTTTGAAAAGCTCCTTTGTTGTGGCAAGCCAGCCAAAAACCTAAATAAGATCTGGTGATGTTCCTGTTGCTATTAAATGGCAGAGTCTGTTCTCATTTAGTATAATAAAATTTACTGCTCCTGTTCAATGTTAAATCTATTGTTTTACATTATATGTCTATATATGGCAATGATTTCTGGAAGTTTTTAAGAATATCTTGGACAATAACACTGCTCTATGGTGTAAATCGCACTCAAAGAGACATCAATAATCAGCATATGAACCTCAATAATGGTGACAACAAATTTAACAAAATTAACAGTTTAACTCACAAACAGGCAACTGAAAGTCTAAACATAAACAACAGCAGAATCAAACACAAATAAAGAAAACTGTTAGACCATTATACAACATTTATTTATACCGCAATGCATGCTGGGATATTTGTACAGTGCCACTCCCAGCATGCATTGCAGCATGAAACATTTGAGATGTTACCATTGTTGAGATACAAGGTCAGATTCATGAGGTCTGAGTGTGTAGTTGTTATAACTGAACTGTTTTTGTATGTTATTTCTTAACTGTTAAGTATTTACGGAGGTATCTTTTCTGTTTCCACTTCTCATTAATTAAATTAATACCTGCAACTAAGCATACAATCTATAGAATGTGGGCCTTCTTCCAGATTTATACCAAAACATTTATCAGAACTAATTTCAGACAAATAGATTTCTCTATTTATTGATTTCCCAACTTTATTGCTATAGTACAAACGTTTTGTAAACTCTGCATTGCAGCAGTTGGAAAGTCTTCTTAAATGTGGTCAAGGGTGAAGAGCCCAACTAAACCAGCCCCTCACTCCATTACGGTGACACAAAAAACACCTTAATTTCTGTTGGATCTCAATGAGAATTGTATGGACGTCAAATCAGTCAGTAATAAGTGTGTCTGCTGTTGTTTGTGGAGTTGTTTAATGATCCTCTGCTGAGACTGAAGCTATTTTATTTTATTTGATTTTATTTAATGTTGTAACTCAAGTCACTGTTTGTATTTCTTGTTTATTTTCTTCAGTAATTGTGATTATTAACAGCAGGTGTTCATCAGTGTCTGAATTCACTCATTAGTGTTCATTAAAACTGTCAGGTGAACTATATTAGTTAACTAGTGAATGAAATAGTGAACAAGGACACAAAGTGTGATTTCAAACACAGACTTCAAAACATCGAATCTGAACTCTGTTCGCTCACAGTTTTCTGCTGTTGGTTACTTTCTCGAAAACAAAAATGTTACCCAGAAAGCACTGTTTTTAACAGAATATTACTGTTTTAGTGAAAAAACATTATTTTACCGTAGAATCTGACAGTTTTTTAACAGCAATTTTTTACAGTGTGGAGTCAGATTTTTTCTTTGTCAATTAACTTCTCGGGACATAAAGACAAATCAGCACAGTCTATAGCATCCTTCTCAGCACTCACAGAAAACAGATCTGCTTTTTCCTGTAAAGGGACAGAGAACAAATCAGTTGTGTCAGAATTTACAATGAATGTGTCACATAATTCAGCGCTATCAGAAGTCTCAGCGGATTTAGTCATAGATCGAGTAAGCACGCATGCAGCAAATACATCCGGATACTTAAGCGCACAGTCATCAGTACCAGCGAGTGGTACAGGAACAACTTTAGGTGACATGTTAATATCGCTCCATACACTACCTCCCGCTAAATCATTGCCTAGAATGAATGTTACACCAGCAATAGGAAGAGAAGCACGAACACCGACAATCACGTCACTGCTCACTAATTCAGACTGTAGAGTGATTTTATGCAACGGAACATCAGCAACTCCCATCTCAAAACCGCACACTAATACCATGCTACCAGTGGCAGTTTCCTCTGATAATGGCAAAACTCCTTCCAAAATTATGGAAAGACTTGCTCCAGTATCCCGCAAAATGCGTACAGGCACAGGCTTACTCATGCTGGAAATGGACACAGTTCCATAGTGCAAGAAAGGCGCATATCCATCTTTAGTGGGATTAAAATCGGACTCGGACGTACAGTTAAAATTTGAACTAGAGTCAACAGATATTAACCCAACATGTTTCGCTTTCCCTTTCTTCCTCAACACTGGACAGCTTGCAATTAAATGACTAGAATTTTTGCAATAAAACAAGCCCTTTCATCAGTCGAAACAGTGGACCTAATACGGAGTGATTTACGAGGTGGTGAAACAGGTGCTTCAGCAAAAACTTTCTCTCGCGGTTTCTCTTTAAAAGTGATTTTGTGCGTTAAAAAAAAGTCATCTGCCAAAGTGGCAGCTTTGTGGAGGGTATCAGCTTTCTGATCATTAAGGTAAGTAGAAAGAGCAAATGGTACACAATTTTAAACTCCTCCAAAAGAATAAGTTGTCTCACTTGTTCTTTACTCTCGCTTTTTGAGATGTGCACCACCGATCAAACAACATCTCTTTCTCTCGCGCAAACTCGACATAAGACTGATTTGAAAGCTTTGCATAATGCCGAAAACGCTGTCGATATGCCTCCGGAACTAACTAATAATGCTCTCAATATAGCAGCTTTCACCAGCTTATAGTCAGCCGTTTCTTCAATAGACAACGAAGCGTATGCTTCTAGTGCTTTACCGGTTAACACACACTGCAATAGCAGCGACCAAAAATTTTCCAGCCACTTTAAAGAAGCTGCGACTCTCTCAAAATGACAAAAATATTTCTCAAAATCCTTTTCACAAAAAGGAGGAACCATACTCCAATTTCGACCAACATCAAATTCATTAGAGACTACACTTTTTCCACTCATCTCTAATTCCATACGCTTTAGTTCCCCTTCGGGGGGAACTTCAGCACTATAAGTGGATTTGATGTTCTAAATTCACGTATGAGAGATTCGGTTCAGAAGCTACTCGTCTGAAAGAGTATTGAACGGGCCAATGAAAGCAATGAATTGGCAGCGTAAGCCTGCGCAGGTGTGCTGCATCGCCAATTAACTGAGCATATAAGCACATGTAAGAATTGAAATATTGCAAATATTCTGATATCTTTGACAATTCAAAACATGAGCTGAAAACAGAGACTGGTGACTTCACAACCCACCAGGGAGGAATGCGGGAAAAACCAGTTCCTGCTGCATTTGCATCTGACTATGCTGAGACTCAGCTTCATCCCCCCAACTCACGCATATGGTCATTTCAATGTTTGAATGTTTTAAATTAACCAAACTGACTTTAACCATCATGTTTGATATCATTTGAAATGTCTCAGTGCGATTGGTACAATGGTCTCATTCTCTCAGAAATAGACATAATCAGAACAATAAATATATAACTTCAGGCATCTTTTGAACCACTGTGAGGGGTGTGACTTTAACACTAAGTGTGAATGCCTTCTTTGTTATTCACACCCCCTTCCTTGAGGGAATTCTTGGATTATTTAAGGTAAGATCTAAGAAAAGCTCAGGGCGATTCTGCCTAACCAGATCAGCCCATAACATGGGGTCTGCCCCATGTTATGTATATTTCAAAGTCAGGAATGCATCTTTTTCATCTTGGATTTATCTTTGATAATTTGATGTTTTGTATTGATCATTTATGAATTGACTGATTGAATTGGCATAATACATTTACCTGACTAATAAATTGTAATGTTTGACCATATTTTGCTCACTCTGTAATTATTAATTCAAGTAGATTACGCTGTATCCTTGTTTCCGCACGTCTTGCGTCAGGTCAGTAGACGGACTAAAATCCAATTGAGATGGAGCATTGGCACACTAATTGTGTTTTAGCGATCCGGCTGACTCTTGATATTGATTCATGTGTACTTAGGTGGAAAGGGCGATAACTTCCGTCTAGGTCAACAAGGTGTTGCACGACTAACCTAGATTGGGTACCCGACCTTTGTTTGAAGGTAATATTATTCTAAATTAAGTTCATATGGGAAACCATGGGCTTGGTGAAAACCAAAGTTACTATAGAGTCCAGTAGTCGGGTACATTTATATTAATGCCCTAACCTCTAATTAGAAATGATGATTGTCTTAACTCAAAGGTGTACATCTAAGCGGGACTAACTAAAGTATTTTAGAACGAGCGCGCTGGTAGCAGCCATCTAAAGTATTAGTCAATTTACCTCTGTTTAATATTCAAGACTGACCGGAGTGTGACCGTGAGGGACGCCTTCGGCCGAGGCGATTTCTCTGAGCGACATGAGCACCCGAATGAACGGATGTAATAGTTACTAGTGAAGACAAACGGTTCAAACATTTATCTAAATTACATATTGATATAATCTTCTTAATGTTTTATAATTGGAGTCAGATAAAACGAGGATAAATATATTAATATTCTAAACCACCTCATATTAAAATTGGAGTCAGATATGAGCTAAGTTTAATATAAATCAACATTGTGCACTGGAAAGACCGAACATGCAGTGAACCTTCATCCACCAGTGGACACCGGCATTGGGCCAACTGGGTGGACCCTACACACACCTGGCACCAGCAGACGCTATCCTTTTCACTTCAGAGACTGTTCTGATCGAGCTTCATGAGAGTTCCTCTTGCTGTCTACAGCCACATCGAGCGAACGAGTGTCTCCCGGTCCAGAGCGAGTCCACGCAGCGGCAGATGGTCGAGCTGGGTTTTCTCCCTTGCCTGGCGTCCCTTTGGGTCTGGTCCTCCAGAGCGGTGCGTATGGTTGCAGTTTTCCTAAAAGAGCAACACAGTCGTGCAGCATGTCCTTTTCAGGATGGCGCTCTGACTGTGCGTTTCTGGATGCGGGGGTTTCCTGGCTCTGGATGATGGGCACGATCACTGCATTACATGTTTGGGGGTCAAGCATGTTAATGTGGTGCTCGGGGCGGTTCATGTCGTCACTGCGATGCCATGACCGTCGCGCAGTTGAGATCGCGGCTAGCTTTCGTAAGAGAGCGAGCCACCCCAGTCGCCTCCTGCTCTGCAGCGGGCGCTCGGGCAGATCTGAGGGTTCCAGCGAGAGATAATCCGCCGCCTAAGGGCTTGCGGACCTCTCGCTCCTCCAAGCGGTCCATCCAAGCTTCGGGTATTGGGAGTGATCCGTCTAATCAGATGGTAGCTCTCACGCTCGCTGACACCGGAGATCAGATGTCCCCCATCGGAGGGTGGGCTTTCATTGTCCGACGATGATCCGGACCCGCTCGCCCCCTTCGGGCAGGTGAGCGCTGTCAAAACGGATACTGAAACTGACGTGTTAGCCATGCTTTCCCGGGCTGCTTCGGCCGTGGGTTGGAGATGGTTTATCCCCCAGCTCCGCGGCCGGACTGACTAGAGGGGCGTTCCCTTCTTCCCGGCAATGCACAGTAGGCTCACGCGGACTTAAAGAGCACTTTTTTCTGCTTGTGCTGCGTGTCCCTCCACCCTCACCACTCTTGGTGGTGGAGCGGCCAGGGGGTATGTGGCGATTCCTCAGGTTGAGTGCGCGATGGCGGTTAATCCGCGCGGCGCCTCTTCTTGGTGGGGTCCGTCTCGTCTCCCATCCAAAGCCTGTAAGTTTCTGCTCCTTGGAGTCAGAGCTTGCAAAGCTACGGACCAGGCTGCTTCCGCCTTGCAAGCGATAGCCACCTACCAGCGCTACCAAGCGCAGGCGCTGGCCAAGCTGCACAGGGTGGGTCCAACCCTGGCTTATGAGCTTCGCACCGCAGCCGACTAAGTTCTTCGGACTATTGAGTCCGCTGCGCGTGGTTTGGGGAGGACGATGTCCACACTAGTGATCCAGGAGCGCCACCCCTGACTAAAACTTGGCGTGACAGCCCGAAATCTGCCAGTCTAAGACACTGTGCTCTCTAGCTTGCAGGTTCGGTGCGCTCCGCCAGTGGCTCATGAGCACTGCAAGACCTGCCAGTCTGGGACGCGCCGCCTCTCAGCTCGTAGGGTGTACATGCTCCGCCAGCGGCTCACGGGTGCTGGGGGGACGGTCTCCCTTCTCCCAGCCCCCAAGCCCCTTTTCCGGAGTCAGGGTGCGGAGCCAGAGCGAATCGCTCTCCTCCAGCTCTTCTGTGGGACCCTCGCGCTCCCCGGATCAGCACACCCCCTCCGCGCTGCCCCTCCGCGGGTACGTCAGCGATTGCTGCGATGACGTCATTAGCGAGGGCTCTGCCTGCCTGGTTAACGCGGGCCAGCCCCTCGCGGTGGCTCATACGCACGATCAGACTCGGCTACGAACTTTAGTTCTCGAAACGGCCTCCCAAGTTCACGGGCGGGTATTTCACCAGGGTCAATCCCCTGTCCGCCCCTGTCTTGCAAGAGGAGATTGCTGCCCTCCTGGCGAAGGGTGCAATCGAGCCGGTACCTCCAGCCAAGATGGAGAGCGGGTTTTAAAGCCCGTACTTCATCGTACCCAAAAAGAGCAGTGGGTCACGGCCAATCCTAGATCTGCGCGTTTTGAACCGCTGCCTTCACAAGCTGTCGTACAGAATGCTTACGCAGAAGCGCATCCTCCGATGCATCCGCCCTCAGGAATGGTATGCAGCCATAGACCTGAAAGACGCGTATTTTCATGTCTCCATTCAGTCATGTTGTCTCAACAGATGCTTCCAGCACAGGCTGGGGAGCCATGTGTCGCGGGCATGCAGCTGCGGGCCTGTGGGTAGGTGCCCAGCTGCGTTGGCATATCAATCGCCTAGAGCTGTTGGCAGTGTTTCTTGCTCTCCACCGTTTTTCTCCGGTGCTGGAGCAGCAACACGTGCTGGTCAGGACGGACAGTATGGCGGCGGCAGCGTATATCAACCGCATGGGGGGTATGCTCTCTCGCCGCATGTCTCAGCTCGCCCGCAGTCTGCTCCTCTGGAGTCACCCGCGGCTGAAGTCGCTGCGCGCCATTCACATCCCAGGTATGCTCAACCGTGCAGCCGATGTGCTCTCACGGCAGCAAATTCACTCTGGAGTATGGAGACTCCACCCCGAGTCTGTCCAGCTGATATGGGCGCGATTCGGGGAGGCCCAGATCGATCTGTTTGCTTCCCCCGAGAACGCTCATTGCCAGTTGTTTTATTTCCTGACCGAGGGCTCTTTCGGCATGGATGCACTGGCCCACAGCTGGCCTCGGGGCATACGCAAGTATGCGTTTCCCCCAGTGAGCCTGATCGCGCAGTTACTGTGCAAGGTCAGGGAGGACGAGGAGCAGGTTCTGTTAGTTGCGCCCCTCTGGCCCAACCGGACCTGGATATCAGAGCTCTCTTTCCTCGCGACGGCCCTCCCATGGCAGATCCCTTTGAGAGAGGACCTACTTTCTCAGGGACAAGGCACCATCTGGCACCCTCGCCCCGATCTCTGGAACCTCCACGTGTGGTCCATAGACGCGAGGAAGACTTAGGTAACCTGCCGCCCGAGGTGGTTGATACCATCACTCAGGCTAGAGCCCCCCCCATGAGACGCGCCTACGCCCTGAAGTGGAGTCTATTCACTGAATGGTGTGTCTCTCGCAAAGAAGACCCCCGATCATGCCAGATCAGTGTTGTGCTCTCTTTCCTCAAGAGAAGCTGGATAGCAGGCTGTCGCCCTCCACTCTCAAGGTTTACGTTGCCACCATCTCCGCTCTCCATGACGCGGTGGCTGGCGGCACCGTGGGAAAGCATAACCTCATCATCTGGTTCCTCAGAGGCGCTAGGCGAATTAATCCAACTCGCCCCCCTCTCACGCCCTCTTGGGATCTTGCCCTCGTTCTCACGAGCCTGCGATTTGATCCCTTCGAGCCACTCGATTCAGTATCCTTAAGATTTCTGTCCCTGAAGACAGCTCTGCTGGTCGCGTTGGCCTCCATTAAGAGGGTCGGGGATCTGGAGGCATTTTCGGTCAGTGACTCTTGCCTGGAATTCGGGCCAGATGATTCTCACAGTATATTGAGACCCCGCCCGGGTTATGTGCCCAAAGTTCCTACCACTCCCTTTAGAGATCAGGTAGTAACCCTGCAAGCGCTGCCCCCGGAGGAGGCAGACCCAGCCCTTTCCTTACTTTATTTGGACCGTACTCAGTACCTTAGATCTTCTGAGCAGCTCTTTGTCTGTTATGGCGGACGGCAGCAGGGAAGTGCCGTGTCTAAACAACGTTTATCCCACTGGATTGTGGAGGCCATTCATGTGCTTTTTTGAGCAGAGTTCAGCCGCGCCCCCCGGGAGTGCGTTCGCACTCCACTCGGAGTGTTGCATCCTCTTGGGCGTGTGCGCGCGGCGCTTCTTCAACAGACAGAAAATGCCTCCAGATCCCCGACCCTCTTATAGAGCTGCGGACTGGGCGACACCCAACACATTTGCAAGGTTTTACAATCTGCGAGTGGAGCCGGTTTCCTCAAGGGTGTTAGGGACCTTTGGTGATTGAGGAAACAACTCGGTGGGTGTTGTAGCACGCTTGCGGTTCCTTTTTTCCCTAACAAGGAGAGATGTGCACCCTCCTGTCTGTCAGTAAAAGTTCCCCATTTGGTGAGGCCTGCAGATTCCTCTGAGGCCCCCAGCACTGACTCAGCGGAGGAGTCACTCGCTGGCCCACTACGTTAGGTCTGCCCGCTGGTCAGCCCGCGTTTTTGGGTACAGGTGCCTGCTATGGCCGATCCCCGCTGGTGATCCCCATATGCTTTTCCGCCACGGTCAAGTTCCCCCCCCTGGGTGGACCCGTGCCTTCCCTATCCGCTAACCACCTTCTTATGCGCACTCCCCCTTCTCAGGGTTAGTCCATATGTAATTCCATTTGTCTCCCTATTGGGATGGCACGCTTCCCAACGTACTGTCGTATATTCCTGGAATTATCTAGAGGCTAGCGACCCCCAGAAAATATATACCTATTCCGTAAAGTTTTTTTTGAAGTGGAGATAAGTTAGGGCAAAGGGCACGTTGGAGGACCGCGCCTCCCATGATTTGGGTGCGTCACGCTTGCCTGACTGCCCTCTCATGGTGGGTGTTGGTAAGGTGCAGTCATTATGGCGCTTTCAATGGGCTCCCATACGTGGATTTAGAACATCAAATCCACTTATAGTGCTGAAGTTCCCCCCGAAGGGGAACGTTCGAGGTTACTAAAGTAACCCTTCGTTCCCTAAGGAGGGGAACGGAAGCACTATACTCTGTCGCCATAATGACTGTCCCTTAGCTGTTAAAAGTCTCTTCAGCTTAAGAAGGATAGCGTCTGCTGGCGCCAGGTGTGCTTATATGCTCAGTTAATTGGCGATGCAGCACACCTGCGCAGGCTTACGCTGCCAATTCATTGCTTTCATTGGCCCGTTCAATACTCTTTCAGATGAGTAGCTTCTGAACCGAATCTCCCATACGTGGATTTAGAACATCAAATCCACTTATAGTGCTTTTACTATAAAAGGGTTACTTTAGTAACCTCGAACGTTCATATTGATGATCGATTTCACGCTTTCGCAACTCTAATTTAGCATTTTTTAACTCAATTTCTTTTTCTTTCAATGCTAATTCTCTCAATCGAATAGCGTTTTCACTTACTGAAGGATCAGCCACTTCCTCCACAAGACTAGCAGTCTCTGCAGGCATTTCTAAAACGCCTAATTCCACCAGATAACCTTTTAACACATTTCGTAGAGTTTCCTTCAAAGTCTTATATCTTGGAGCAATTTCAATTTCAAAAGACTGCAATTTGCAATAACTGCTCTTTTGTGCACGATAAAAGCAGTTCTTCAGAAGGAGACTCTCGAAATGTGTCCACTACAGACGCCATCTCCGACGTACACAGTTATGCTCACAAAACAATTAAATAATGGTTTTACGATAAATATTTTAAACCAAACGTTTACAAATATTTAAACCATCAAATAATCTAAACGAAAGAGCATCAACTCACCTGATTAAGCAAAAATATCAACAAAATTTAATTTTTCCAACTTAATCATCACATACAGCCGCATCCACACACACACACAGCCAGGCTGTATCCTAATACTAAGTCTACAAATTACACGAAGTTGAAAGGTTATCAATTTAAATTTCACAAAATCGTAACCAAATGCAATCCCCCCAAAAAACTAATGTATTTACCCCATTTAACACAATATTTTACCCCAGTCTTCAGTGGCGTTAGGGGCTCGAGGCGACTTTAAACGCTGAAATCATGAACACTGCATACTGACCCAATTGATAGATCAGCAGCAAGTGCTCTGAAGCATGCCTCCACCCGAATAACCACAAAAATATGAAAGGCAAAATAACAAAGTGGCAGGTCCACAACCTACCCGGCGACTAAATTAAATAGGGCAAATACTCACATATGGGATGCAAGAGATCACTCAAATGAAAGCATATCCAGACGAATCACAAAATGAACGGGGTGGCCACACATCTCTCCTCCCACACTGAACAATCGAGCGGTGTGCTCCCAATTAATGTTACGAC
Organism: Danio rerio; assembly: GCF_052040795.2. Lineage (NCBI taxonomy): Eukaryota > Metazoa > Chordata > Actinopteri > Cypriniformes > Danionidae > Danio > Danio rerio. Next base: position 57,999,597 of record NC_141024.2, read on the forward strand.
CACAGTCACAACATTAAATGAGGGAAAAACACAAATGGATCAGTCTAGGGGTTTTATTAATTAAACAATCAAATATAAATAAAGTGTGGGGAGGAAACACAAGAGATCGGGCCTTTTGCTCATGAGTATAATCTAAGGTTTAGACCCCCTCACACGCTTTGGAGAGGACTGTGTGAGTGAAAGAGAAAGCGGATGGCCAATCATGAGCTGCGGCCTCAAAACATTACACACATATTAGTTTGAGCACTGGCTAGACAGTACCTATAGGATGTATCATATTTGCTTGTCCACAGTTTTAGTAGTTAATAAATGCGTCTTGATGATGCTGTGATGTAGGGCAGGACGAGAGTGTGAAGCTGCATTGAGTTTGTGCTGGCCATCCTCCAAGATAAGCAGCTCAGCATCTGTCTGTTGCTCTGTCCCGCCTGGGTGTTTTGGTCATTCAGAGGACTTCACCAGCGCTTCTTTCTTCTCCAGTTATTCCTCTTCAGAGATCGTGTGTGTGTGTGTGTGTGTGTGTGTGTGTGTTACAAACCCCTGATGTTAATCTAGGGGATGGTGGGGTTGGACATTTATTTAATTAAAACATATTTATACAAACAGTGTATGAGTGCAAACGACAACCAAAGTAATGCCAAAAATATGTGCTTTTATTTACAATTCCCAAAAGTGAACAACACATTGAATTAATCAAAATAAAGAAAAAGTAAGTAAAGCAAAAATATACTATTTACAATATGAGACAAATAAAGACGGGAAAAAACAAGAGAGCTGGCAGAAGGGACGCAGGAGGTGCTAAAAAAATGAAAAGAACAAAACCCGAACTAAATCTAACTCCCCAGAAGGATCTAGCTAACTAACTATGTGAACAACAGACACAGTTTCATATTGGATTACCTGATGTGGAGCCCCATTCAGTGGATTGGCAGAAGAAGAAACAAAACATTTACAAGGTTGTGATTTTAATCATAGTTTTACTAATGTATGTTTGTAAAAAATATATTCAAAAGCTTTACTGAGTAAACTGCAAAATGCCCAGACTCAAGACGTTTTTTTCTGTAGATTGTTAGATGGATGGATGGATTATAATTATGTATTGCATTAAACAACTTACTAAAAATTACACAGTATTTATTATTATTTATTTATTTTTTTTCAGATTGGCCATGTGTAATTTCACTGTTCAGTGCTGTGAGAGTTTGTCTTCAGCTCTACAATCCTCAAACTGTGTGCTGAGAGAGCTGGACCTGAGTAACAATGACCTGCAGGATTCAGGAGTGAAGAAGCTCTCTGATGGACTGAAGAGTCAACACTGTAAACTGGACACACTGAGGTAAATGATTCTCCACTCAATAGCGACTACAACAAGATATTTCATATTGGGTTAACAAATGTGGATCCCTGATCAGTGGATTGGCAGAAGAAGAAATACACTTTTGCAGGGATGTGATTTCAGTCGTATCATACTGGTGTATTCCCAAATGCATTTAAAAGCATCACTGAGTTTGTTACAAAATGTTGTATTTTCAGAGCTTCGCTTTTTCTAATATACCCAATTAATACTTGAAGTTAAAGCAGTCAGTTTCTTTTAAAGATCATTTTAATTAATTACCTCAGTAGTTTATTCAAATATTTTATATGTCTATATGATCATATTTATAGTTTATATTTTAATTAGTTAATTGGAAATATTCATTCATTCTTTTTCTTGTCGGCTTAGTCTCTTTATCAATCCGGGGTTGCCACAGTGGAATGCACCGCCAACTTGTCCAGCATGTTTTTACGCAGCGCAACCCATCACTGGGAAAGTAAATCTTTATTTGGAATGTGTCAAATGTTTTGGCTCTTCTGTCCAAAAAAATTATAATAAAAAAGAATAAAAAGATTGATTAAGAGAAAGTTCACCCTCTGGAGTTTGAGAGTTTTTTGGGCCCTTTAAAAGCTCTGATTCAAGAGCTTACAGAAATGGACCTGGTGAACTCATGTATTTATTACAACTGTATCTAAAAATAACCCTGATTACTCATTCACATGAAGCAATATATTGACTGAAGATCTTCTGTCAGAAAGGCTGTGTGTGAAGCAGAGTCAGCGCTCATGATTATTGATCAGGTGTTTCTCAGCTGACAGAATAAAAGTCCCCTAATGCTCCATCAGTGTGAATGTGACTGTCAGGCTGGTGAAAGAGACATTAAGAGAGTGGGTTTGTGTTTGTTTTAGTTTATTTACATCATCGTCCACAATATACTACAATAGCCATTGGTTGAGTGTGTTTGTCTGAAAAACATCACTGGTAAATCCACTGTGAGTCTAGAATGGGCATTGACACTTGTGTAATACGCTAGTCTGCTGCTGCGTCTTTGTTGTATCTTCAATAAAGATAACTCTACTGCAAGTATAGGGTTGAAACTAACATTTACTTCTGTTTTCTTCAGTTGTAACAACAGACATTTCCACCGTATGCCTTCCTGCATCTGCTCTCGTCTTTCAACTGGGTTACAGGCAATAACACACATGTATAAACCAATAACGACCTCTTGTGGTTACTCCAGGATACTACATCCCCTCCTCCTTAAGCTATCAATTGGAATGTTTCTTTTCTGTTATTTTTATAGCTTAGTCTTTCAAATTAAATCACAATAATCACTTAAGATATATACAACACTGTAAATAAGTAACAAATTATAAATGTTATTGATCAAGATTCTTATTATAACCTTTTCAAGCTATCAAGTATAACTGATACTTTTACTAATTTGTTCTATGCAACACAAGCTGCGTCCCAAATCGCATACTTATGCACTATTCTACGCCATTTTGTAGTATAAATAGTGTAAGTAGTGTGTTCACACCAAGTGTGCCGCAAGCCTACGTTTGAGTGAAGGTTTCGGCCGTTAGATCGCCCCCTGGGGGCTGGCTGCAGTACAAGTCATAAAGCCCGCCTCCTCCGTGTTAATGAAGGAGACTTGAGCCCAAATAAAAAAAAATATTACACTTGCAATAAAATGTCCCGAAAAATAGTTCCGGTTGATTAAGGCACTGGTTATTGTGCTGAAATAGGTGCAGATCTTCATTTTTGTAAACAGTTTGTTTTTAGCAGTAATTTAATGCTGGGCGTGTCATCGTGATTGACAGCTGTGATTGACAGTTTCTCAAAGCACGGCGTCTGAGCTTCGGCAGGAGACTGAAGTAGACTGAAATGTTATTATTCGATTTCTGTGTTATTTTACCATGACAAAATGAGTTCAGCAGTAAACTATAGTTTCTGACATACATGATCCTGGTGGAACACTGTTTATTCGCTAAGTTCAGGGCTTTTTTCGGGCTTTATTAGTTTGCTGATACACGCCTAGCCACCCAGATAGCAAAACACAGTTCCGGCTAGATTCTCGCCTGCCGGAGACTTATCTCTTAGAGCTCAGACTGACTAATGTTACCTCTGCTGGACCTACTCCGGATGCCTGGACTCACTGCCCGATTCCAGTCCGAGTCAATCGAGCCAGATGCGGCGGCCGAGCGAGCAGGCGCTGCCGCATGCGAGCCGGAATCAGCCCGCGACGCCGCGAGTAAGTTGTGCGCTGCGGCCTGGAGCTGGCGCGATTGAATATATAAAACCCTCATATTTGTTAACGTTATTACATCCATTTGTGTTGATATGACAGCAAACGCATGCTGAGAAGTTCGGGGGGTGTGGTTGATTTTACATAAAGCGTTTGATTGGAAGCTCGACTCTGCTCATTTTCGCGGCTCCTCCTCTGGCTCCATCAGACAGTCCTTCTGCGCATGTCTGGCTCCAATTTCAGCAGTCTTTTGCGACAGTTTGTGCCCGTCAAGCAGGCGTTTTGCCCTCAAGGCGTTCAATGGGAAAAAGGGCTGTCGCGTCGTCCATATTTTTTACAGTCATTGGTTCACACTGAAAACTCTAAAAATAATAAGTGCACTTTAATTACCCGGATGATGCACTCATTCAGCCGCTAAAATGAAGTGTGTAATGATGGACACTTCACGCACTCAACGACCGCAGATTTGCTTACGTAGCGGAAGGGGCGGAGCTATCAGACGCACATGTTGAATAACTTTATTTATTTTGGATGGTGAAAGCAAAATTCTCCTACGAGAGTGATTTTAGCGCCTCCCGATGGTGAATGCGGCAATACTCACGGCAGGTATTATCTGATAATTCGGTCGTTTATTTCACTGATTTGGCAACCGTCAAACGTCATCAGGGAAACGGTTTGAATTTCCGTTTAGTAAAAACACATTAGTGTGCCATTTGGGACGCCACTACATACATATACTATCCTGTTGAGTGTGTAAGTGCATAAGTACATAGTGCATGAGTGCATAGTGTATAGTGTGCCATTTGGGACGCAGCTATTGTCTTTGAAGTGAGCTGGAGAACGTTTTTCTCTGGCAGACCTTCTTAGATTTGTAGGTAAGTTGGTCTGTTTTTCAACGGCAGTCACTTCCGGTAACTGTGGCTTTTCCAATGCAGACAGCTCCCTATCTGCAGGTGCATCAACCACCTCTGCAGTCGGTAACGCAGGAGTATATACGTTCTGTTCATCCTCTCTGGGTATTACAGTGTCGCGAATTCCATCTGAACTCCGAGTTCTTATTTGGTCCACATGCCTCTTCACTGTTTGCCCCTGGCCGAGAGTGGTCTTGTATGACAGAGGTCCAGTACAACTTTCCACAACTGCAGGTATCCATTTTGGTCCACTGCTGTAGTTCCTCACATACACTGAATCTCCAACATCAAAACTTCTGAGTTTGCAACTTTTGTCATGAGCTTCTTTTTGCTTCTGCTGTTTTTTAGAATTTTAGTCTTTACATCAGGAAGGAGTAAGCCAAATGTAGATCTCAATTTCTGTGACATCAACATCTGAGCAGGTGACAACCCAGTTGTTGCATGGGGAGTGATTCTATAATTGAACAAGAATCTTGCTACTCTTGTCTCCACTGTGTCACCTTTCATCTTTTTCATCCCCTCCTTGAAGGTTTGAACAGCATGTTCTGCTAGTCCGTTGGAAGAAGGATGATAAGGAGCTGACATCACATGTTGAATGCCATTTCTTTTCATGAAAGTTTCAAACTCTTGACTGGTAAAACATGTTCCATTGTCAGACACTACCATTTTAGGTAATCCATGTGTACTGAAACACATTCTCAGTTTCTCAATGGTGATTTGAGAAGTTGCATGCATAGTGGGATAAACTTCCATCCACTTGGAGTGAGAATCTACCAGAACTAGAAACATCCTTCCTAAGAAGGGCCCTGCGTAGTCAATATGAAGTCTTTCCCAGGGTGACCCTGGCCACTCCCACGGGTGTAATGGAGCTTGAGCAGGTGCCTTTTTTAAACTTTGACACATCTCACATGTCTGCACCACTTTCTCCACATCCTGATCCATACCAGGCCACCACATGTATGAACGGGCCAATCCTTTCATTCTTGACATACCAGAGTGGGTCTGGTGTAACTGTTTTGATACAGCTTCTCGGCCTTGTGGTGGTATGATGATCCTTGCTCCCCAAATCACACATCCGTCTTTGACACTTAGCGAATCTCTCCTATGATAATATGGTAACAGTGTGGCGGTATTTGGCTAATAAAGTGGGTTGGGCGCCAGGGGTTGAAAGACCCCACTACAGTTTCTTAAATAATTCAATTAAATGAAAATTTAAGTTTCAACAGATGCATGATTTAATAAAACCAAATCAGATATTCAATCATACAACAGATCAATGAATTAATAAAGAAGAAAACGAAAAGAACAAACTTTAACTTCAACACATTGTAAGTAAATCCATAAACCAAACAAACTTAAATTTCCAGGCCCAGGCACAATACCTTTTAATTACCTTTTACAAACAAAACCATCAACGGGTGATACATCAACCGACCATAAAGAAATAAATCAAATAAACCACTTCTAAATATACAACAACCAATATTAATCAAATTCCCACAAACATAATATTTCAAGTTCAAATCAAATCAATCACACATTCAAGAACTTATAGAACTCAGTTGTACACTTTACACATAGTAGATATTCCATTTGTGCACACTGAATCAATTGCACATTCAATGCACTTGAAATGTCTCTTAGTTCGTATACGCTAAAGTAGATTTTCCATTTGTGCACGGTGAAGCAATCATGAACTCAATGCACTCTGAAATGTCTCTCAGTTCGTATACGCTAAAGTAGATTTTCCATTTGTGCACGGTGAAGTAAACGGTTAATTAATGCACTCTGAAATGTCTCTTAGTTCGTATACGCTAAAGTAGATTTTCCATTTGTGCACGGTGAAGTAAACGGTTAATTAATGCACTCTGAAATGTCTCTTAGTTCGTATACGCTAAAGTAGATTTTCCATTTGTGCACGGTGAAGTAAACGGTTAATTAATGCACTCGGAAATGTCTCTCAGTTCGTATACGCTAAAGTAGATTTTCCATTTGTGCACGCTGAAGTAAACGGGTAATCAATGCACTTGAAATGTCTCTCAATTCGTATACGCTAAAGTAGATTTTCCATTTGTGCACGTTGAAGCAATCGTGAACGCAATGCACATTCATATGGTTACTCTACCATCTCATTAAATCTTTTGGACATACATACACATATACAAGTTAACCAAAACAATATAAATCAAAGAAGAAACATTTGCTTACCCGATCACCCGTCGATGCTACTGGGCCCAGAAAACTGCAACACAAATCCCGATCACGATAGTGATCAAACATTCAAACAAAAAGAAAGAAAAAACCCAAAACAAAGGCAACTCGAGCGCCAAAAAAAACAAAAATAAACCCGCGCCTCACTCCACAAACAAACCCGAGCGCATAATACGTTCACCATGCATCGCAAATACAACCTCCGCCAAAAATCATAAACACTTCCATTCATAAATGTTGCCGCTTCAACGTCCGCATCAATAACATACTCGCATTTCGATGCCGTGGCTAACTTTAAAGAACACTGCCACTACCTCAGAGCAAGACCACGCAGCATGAAAACACATATTGAGCTACAAAAACGGACTCGAAGCAACAAGTACGCAGCGCGCTCTCTACACACACACACACACACTCAGTCAGCATGACCTCTCAGTGACCCGGAATCACCTGCATGCTGACTGCGTGACAAGGAATAATTGAGAGAGAGCGAGAAACCCATCCAAGGCGCTCTAAATAACGTTGCATCAGCTGACAGCAGTAACCCAATCAGACGTCACTCATATAATAAGGAAAATTCTAATGACGATCGTCACAACAGTGAGGGCTCCACTTCTTCAGGCCAACCCTTTAATATGTACTCATGTACCTTGGAGAGCGTTATGTCATGTGATGTCCACTTCCGAATTTGCACTGCACTTACAGGTGAGTCAACCATTAATTCCATCATCAGCACTTGATCATGGGTGTCCTCCGGTTCTCCCTCACTTGGCATTGGGAGTCTACTCAGTGCATCAGCATTTTGGTGGTACTTTCCTGGCTTGTATACAATGTTGTACTGATATGCTTGTAACATCACAGCCCACCTTTGCACTCTGGGTGATCCGATTTGACGAACTGCTTTCGTTTCATTGAACAAAGTGATCAAGGGCTTATGATCAGTGCGGATTGTGAATGCACGACCATACAAGTACTTGTGGAATCTTTGGATGCCAAAAATCACCGCTAGGCCTTCTTTGTCTAACTGTGAGTACCGCTTCTCTGCAGCCGTTAATGTTCGTAACATGAACCCAAGAGGTTTCTCCATGCTCTCTCCTTTTCTGCGCTGCGAGAGCACCGCACCAACCCCATAGGGTGAGGCATCACAAGCTAGAACTAATTCTGAATCTGAGGAATAGTGCACTAGCACCTTTGCTGATTTCAGAAGTGCTTTAGATTCTTTGAAGGCTTCTTTTTGTGCTTTTTTCCACATCCATTGAACATCTTTCCTCAGCAACAGATGCAGAGGGGCTAGTAGCGTTGCCAAATTTGGAAGGAACTTATTATAATAGTTGAGCAACCTCAGGTAAGCCTTAAGCTCTGTGACATTTCTTGGTTCTGGTGCTTCATCAATGGCATTTACTTTATTTTCTGTGAGATGTAGACCCTGTGCATCTACTCTGTGACCCAAATACTCCACCTCATTTGCCAGGAACACACATTTTCCCCTTTTTAGCCGCAAACCAGCTTCTTTCAGCCTGGTCAACACTTTATCTAGTGTCTTCAAATGTCTGTCTTGGTTTCCTCCAGTCACCAATATATCATCCAGATACACAACTACTCCAGGTATGCCTTGTAGCAATCCCTCCATTGTTCTCTGAAAGATAGCTGGGGCGGAAGCAACTCCAAAAGGTAGACGATTATATGTGAATAACCCTTTGGAAGTATTCACAGTCAAATATTTCTTGGAGTTCTCATCCATGACTATTTGTTGGTATGCGTGACTTATGTCCAGTTTTGTGAACTGCTTTCCTCCATCCAATAGAGCAAAAAGATCTTCCACTCTAGGTAATGGATATTGTTCCAGTGTTGACACTCTGTTGACTGTAAGTTTGTAGTCACCGCATATTCTTATACTCCCATCTGGTTTCAAGATAGGCACAACAGGAGCTGCCCACTCTGAATACTTAACAGGTGAGATGATCTTGTTTCACAGCAGACGATTAATTTCTTCTTCCACCTTTGTTTTTAAGGCATATGGCACTGATCTGGGTCTGTAAAATTGTGGTGAGGCATCAGTCGGAACATGAAGAGTAGCAGTAGTGCCCCTTAGTGTCCCTAGCTCTTCTTTGAACACTTCGTCATGCTTAGATAGCACCTGTTGCAGTTTCTTCATCTCTGACTGTATCAGCTTTATCTCACCCCATTGCAGTTGAATTTCTTCCAGCCAGCCTCGTCCTAGTAAACATGGTCCTGTTCCTTTGACTATGACAAGAGGCATTTCTTTTTCCTGCTGCTGGTATTTTACATGAACGTCTGCTACCCCCACTATCTCTACTGGCTCTCCTGTATAAGTTCTCAACTTCATTTTTGAGGATCTTAGTTTGGGAGCGTTTGTGTCTTTCCAAATGTCATTGAACATACCTTCGTTCATTAAACTGACATTACATCTTGTATCGATCTCAAAATTCATGAGTTTGTCATCAATATGCAACTCAACAGTGAGGGGCTTCACTTTCTTCATAGCATCCGCTTTTATACATGCCAAAGTGAAAGTTTCTTCTGACTCATCACTCTCATTATTTTCACTTACTTTAAATGCTCGATGTGGCCACACTCCTTTTGCTTTACTTCCAGTGCCAGTGTGTCCCCTGTTTATTTTTGTTGCGACAAGCCCTTGAAATATGACCCAATTTTCCACATTGATAACATTTTTCCTTTTTAAATCTGCATTCACTGGCTTTGTGGTTTTTTCCTCCACACCTGTAGCAGTCTCTGGTAACTATTTGTTCACCTGACTCTTTTTTTTTCTTGATCAGATTTCTTCACTTTGAACTTGACGTTGTTACATGTCTGTACACAGGATTTATTTTGTAGGTCAAGCACATTTTTGCTTGCAGTTTCCGTGGCTTCTGCTAATTTAAAAGCAATTTCAAATGTCAGATTTGTTTCTGAAAGCAAACGTCTCTGAATCCGATCATCATCGATGCCACACACAAGACGATCCCTCAGCATTTGATCCAAAGTTGTTCCATAATTACAGTCTTGAGCTAAACAACGCAACTCTGCAACATACTCTGTTACGGTCTCTGTCGGCTTCTTTGTTCTGGAGTCAAATTTAAATCTCTGAACAATCTCGCTTGGCTGGGGATTGAAATGGTTTTTTAGCATCGTTACCAGCTGCTCATAAGTTCTTTCACTTGGTTTCACAGGGCTTAGAAGATTTCGCATCACACTGTAAGTTTGTGGTCCCACAACAATTATGAGAATAGCTCTTTGCTTACCCTCATCTTCGATTCCATTAGCCACGAAAAATTGCTCCAGCACTTCGGAATATTCTTCCCATGTTTGAATTTTAGCATCAAAAATTCCTAGTGAGCCAATAGTTCCTGTAGCCATGGTTGCTTTTCACACAATCTTTTTTTTTCTTCTTCTTCTAATTCCCTCACAGGCAGTTATTAGCACAGTGCTCCGTCATTTCTACCTCATTAATTTGCTGTCATCACGTGCTTCCGCTTTATCCTCGTCGCCAAAAATGTTGTATCTTCAATAAAGATAACTCTACTGCAAGTATAGGGTTGAAACGAACATTTACTTCTGTTTTCTTCAGTTGTAACAACAGACATTTCCACCGTATGCCTTCCTGCATCGGCTCTCGTTTTTCAACTGGGTTACAGGCAATAACACACATGTATAAACCAATAACGACCTCTTGTGGTTACTCCAGGATACTACAGTCTTATTGCTCCTCCTTCATATGAGTGCCCTGTTCAAGTGTGCATCAGTCACTTTCACTCAGACACATGTGGGACACCGCTCTATTTCTTAAGACTCCTGGCGGCTAAAGCTAAACTAATAGAGCTGATGTTTAGCTGAGAGCTAGCTATTTTTAACTGCTAGCATGTTCCATCCTAAACATAAGAGTTAGCATTCACACTGGTTAGAAAGCAGTGAAAGTGATATAATATAATGTATGTCTGATATCTGCACATTTAGGGAGCATCTTTAAAGTCTGGACACCTGATTAGGGCTGGGCGATGTGGATTTGAGTAGATCAGGTTAGATTAGATTAGATAATCCACATAATTGAGGGAAGATAATCTAGTGAAGTGATCAAGTAAATGTCGGCCCAGTCTGTAAATGTAGATGGTCTAGTAATAACACGACACTTCGCTTTAGATTGTAGATGAATGCATATGCTAAAGCTTTATTTTGTTGTAAAAAAATAATAAATGAGTGAAAAAAGAAGAGAAGAACCCAGTCCAGGAGACTCGAAACAAGCAGAATTCCTTTATTGAGACGTGTTGGTTAATCTGCAGTCAAACAGCGTCTTCAAGATGTCTATGTGTCTGCAAGAGCCTACTAGAGGTCCGCAGTCTGCAAGTTCTTTCACAAGTCTCTCACAAGTCTCACACAGGTCTGAATTAGTCTGAATTAAGACAAAGATTTCATGGCTATATTGTGTTCTTAGGAGGAGGGGATATGGCTAAACAAAGCATGCAAATTAAGGGTTGTGGTCGGCAGGGTAAACTGCTTCTCAGGTCTAATCTCATCATGTTCTGGAGACAGAAACCGCCTGACCATTTGATCGAAAAGAGAAAACAATAGACACCCCATGCTGTGAAACTGACAATTTGCATTACTTTGGCTTAGCCTGTAATCAGAAAGATAAAGGTTACATGTCCCTCCTAGCTGGGATGTTAATGAAATTATATAATTAAAAACCAGAGAATATAACTTTTCAGTTATACGTAGATTATTGTTAATTTGAAATTAGATTATATAAATTTATATTTCCACAGTTCCCCCTTTGAGAGTTATTTAAAAACTCTCACAAAAAAATATAAATTTGTAAGCTTTCCTAAAACCATTCAATGGCTTCTGTTTGATAACAGAAGCCCCATCTTCTAGTCATGTAACTTGAAAAGTTACAGGCACATTTAAACTTATTCTGTGTCATTTCAATATCTACGTAGATGTAAGTGTAGATTTCAAAACTGTTCACACGTTTATGACAATCAGTTGTAATGTCATAAATCCTACATGATGACACAAAAATCATGTAGTTAAACTGCAGATCTTCTGAAAGTCCATGGCTTGTGAATAGTGTTCAGTCTTTTGTGAGATGTGTTTCTTGTGGTTCTTCTCCAGCACAGAGTTGATCTGATGACTTCCTGTCATTCATGGATCTCCGTAGTGATGCTCTGGTTCAGAGTGTTTCTGAGAAGATGCAGTGTTTGTGTTTACCTGCACACAAGAAAACAAGGAAACAGCAGGGCAGCAGTATTCATGCATAGACTTGTATGATCATACAGTTCATGTGTCTAGTTATTCAGGTGATCGTATAGTGGTTGTGTTAAGTTGGTGATCGTGTAGTGTTGTGTATTTTCTGTCTCCTAATCTTAAAGTTATGACACCTATAAAACAGTGAGGTGAGGATAAATGGGGAAAAAGGGAGTCTTCACCACAGGGTGCGGCCCCTGAAGCCTGTTGCTTTCAGTTCTGCCCTGGGCTCCTCACTGGTTTGTGTGTCCTGTTCTGTCCCTGAGTGTGGTGGGCAAACTTTAAAATGTGTGACACAAACTATCATTCAATAAATATCAGTCCTATTAGACATCATAACATTGAATGGGTAGTGATTGGAAAATGTGTTAAACACATTCAAGGCTGTAAGTGGACTTAAGCAGAGTTCCCCAATAAAAAGGAAGAAGTTTCCTTTGTGTCTTTTTTACAAAGAGTCTTTCATCTTAATTGTAAATGAACTGGGACATTAAGCACTTACAGCCAAAAAATGGTTAGCATCTTTGTGGACAGCTCAATGGATTTAGTGATGAGGGGAGGGGTATGTTGAGGGCATTTAGCAAACTGTTCAGAAGTTGATTTACCCTGTTCATCTCTTTAAAGTTCTTTTTATTCTTTCTACACTCCCTCATCCAATGTCCTTTTTTTCCACAGTAATGACAACAGATATTTTTCCTAAGACATTTGTGATTTGATGTCTTTTCTGTGTTGACCTTAGTGGCAGCTGCTTCAAATCTGACTCTGTCTTTGATGTAAGAGTCTCTTTCCCACAAAGCTAAACTGTTCATATTATTTCTGAGAGTGGTGGAAGACCAGGTGATATTAAGAAATGGCAAAGCTTGTCTGTATTCAGTTGCAAGGCCATCTGACCAGATGCGGACTAGGGGTCCCTTATCATCTAGCACACTGTCCGAATTATCAGCTAATCCACTGTAAGTTATGGCGGATTGACAAAATCTCTCAGTGAATTCATTCACAGATTCATCTTTCCTTTGCACACAACAAGTCACTTTTGACCAGTCGATCTTTGGGCCAACAATGTTCTTTAGAGCTTTCAAAACACCCTCTCTCAAATCATCCTTACTGGCATGTTGTAGTTTAGAGGTCACAGTATGCTCAAAACTGTTGAATTCAGATTCAGTGAGAATTTGAGACATTAGCTGGGTGACTTCTGTTAATGACATGTCATAAAGACGCATTTTGCTGATTAGTGCTCTGCTAAACTCTGAAAAATTTGTGCGTGCTGATGGTAAGCTTTGAGATAATCTGTCTATTTCTCTAGGTCCTAGTGTTCTGGAAACTGTTTGAATTTGAACAACAGAAGTGTTGTTGTGTGAACTCTCAGTTCTCTTAGATCTTCTGGCACCACAAACCTCCACTGAACCTATAGGTAAATCGCTATCTGACTGGATGGAAATGTCTGTTTCAGAGACAATTTGTAAGTCAGGATGTTTATTATCAGGCTGACTAACCTCCTCAATGTCAGTTTTTGATTTCTTGAGGTTCAGTTGTTTTGTTAATGAGGTTATCTTAGCATGAAGCTCTTGGATCTGTTTTTCTAATTCTGATTTAGCTTGAGCTTGTTGTTTAGCTCGAGATAAATTGAATTCTCTGTAGCAGCAGATGATGCCTTTTACATTGTTTTTGCGAATGCATGCATCAAGCACTTTCTTGCATTCATCTAATGTCCAAACATCATCTGGGTCAATGCTAAATTTCTTTGTCAAATTTAGTCTGACTGACTCTGTTATTGAGTCCATGTGCTGTCTTAGCAGCGATTTGAAATCCTGATCTGACAATAAAGGAGTTTTTAAACTACCTTTTTCAGTTGTAGTGATCAGTCTTGTATTCTGTCTGAACATTTTGTGAGCTTATTAGCACAAAGTAAAAATACTAAAACTTTTCAGATGAAAGTGTAGTAATTTCTTCTCTGGTGAAACAGAGGGTAACAATATTAGCACATGTTGCTAAAACTTCCTGCCTGAACAAGAGATAACATCAATTAGCTTGTATAGCTAAACTTAAACTTCTCTGGTTGAACAGAGGTTAAACAAAATAAAATAAAAGAAAAATAGCGCATAAGGCTTTACTTCTCTGTCTGAACAGAGGATAAAACTGTTACTTCTCTATTGAAATGGAGAATAACTTTTTGTTAAACAAACCCTGCAGCTGTTTGTTAACTTTTCTCTGATGAAGCAGAGAATAACCATGTGTATAGACTGGTCTGTATGGTTCTTTTGATAGAGTGAAACTCACCAAATCGAGGTTGAGCTGAAAAGATTCAGTCTGGAGTGATCTGATCTTTGTATTCAGGTAGCTTCAATGTTCATCAGGGTTGCAGTCAGCAAATAGTTGAGAATTTGTGACGTCCGCTGAGTGACTTCAAATTGCCGTTGAGCTGAAGATTCCGTCTGAAGAAGTTTCCTTGATCTTGAAGGTTCAAGTTGAATTCCAGGTGGATTTCAGTCTTTTGTGGCAAATTGTTGAGAATTTGATGATTTCAGTTTCTATCCGGCTCACGGAACCAAGTTGTTGTAAAAAAATAAATAAGTGAAAAGAGAGGAGAGAACCCAGTCCAGGAGACTCGAAACAAGCAGAATTCCTTTATTGAGACGTGTTGGTTAATCTGCAGTCAAACAGCGTCTTCAAGATGTCTATGTGTCTGCAAGAGCCTACTAGAGGTCCGCAGTCTGCAAGTTCTTTCACAAGTCTCTCACAAGTCTCACACAGGTCTGAATTAGTCTGAATTAAGACAAAGATTTCATGGCTATATTGTGTTCTTAGGAGGAGGGGATATGGCTAAACAAAGCATGCAAATTAAGGGTTGTGGTCGGCAGGGTAAACTGCTTCTCAGGTCTAATCTCATCATGTTCTGGAGACAGAAACCGCCTGACCATTTGATCGAAAAGAGAAAACAATAGACACCCCATGCTGTGAAACTGACAATTTGCATTACTTTGGCTTAGCCTGTAATCAGAAAGATAAAGGTTACATGTCCCTCCTAGCTGGGATGTTAATGAAATTATATAATTAAAAACCAGAGAATATAACTTTTCAGTTATACGTAGATTATTGTTAATTTGAAATTAGATTATATAAATTTATATTTCCACAATTTCATGTGTCAGTCGCTCCATCTCACCCACAGGAACAGGCTGACAGACATCTAGAATGACTTTAATACACAAATAAAGCAAACAAAGCTCCAGACATGTGAAGGAGAGATCGGGCCTTTTGCTCATGAGTATAATCTAAGGTTTAGACCCCCTCACATGCTTTGGAGAGGAATGTGTGAGTGAAAGAGAAAGCGGATGGCCAATCATGAGCTGCGGCCTCAACACATTACACACATATTAGTTTGAGCACTGGCTAGACAGTACCTATAGGATGTATCATATTTGCTTGTCCACAGTTTTAGTAGTTAATAAATGCGTCTTGATGATGCTGTGATGTAGGGCTGGATGAGAGTGTGAAGCTGCATTGAGTTTGTGCTGGCCATCCTCCAAGATAAGCAGCTCAGCATCTGTCTGTTGCTCTGTCCCGCCTGGGTGTTTTGGTCATTCAGAGGAGTTCACCAGCGCTTCTGTCTTCTCCAGTTATTCTTCTTCAGAGATCGTGTGTGTGTGTATGCGTGTGTGTGTGTGTGTGGCAGTGGTGTGTGAGCATGTCTCATGACAGATGTGAGGGGAGAGATGAGATTATCAGACATCAGGATATCTTTAAAGGCGATTATTAATAAATATTGTCTGACATCTCCCAGTGTAGCAGCCCTTCAGCTTTCAATAAATAGGCAGAGAGTTTTGACAGGTGCATTTAAAATGGTTTACTTGGATGCAATAAAGTTCATCACATAAATCATCATTTTCTCAGTTCTTTGTTGTATACACCGAAGCATCAAAAGACCAAAGCACCATAAAACTAGAGAAAACAAACGAACAACATAGAAAAATAAACATCAAACATTTACAAAACATCTAACATTTTCCAAATAAATCAAACAATAAACAAAACATACCTCGCTCTGCTTGCCGAAGGGACACTAACCGTACGTTCACACCGAAAGCGGAGAGAGCGTCCAAGGTCGCTCTGGCCACCCTGGGGACAACGCTCTCTGCCTTCAGCTCCTGGGTCTAGAGCGTCAAAATTCGCTACATTGATCTCATATTTAAAGGAGCCGTTGCAGCATATCAGTTACATTCCTGCATAAAACATGTTTCTAGCGTGAAAATGTTGCGCACTTCTTATCAAATTCATACAACAATGGAAGATCAAGTTGCGTGTGGTGTGGCTTCGCTCTATTTATCCAATATGTGTCCATATGTCTGAAATATCCTGAAGCAGCAGTATTGTTTTGTACTGTCACATCGCGTGAGATTCCCGCTTTTTTAAGATACATTTATATAACATTAATGAACATCAGTAACTCGCCAGTAACTTATTTAATGTATGTTCCTGTAGGAAAAAATTGTAAATAATTGGAAATCAGGAGACCGCAATAATGAAACCCTTGGGAACAACTGTGGTCGGAACCAAAGTTCACAGGTTTGTGTTCTCTGAACTGCTATCAAGCGATGGACGTCTTCATTCTGATTGCTTGCCGCCGAACCGCGTCATAGCTCATTACCATAAAGTTGACTTCATTTCAACTCTCCTCGACGCTCACGCCGGCGAAGACGCGCCGCGCTGCTCCTCGCCGCTTATCGCCTCCGGCTCTCATTGAAAATGAATGACTTCCGGCTACTTTGACGCTCTCGCCGCTTTCGGTGTGAACGTTTGGTAACAGCTCAAGGCATTCTTCCGAGCTGTACCTGTTAGCTCGTGAACAAACGTGAATATAGTGGAGGAACTATGACATCACTTTGTAGGCTAATCGCCTGCTAGCATAAAACTGGTTCCCTCGTGAAAATCCCTATGGGATTTTCCCATAGGCTTTTCGAAGATTGCAAATAGTAAGCTCTGTGTTCAAACACTGTTCATTACACTTACACTTTTTGTCCAGTCAGATAATCCTCACACGAAAATACAACTTTAAGCACTTTTGGATCTTAAATACAAACGCTAGACTTGAAAAGCTAACATTAGGCTATTAACAGACTACAGAGCCCTCGGGGCGCTCGCCTGTGACGTCAGCCCCACCCTGCTACAGACAACTTATCAAGCTTATTTTTAGAAATGACAAAGAGTTAATCTCTCTGTTTATTATATTATAATCCACGCTATATATTATAAACAAATAAATACGCAAATAGACATAGACATTTGTGCCTTTTGTATCGTTTTTACATGGGAAATACATCTGTTTTGCTTTACGATTGTTCTAAAAGTTTTGAAACGGTGTGTATAAATATGCCTAACGTTGCATATTATTATCATAAGACATATTTAAATAAGTGTATCGCTCGCGTGCACACAGCCTGCTTACCTTACAGACGACAGAAATGAGGCGTGAGGAGGAACAAGTCTATCAAATGCCTGCAAGTTCCACCATCATGGACACAGCAACATTCAATATTCCTTTTGTGTCACGACGTACAGCGAAAAGCAACTCATACAGTCACATCTCTTATACATTTATGGAGGAGTGTAAATATTGCAGTTATGACAGAGTTAAATGTGTTCAGATAAAGAAAAAAAGACAAAAAATCACTTGATCACGTGAAAATGACAGTTAACATGCATGTATTTGACACATTTATTCATACGTTTGCATTACTGAGAGCAGGAAAGAGACATACTGCACTAGTAAGCAGTATCTTCATAATATTGTTCACTAAAATAAATGATCAACAAATGAATCTGTCTCGACAGCCTTTACAAGTGAAGGAATTATCTACACACAATCTGAATTCCCAATTAGAAAAATACTACAAACTATAAAATAATATTCATGAAAATAGCTAAATAACAGACAAATCTTATTGCCCAACACAAGCGGGCTGCGCTCCAGACCAGATCAGCTTGATGACGTATAATGTCTCCGACACCGCCTGTAGTCCCATTTAGTAACTTGATAGCAACCGTCTTTTTAAAGAAGCATAACCAATTTAAAAATTCAAGAGTGTGATTTAACTGATGTGTTTTATGTCATAGAACAAAACGTGAAAGTTACTTGAGTTTGTGTTTGCCACGAACCTTATTTAAGCGATTTTACTAAAACCCCATTGAAAAAACCTATTGACTTTGGGATGAGGGAACCGGAACTGCTAAAATGCTAACTCGCTTCCGGGTTTTTGCATACAAATTGATATAATAGTTCCTCCACTCTATTGCTCTTACTCTGCTTTGTCTGACTTAAATCCTAATAGTCTAAAGTGCCCTCCTGTGGTGACTCCAATTATGGCAAGCAAAGCGAGTGCATTAAATCATGGGCAGTTACACCCAGCCCTACTCCTGATTACACATTTCAGACCTCTGTAACATTTGAGTAAATGTCTTACGATCTTACACGCAGCTGTAATCCTGCATCTAGGTGTCGATCATCTACAAAACACACTTATAATGTTTTAAAATCAACTATAAAACCATGTTAAGATGCTACATTATTTGTGTGAGTGTGTTTTCTGATGCGAGGGCTCGATCAATAAGGAGAGCTAATCAGGATGTGTGTGTTCATCACTGCTGTTGACATGAGCAGAAACAGCAGTCAGCATCTTCACAACACAAAGAGATGTGTGATTGTCCAACTGTGTGATGTGGACTATTGCTGTGTTTGTAGATTGTCTGGCTGTATGGTGACAGAGGAAGGCTGTGGTTTTCTGTCTTCAGCTCTGACTTCAAACCCCTCACACCTGAGAGAGCTGGATCTGAGCTACAATCATCCAGGAGATTCAGGAGTCAAGCTGCTCTCTGAACAACTGGAGGATCCAAACTACACACTGGACAAACTCAAGTATGTGGAGCAGCACTGGCCTTGTGCTTTTACACTGAATGGCTTTAAAAAGACACTAGAAAGCTCTTTTGTGATCAGCTTCAGTTTTCTGTGAGGGTTATGGGGTGAGGACAGACAGAAGATACAGCTTGTAGATAGAGCTGGGCGATTTAGCAAAAAAAAAAAAATCTAGGTTTTTTTTATAAAGTTTGACCGATTCATGATTTCGATTTTGATTTTTTTTTTTTAATTGTGTTACTAGTCTTCTCAAAACATTACAACAACATGACTAAAGTAACACTCTCTTTATAAGTAACTTGAAAAACCATCTGGTTAAGGAACCATATTTTGTATTTTTAATGGCCATGTCATACAAAAATCGGTCAAGGTGTAAATAAATGTAAAACAAATTTACGAGTTAAATAGCGTTGCTGAAGATTTGAATAAGAAATATTTGTGTAAATATTGCACTTGCAGGAATACAGAGGGATTTTTGCTAGTTTTGCTGAGCCTAGGAAAGATTGGCTGTCAGCTCGGTTTTGACTTTGTCTTCTGATTGAATGACAGGTTGTAATGCTGCTGCCTTTTTCTTAAAAAAGTACAGTGGAAGAAAAGGACTGAACATGGAAACTGTAAAGCGTAATTTAATCCAATGTGTGAAGTTGTGGACGTATAGCAGGAGCAAATACAAGCACCAGATGTGTGTCTAATATAAAATAATATATTTAATCTATTTTTCTTTTTTTCCACTTTTAAATACCGATCATTTGATGCGCTTTGCTCCACTCTCTGTATTATGCTGCCTGATCTGTCTAGTTTTCAACTAAGTCTGCTAAATGACGTCATGGGGGCGGGTACTTTCATTTTCACTGCTACAGTCAATCACCACTGCTCGTGTTCAAACCAAAAGATCGGCGTGGTTTTTCTCATGGCAGGCTTTTACGTCCATCATACATGTTGAGATCGAGTTTATCGACTTGATGAGGGAATATGTCTTGACAATCCACACAGACGTGCAACAAGTAAAATCCTACATGACTCCACGCTTTAACAGGCAGTCAATCAGGTCGCACACCAGAAGCGCCGCGACACGGCGCGGACATGAAAGTTTAAACTATCACATGAAAAACGCACATTCACATGATATTTAACATGAAACTAATCAGATGGCGCTCTGTGGGCCGGCTGAAATGAGAACTGCTTTGTGAATCGTGGCTGGGCGGCACCGGTGTGTGCATAGAACGTTCGAGGTTACTAAAGTAACCCTTCGTTCCCCGAGGAGGGGAACTCCAGCACTATAAGTGGATTTGATGTTCTAAATCCACGTATGGGAGATTCGGTTCAGAAGCTACTCGTCTGAAAGAGTATTGAACGGGCCAATTAAGAATGAATTGGCAGCGCAAGCCTGCGCAGGTGTACTGCATAGGCTTAATTAACTGAGCATATAAGCACACCTGGCGCTAGCAGACGCTATCCTTTTTAAGCTGAAGAGACTTTTAACAGCTAAGGGACAGTCATTATGGCGACGGAGTATAGTGCTTTCGTTCCCCGAGGGGTTACTTTAGTAACCTCGAACGTTCCCCTTCGGGGGGAACTCCAGCACTATAAGTGGATTTGATGTTCTAAATCCACGTATGGGAGCCCATTGAAAGCGCCATAATGACTGCACCTTACCAACACCAATCATGAGAGAGTGGTCAGGCAAGCGTGACGCACCCAGATCATGAGAGGCGCGGTCCTCCAACGTGCCCTTGGCCCTAACTTATCCCACTTCAAAAGAAGTTTTACGGAATAGGTATATTTTTTTGGGAGTCGCTAGCGTCTAGATAATTCTGGGATTATACGACAGTACGTTGGGAAGCGTGCCATCCCAGTAGGGAGACAAATGGAATTACATATGGACTAACCCTGAGAAGGGGGAGTGCGCATAAGAAGGTGGTTATTAGATAGGGAAAGCACGGGTCCACCCAGGGGGGGGGAACTTAACCGTGGCAGAAAAGCATATGAGGATCACCAGCGGGGATCGGCCATAGCAGGCACCTATACCCAAGACGCGGGCTGACCAGCGGGCAGACCTACAACGTAGTGGGCCAGCAAGTGACTCCTCCGCTGAGTCAGTGCTGGGGGCCTCGGAGGAATCTGCAGGGCTCACCGAATTGGGAACTTTACTGACAGACAGGAGGGTGCACATCTCTCCGTGTTAGGGAAAAAAAGGCACCGCAAGCGTGTACAACACCTACCTTGTTGTTTCCTCAATCACCAAAGGTCCCTAACACCCTTGAGGAAACCGGCTACACTCGCAGATTATAAAATCTTGCAAATGTGTTGGGTGTCGCCCAGCCCGCAGCTCTACAAATGTCTGTTAAAGAAGCGCCGCGCGCACACGCCCAAGAGGATGCAACACTCCGAGTGGAGTGCGCACGCACTCCCGGAGGGCGCGGCTGACCTCTGCTCAAATAAGCACATGAAATGGCCTCCACAATCCAGTGGGATAAACGTTGTTTAGACACGGCACTTCCCTGCTGCCGTCCGCCATAACAGACAAAGAGCTGCTCAGAAGATCTAAAGTTCTGAGTACGGTCCACATAAATGCGCAGAGCGCGAATTGGACAAAGTAAGGACAGGGCTGGGTCTGCCTTCTCCGGGGGCAGCACTTGCTGGGTTACTACCTGATCTCTAAAGGGAGTGGTAGGAACTTTGGGCACATAACCCGGGCGGGGTCTCAGGATAACGTGAGAAAATTCCAGCCCGAATTCCAGGCACGAGTCACTGACCGAAAATGCCTCCAGGTCCCCGACCCTCTTAATGGAGGCCAACGCGACCAGCAGAGCTGTCTTCAGGGACAGAAATCTTAAAGATACTGTATCGAGTGGCTCGAAGGGATCAAATCGCAGGCTCGTGAGAACGAGGGCGAGATCCCAAGAGGGCGTGAGAGGGGGGCGAGTTGGATTAATTCGCCTAGCGCCTCTGAGGAACCGGATGATGAGGTTATGCTTTCCCACGGTGCCGCCAGCCACCGCGTCATGGTGAGAGGAGATGGCGGCAAGGTAAACCTTGAGAGTGGAGGGCGACAGCCTACTGTCCAGCTTCTCTTGAAGGAAAGAGAGCACAACACTGATCTGGCAAGAACGGGGGTCTTCTCTGCGAGAGACACACCACTCAGTGAATAGACTCCACTTCAGGGCGTAGGCGACCCTCGTACAGGGGGCTCTAGCCTGAGTGATGGTATCAACCACCTCGGGCGGCAGGTTACCTAAGTCTTCCTCGCGTCTATGGACCACACGTGGAGGTTCCAGAGATCGGGACGAGGGTGCCAGACGGTGCCTTGTCCCTGAGAAAGTAGGTCCTCTCTCAAAGGGATCTGCCATGGAAGGGCTGTCGCGAGGAGGGAGAGCTCTGATATCCAGGTCCGGTTGGGCCAGAGGAGCGCAACTAACAGAACCTGTTCCTCGTCCTCCCTGACCTTGCACATTAACTGCGCGATCAGGCTCACTGGGGGAAACGCATACTTGCGTATGCCCCAAGGCCAGCTGTGGGCCAGTGCATTCGTGCAGAGAGAGCAACAGATCGATCTGGGCCTCCCCGAATCGCGCCCATATCAGCTGGACAGACTCGGGGTGGAGTCTCCATTCTCCAGAGTGAATCTGCTGCCGTGAGAGCACATCGGCTGCACGGTTGAGCATACCTGGGATGTGAATGGCGCGCAGCGACTTCAGCCGCGGGTGACTCCAGAGGAGCAGACGGCGGGCGAGCTGAGACATGCGGCGAGAGCGCATACCCCCCATGTGGTTGATATACGCCTCCGCCGCCGTACTGTCCGTCCTGACCAGCACGTGTTGCTGCTCCAGCACCGGAGAAAAACGGCGGAGAGCAAGAAACACTGCCAACAGCTCTAGGCGATTGATATGCCAATGCAGCTGAGCACCTACCCACAGGCCCGCAGCTGCATGCCCGCGACACATGGCTCCCCAGCCTGTGCTGGATGCATCTGTCAAAACATCAACATGACTGGACGCCTGTCCCAGAGACACACCGGCCTGCAGGAACGAGGGGTTGTTCCAGGGGCTGAGGGTGCGGCAACACAGCGCAGTAACAGAGACTCGGTGTGCCCGCATGCCATGCGCGTCTCGGAACTCGATCTTAAATCCAGTGCTGAAGTGGTCTCATATGGAGCAATCCGAGCGGTGTGGCAGCCGCAGCGGAAGCCATATACTGTCGAGCTCCCTTATACAGTTCAGCAGCAGGCGAGCGTGCTCTCCGGAGAGGCGCGCTACAATGGTGACCGAGTCTAGCTCCATTCCGAGAAAAGAGATCCTCTGCTCCGGGGCGAGTTTGCTCTTTTCCTAGTTGACCTGCAACCCCAATCGGCGAAGATGCCGGAGCACCTCGTCTCTGTGCGCAGTCAGTTACTCCCGAGAGTGGGCTAAAATCAGCCAATCGTCGAGACAATTGAGTACGCGGATGCCTGCGAGCCAAAGGGGCGCTAGGGCACCCTCCGCGAGTTTGGTGAAGACCCGCGGAGACAGAGAGAGCCCGAAGGGGAGGACCTTGTACTGCCATGCTCGACCTTCGAACGCAAACCGCAGAACTGACGGTGGCATGAAAAATGGAGACATGAAAATACGCGTCCTTCAGGTCTATGGCTGCAAACCAATCCTGAGGGCGGACGCATCAGAGGACGCGCTTCTGCGTAAGCATTCTGAACGACAGCTTGTGAAGGCAGCGATTCAAAACTCGCAGATCTAGGATTGGCCGTGACCCACCGCTCTTTTTGGGTACGATGAAATACGGGCTGTAAAACCCGCTCTCCATCTCGGCTGGAGGTACCAGCTCGATTGCACCCTTCGCCAGGAGGGCAGCAATCTCCTCTCGCAAGACAGGGGCGGATAGGGGATTAACCCTGGTGAATACACGCCCGTGAACTTTTGAGGCCGTTCGAAAACTGCAGTTCGTAGCCGAGTCTGATCACGCGTATGAGCCACCGCGAGGGGCTGGCCTGCGCTAACCAGGCAGGCAGAGCCCCCGCTAATGACGTCATCGCAGCAATCGTTGACGTACCCGCGGAGGGGCAGCGCAGAGCGGGTGTGCTAATCCGGGGAGCGCGAGGGTCCCACAGAAGAGCTGAAGGAGAGCGATTCGCTCTGGCTCTGCACCCTGACTCCGGAGGGGAGCTTGGGGGCTGGGAGAAGGAAGACCGTCCCCCCAGCGCCCGTGAGCCGCTGGCGGAGCATGCAGACCTTGCGAGCTGAGAGGCGGCGCGTCCCAGGCTGGCAGGGCCTGCAGTGCCCGTGAGCCACTGGCGGAGTGCACCGAACCTACGAGCTAGAGAGCTGAGCTCAAACTGGCAGATTTCGGGCTGTCACCTCCAGGGAAGTGGAAAAGTGCCCTTTCATTTCATGGCAGTAAAAGGTGCCGTTGGAAATGGCGCCCCGCCCTCCAGCGGGGAAAGAGCAAGTTCCCTCCTCTCCAGATGACCTGTCCCAGGAACGCTTCGCGGTCCGTTGCCGGACTTAGCGGCGTTCTGGGCAGGGGGAGTTGCCTGCTTCCGAGGTGCTCGACGCGCTCGCTTCACCAGAGGCGAGTGCGGGGGCGGTGCAGCTCTTGTAGGCAGGAGCCTTCGGCGAGGAGCAGGTATGGATGGCACGGCGGGCGGAGCGGGCTTACGGGGCCGCCGATTAGACATCCCCCATCGGACTGCTCTCTCACTGCCTCGAATTCCTGGGTGAATTCGCAGACTGTGTCGCCGACCAGCTTGGGATATGGGAGAGTCAAGAAAGCGGACTTTGTCAACTTCGCGCATATCAACCAAGTTTTGTTTGAGGTGGGGCTCCTGGACCACTAGTGTGGACATCGTCCTCCCCAAAGCACACGCAGCGGACTTAGTAGTCCGAAGAGCTTAGTCGGCTGCGGTGCGAAGCTCATAAGCCTGGGTTGGACCCACCCTCGTGCAGCTCGGCCAGCGCCTGCGCTTGGTAGCGCTGGTCGGTGGCTATCGGATGCAAGGCGGATGCAGCCTGGTCCGTAGCTTTGTAAGCTCTAGCTCCGAGGGAGCCGAAAACTCACAGGCTTTGGATGGGAGACGAGGCAGACCCCGCCAAGAAGAGGCGCTGCGCGGATTAACCGCCATCGCACACTCAACCTGAGGAATCGCCACATACCCCCTGGCCGCTCCACCACCAAGAGTGGTGAGGGTGGAGGGACACGCAGCACGAGCAGAAAAAAGTTTCTCTTTAAGACCGCGTGAGCCTACTGTGCGTTGCCGGGAAGAAGGGAACGCCCCTCTAGTCGGCTGGGGGATAAACCATCTCCAACCCACGGCCGAAGCAGCCCGGGAAAGCACGGCTGACACGTCCGTTTCAGTATCCGTTTTGACAGCGCTCACCTGCCCGAAGGGGGCGAGCGGGTCCGGATCATCGTCGGACAATGAAAGCCCACCCTCCGATGCCGCGGAGGACATCTGATCTCCGGTGTCAGCGAGCGTGAGAGCTACCATCTGATTAGACGGATCACTCCCAGCGCCCGAAGCTTGGATGGAGCGCTTGGAGGAGCAAGAGGTCCGCGAGCCCTTGGGCGGCGGATTATCTCTCGCTGGAGCCCTCAGATCTGCTCGAGCGCCCGCTGCAGAGCAGGGGGCGACTGGGGTGGCTCGCTCTCTTACGAAAGCTAACCGCGATCTCAACTGCGCAACGGTCATGGCATCGCAGTGACGACATGAACCGCCCCCGAGCACCACATTAACATGCTGGACCCCCAAACATGTAATGCAGTGATCGTGCCCATCATCCGGAGCCAGGAAACCCCCGCAACCAGAAACGCACAGTCGGAGCGCCATCCTGAAAAGGACGTGCTGCACGACTGTGTTGCTCTTTTAGGATGCTTTGCAGCAATATGCACTGCTCTTGGAGGACCGGACCCAAAGGGACGCCAGGCAAGGGAGAAACCCAGCTCGTCCGTCTGCTGCTGCGTGGACTCGCTCTGGACCGGGAGACACTCGTTCGCTCGAAGTGGCTGTAGACAGCAGGAGGAACCCTCATGAAGCTCGATCAGAAAAGTCTCTGAAGCGAAAAGGATAGCGTCTGCTGGTGCCAGGTGTGCTTATATGCTCAGTTAATTAAGCCTATGCAGTACACCTGCGCAGGCTTGCGCTGCCAATTCATTCTTAATTGGCCTGCTCAATACTCTTTCAGACAAGTAGCTTCTGAACCGAATCTCCCATACGTGGATTTAGAACATCAAATCCACTTATAGTGCTGGAGTTCCTCCCGAACGGGAAACCTGTTTAGAGTTGTAAAATCCATGGCGTGGTGCTGTGTGGCGCGTCGCTGAGAGGCACTTCTGGTGTGCTTCCTGCTTCATACAGAGAGTGAACCCAAGCGCATTGGTGCCATTATAATGTATTAAATATATATATTTTTAAAAATCGCGATTTCCCGATTTCATTTAAAATTAAATCGTCTTAAAACGTAAATTCGAATTAATCGAAAAAATCTGAAAAATCACCCAGCCCTACTTGTAGAGTATTACAGTCATGTCTATGAAGAGCAAATCATTGAGTGTGAAATGAATCTCCTCTGTAAATGTTGGAGTGTATTGGCTCAGTTACAGTAACATTAAAGAGCCCATATTATACATGAAATAGGGTCATATCCTGGTTGTAAGGGTCTCCAACAACAGTCTTATATGCATGCAAGGTCAAAAAACACTTTCATGGTCTTATAATCTGCATTTACCTAATTATCCCAGCGACTCCCGTATGAATCGTCCAGTGATTCATTTGTTCCCAAACCCCTCCTTAGCGCGAAGCTAATTTGCGCTGATTGGACCGATGACAGTCTGTCGCGATTGGTCGACTGCCTTCAGTCAGAGTGAAATGGCCAATAGCTAATCAGCAATATAAAAAGTAATCACAGTTCATACACGCTCCATAGTGTAGGCATGGATTTTAGCTGCCACACACACACAAAAACACACACACACACACACACACCTCCGGACGACAACGCTCCAGCTTCCGCCCGCACCCGCCAGGCTTTAGCCTGAGAACCAGCCCCGTTTTCTGCCCGCCGCGCCTGATCCCGCTAGCGCGGGGGAGAACACAACCAAAAATCACCCAACTATACAGTCCAGACAGCCAAGATGTCTGTATAAACACACACACAGCACCAAGCACACAAAGCTCGCTCTCGCTCGCTCTCTCTCTCTCATACGCGCGCGTGCGCACTAACACACACACACAAGCACCAGGCAGACTCTTTCTCATTCGCATAGCAATATCTGTGATATTGCTAGACAGCCCGCTCCCGTCCCAAATTAAACTCGTTACCGACCGCTCCCGCGATTTATTCAGAAATTTATTCCCGCGCCTCAGAAATCTGGCGCGGGGACAGAACTCTACCACGCAGAACTCTACCACGGAGCTCTTGGTCGCGTTTTTAACGTGACTTTGCACGCGATAAGAGAATATAGCCAGTTAACCTGATACAGTACACTCGGTTACAAGTAACAAATCACAACTAAATACATTTGCAAGCTAGAGTCAACGAGGCAACAACTTTAACCGCAAGTACTTACACTTGAGAAATGGAAGAAACCCATCCTGACGTCCATCAGTAAGTTACTCTTTACTGATCCTTCCTTTAACAAACGCAGATGAAGTATTCTTTGTAGCATGTAGCTTCCTGAGGTTTCATCTTTGGGTAGAGACTCAATATAATATCCATCTGCAGTGTGACTTCAATCGACCGGCAAGTTTGTGTGCGTGTGTTTGTGTGTGTGTGTGTGTGTGTGTGTGTGTGTGTGTGTGTGTCTGGGTTTCTGCGTCAGAGGGCGGGCCTCAGGTTTGAAATCTCCCGGGTTTGCGCGTGCACGTGAATAACTTGGTTTCGTTCGTACGTCATGGCGAAACACCTAGGCTGTTTCTCAATATGCGTTCTTCAGCGGTCTTGCGTCCTCGTGTTCTCGTGAAACGTCATCATCAGCTGCCTAAGTTCAGTTCCAATACTCAAGACCGCAAGTACGGAGGACGCGTGAAACTTCCCGGATGTGTTCTTGATATCGAGGACGCACCAATGCAGACTTCAGCAGCGAGCTCGCTCTGGAAGTCCCAGAAGTCATTGCGACTGGAGGTGGGAAGCGCAGCATTTTATTTAGATTTATTATTAAAGTTCAGAGATATCACTTATTTACCTCAGGAGTTTCCCTAAATGAAACGGTGTAAGTAAACATTAACATCAACATCTTAATAAAGGAATAAACACATTAAGGGTGTTTGGTTGATGAAATTCGTATTAAAATTTGTTTTATTTATATTGTGCAGAGTATATTTATAATGTTTTTATGCAAAGTATATATTTTGAAGAAGGGGGAAACAATAAATCGTTGTATGAAGGCTGTTATGTTTAAATAATTTCCATTTAAAACGCGTGAAGGTCACATGACCATCAGGAAGAACGCAGCATCCCATTTCTCAAAGGACGCGTTCTCTGCCCTCGCGGTCTCCTGAGTTCGTTCTTCCGAGGACACCTGGCAAGACCGCACTCTACAAGAACGCAAGTCCATTCTCTGCGTTCTAGGAATTGAGAAACAGCCCTAATGAATCGGTATCAAGGCGACTCGTTTGAAGCACTATGAGTCGACTCTTTTATAGATGTATCAACAGTTTTAAACACTGTACACTAACAGATTTAAGCCTTAGCTGGATACTTCACTTCACTTAGAGCTGTGTTACACACTACATGGAGGGGAATTTTCAAAAACCCATAATATGGGCTCTTTAAGCGGGACACACTGTACAGTTTCAGCATTTGAGCTGAGCAGAGAAACTTCTTCCTCCATTTCTGCTGAAGAATCCTACAATATCAGGTCAGGAATAGGGTTGGGGATGGAAGATGGATTCAGATTCTGGAATCAGACACTTGGATTAATGTTCAGACTCTTGTTCTAAAATCAACATCTGGATTCCTCTTCTCTGTGCACACATGTGTATTTTTCACTTGCTAATCTGTCAGGAACTTTGTCAGGAGCACCTTTTAATCTGAACATAGTTTAGAAATGGACTGCAACATGTGCTCAAAGGCTGCATGTGCTGAAGAACGATGGCAAAGCTAAGTGTGATCACTAATAAATGAATGTTGCAGCAGGGTGTCTCCATCAACATGAGCAGTATCTGCGCTCGCTTCACCAACAGCAGAGGAAAAGAACGCACTGTGTTACATTCATTGTGCATCCCGGCTCAACCAACAAGTGTTGTGTGTTTTAGCTCAAGAGTTTGGAGCGTGTAGCTGAGCAGCTCAGTGCTAGCTTTAGCTTATTAGCTGAGGGGGAAACTAAACAGCTCATTCTCTCCATCTGTGTGTGTTTACAGTCTGGATCATGGAAGACAAACGAGGATTACAGCAGGACCACGCAAATGTAGGACTACACACACACACACTCTCTCAAACACATACACACATACACATGAGGATTACAGCAGGACCACGCAAATGTAGGACCACACACACACACAAGCATACACACACATACACACACGCACGCACACACACACACACACACACTTTCTCTCACACAAACACACGCACACACACATGTACACACAATGTCTCTCACACACACACAGAATACACACACACACATGTACACACATTCTCTCTCTCTCACACACACAGACAGACATGCAAACAGCTATGAACACATGCGCTCACACACACACACACGCACACACACACACACATGTACGCACTTTCTCTCTCACGCACACACACATGTACACACTTTCTCTCACACACACACACATGCACACATACGCACACACACACACATGCACTCACACACACACACATTCTCTCTCACACAGATATACTCACAAACACACCTCTCTCACACACACACAGACGCACACTCAAACAGCTATGAACAAACACACACACAGTCTATCTCTCTCTCACACATACACACACAAACAGTCTATCTCTCACACACACACAGACACACACACTCTGTCTTTCTCTCTCTCTCTCTCTCTCACACACACACACACACACACTCTCACACACAAACACATGCGCAAAAAGCAGTGAACACACGCATGTGCACACACAATCTAACACACACACACACTCTCTTTCTCTCACACACACACACACACACACACACACACACACACACACACACACACAGCTGTCGTTATAAATGTGTGTGTTCTTGTGTTCAGATGTCTGTTTCCTCACTCTGGATCCAAACACAGCACACACTCAACTCATTCTGTCTGAGGAGAACAGAGAGGTGAAGCGTGTGTTAGAGAAACAGCCGTATCCTGATCATCCAGACAGATTTGATGTGTGGCCTCAGGTGTTGTGCAGAGAGAGTGTGTGTGGACGCTGTTACTGGGAGATTGACTGCAGTGGAGATTATAGTGTGTGTATATCAGTGTCATATAAGAGCATCAGGAGGAAGGGAGATGGTGATGAGTGTGTGTTTGGACGTAATGCTCAGTCCTGGAGTTTGATCTGCTTTCTCTCCAGTTTCTCATTCAGTCACAATCACACACACACTGATCTCCCAGTGAAGCCGCTCAGCAGGAGAATAGGAGTGTTTGTGGATCACAGTGCAGGAACTCTGATCTTCTACAACATCTATAGAGACACAATGAGCCTCATCCACTCAGTCCAGACCACATTCACTGAGCCGCTCTGCCCTGGGTTTGGGTTTGGGTTTGATATTTATTCTGGATCATCAGTGAAACTGAGCTGAAGACTGACAAGAGATTTACCCAGAATTCTCTGCAGGAGCAGTCAGCAGCAGTGAGATGATCTGGAGTTTCTTCTGTGTGTGTGTATGTGTGTGTGTGTGTGTGTGCGCGACAGTGTGTGTCCACGTGTGTGTGTGTGTGCACAGCAAATTTTAGATAGTAGATTTAACTACCTTAGAGTTAAAATTAACACTCCCTCAGAGTTTATATGGGAACCACTATAAGTGTTAAAAATAACACTTTTGAAAGTGTTAACATTGTCAACACCAAGAGAGTGTTAATTAGCAAACTCTTATTGTGTAAAATATCTGTTAAATTTCCGAAAAAATACCAGCAGCTGTGGTTGCCAGAATCTTTCTGTGAAAAACATGGAAGTTTTATAGAACTGTATAAATTTACAAAAATAACCATATTTTATGAACTAATACATTGTTCAGTTTACAAAATTATAGCTTGGTAGAAAAAAATGTAAAGTCTTTAGATGCAATAATGTTTTCATGTGTGATTGCAATTAGCAAACAGATTTTGACAGCATTAGTAACTACACAGTTACCTTTAAACAAAAGAAGATGCAGCATAACATCAAATATTCTCAGTTCATCTTGGACTTGAACAGAGACGCTATTATCCTCCACAATGGTGACACAAAAACCTGTTTAGCTGTTTTTCTTTCTTTGTTTTCATTTTTAGATTTTACGTAAAAATACCAGCAGCTGTGGTTGCCAGTAATCTGCTGTTTTTAACATTCATAAATTCAGTTTACAGAATATTTCTGTTAAAAGCACATTCAACAGTCTGTATTTTTTATCGAACTCACACTGCAAATTTTAGATTTGGTAGATTTAACTACCTTAGAGTTAAAATTAACACTCCCTCAGTGTTTATATGGGAACCACTATAAGTGTTAAAATAACATTTTTGAAAGTGTTAAAATTTTTAACACCCAGAGTGTTAATTAGCAAACTCTTATTGTGTAAAATATCTGTTAAATGTATGTCAAAATACTGGCAGCAGTGGTTGCCAGTAATCTGCTGTTTTCAACATTTTACATTCGTAAATTCAGTTTCCAGAATATTTCTGTTAAAAACAAATGCCATAGTCTGTATTTTTCATTCAAACACACGTAAGCCTTAAATTCCACAGCAAAATCCTAACTAGTGTCCTCACTACAGAGGGCTGAACACTCAGACAGTGATGAAGTTAATGAGACAATTAAGTGTCTAATTAAAGGAGGATTGAGAATTGTTGATGAACAACTGTTAACAAGCAGAATCACTGAAGGACAGAAAAACACAAGCCAAAACCAAAGATGAAATCAACTGAGAAAAAAAAACTCTAAATAAAATAATAATTAATAAAAATAAAACAAATTACACAATTTTTTATTTTTATTTTTTTAACATCTTTAAAAAAAAAAAAACTCATCACATTAAACAACTCATCATGGAGCTTCACCTATTACTGACCTTTGACTTTATTTCTGTCATGTGAACAAAAGCTCTTAATGAAATTTCTGTTGTTCATTTGAAGTCACCATGATGGAGGACAGAGTCTGCTTTAGTCCGGCTCTTCAACTTCTTACTATAAATGTCTTTTATTTTGGCTGCTATAGATAGTGTTAATCACACTATTTATACATATAGCATGGAAAGCCAAAAGAAAAATTAAAGTGTCAGTCTGAAGAGATTATTTATGATAACATAGCCTTCCTTGCCTGCTTGTTTTCTAATTCAGTATTATATTAATTATGTGTGAGGAATGAATAAAATATATTTAAAAAAACCACAGAAGCTCCAATAATTAATGACTTTATAAGAGGTTTAAAAACACCATTTACAATAAGAATGTTTGATCTATGGCAGAACTTAAAAACACACAGACATCAATAATTAGTCTTT
Organism: Danio rerio; assembly: GCF_052040795.2. NCBI lineage: Eukaryota > Metazoa > Chordata > Actinopteri > Cypriniformes > Danionidae > Danio > Danio rerio. The sequence continues at coordinate 58,032,074 of NC_141024.2, forward strand.
GAATCTCAATAATGGTGACAAAAAAATAAATAAAAATCAAGTAAAAAAACACTCTACTGAAACATCACCTCCCAAAAACAACACAAAATAAAGTAAAAGAAAGAGATTGTAAGAACATAAAGCTGCATAATTTATTCATGCTGCAATGCATGCTGGGAGCTTTGTACTATGCTGGCACCCAGCATGCATTGCGGCATGAACTATGCAGCTTTTTTTTTTAGCAACCACAGTTGAGGTTCATATCCTGATTCTTGATGTCTGTGTGTCATATGAGCAAACTGGAGCTTGAATGTTTAGTGCATGACAGTCTAATTATTAATTGCATCCTAATTGTTTGTTGAATGTTCTATGAAGAGCAGCAGACTGCAGTAAACCAGTAGTATTGTCCCATGCAGTTTTAATATAACTATATTTGCATATTTTATGAATCAACTTATTAAACACCTGAAATTACATCTAGAACAATTAAGCATTAACAGTAGAGTTTCTCTCGACCTTTCTTGCTATAGCTGATGAGTTTTAGAAACACAGCTATAACAGTCTGAGTAACATAAGTATATAAGAGTAAAGCTTCAAGAGTTCAAATAAGCAGCCTCTGATCTCCATGATGGTGAGGTCAAATGAAATATTTTTAATAAACAAATCTAAACCTCTGTTCATTGTCAAATATTCTTACAGAAATGAAGTCAAACTGTAGTCAGTGAAGCTGCTAATGCTGTTATTTAATGGAGTTGTTTAATCCTCTGTTTTAATTCAGTTGGTTTTGATGTGAGGCTGTGTCTGTAGTTTTATTTCTTCCTTCAATTTCTTATTCCTTCAGTGATTGTGCTTGTTAACAGCAGGTGTTCAACAGCAGGTGTCTGAATTCACTTATTTGTGGTCATTCACTCTGTCTAGTGGACTAAACTAATTGACTAATTTAAGGGCCAGGTGAATGAGGGTGTAGGGCGAGATCAGACACTGATTAGTTTCTCAAATACAAGGGTTTTCTACAAAGGTAGATACATGTTACTCTGTGTGACAAGGAGGCAAATCAGCTTCTAACGCCGAGAGGGTTATTTTACCTTTATCTAACTCTAGAATTTTAACACTTTACTCTGAATTACCACAACACTAGAAATTTAACACCAATGAATTTGCTGTGTGTGTGAGAGAGAGAAAGAGAAAGTGTGTGTGTGTGTGTGTGTGTGTGTGTGTGTGTGTGTGTGTGAGTGAGTGAGTGTATGTTCATGTGAGTGTGTGTGCATGTTCATTACTGCGTGTGTCTGCGCACGTGTTCACTACTGTGTGTATGTGTTTGTGTGAGTGCGCATGTGTTCACTACTGTGTGTGTGCATGCGCATGTGTTCAATGCTGTGTGTGTGTGTGTGTGTGTGTGAGAGAGAGAGAGAGTGAGAGTGTGTGTGTTTGTGTATGCATGTGTATCTTTGTCTCACTCTGTGTGTGTGTGTGTTTGTGAGAGAGAGAGTGTCTGTGTGTGGGTGTGTCTGTATATGTCTCTCTCTTTGTGTGTGTGTGTGTGTGTGTGTTTGTGTGTATATTACGTGTGTGTGTGTGTGTGTATTACTGTGTACACGTTTGTGTGTGTGTGCATGTGTGAGTGAGAGAAATTTGATTTTGAATTTAGTTGCAGTTATTGAGTGATTGTTCATCTCATTTCCACATGTGTTATTATTGACATCAGATCATTTATAAAGCAATTCTTGATTGATGACAGAACACAGTCCAGCATCACAACACCATTCACACTCAACAACAGTTACTGCATTTGTCAAGTTACAGTCATTAAATCCACAACACTTCTAGATGTACTCCTGTGTTTAATAATAGATGCAGTGTTTTGTCCATTTCTTTGTTGATTTCATTTCTCCTAGAAACACAGATTGCTCATTTGCTTGGCCAATAAGAAATGAATTAGTGGACATTTGTATTTCTGCATTTGCTTTACTGAAAACCACAAATAAAAACCTGTTTTGGACAGAAATGAGGCATTGGTGAAAATAAAGCGTTCAGGATATTAAACAGTGGAGAAAGTCTCGTACACTCTATAAAACAATGAACAATAGTTTCTCTCTCTGGACAAAATGGACACGTCTCACTGATATTAGGGCTCATTTGTGTTCACAGCTACAGCAGCATGTAATATTCTCCACTGCAAGTGTCCTCCTCTTCTCATCAATGCTGCTTTATAGATCATTCTCCATTCTGCTTTCATGACTTCTTCTACTGCCAGTGTGTTTCTCTATACCGTGTCAGTTCTGTCTTTTAAAATGTGCTTGTTATTTATTTCCACAATATCTCTGTCAAATATTTCACCTTCGGCTGAACTAACATCAGCACTTCATTAAAACACAGCGATGGACTATTATCCCCAACATCTCCAACAACAGCTTCAATTCTGATATCAGGGAAAACTCCTCGTCATCTGGGATAAAAAGATCCCGACTAGAACTCTCCAGCAGTGTTTTTCATTCAACATCACACTCAGTTCATCTAAGAGTTCCTGTGCAAACCTTACTGATCCTATTCCCATACATTTAGCAAGATTCACTCAGTCCAGTGCCTGCTTTGTCAACATTGTCTCTCAATCGTGGCATTGTTTTGGATACTAATATGTCCATCAATCCTGGAGTTTCATCTCCTGACAAAAACCACCGGCTCTTCAAGACTCTTGGGCCCAAACAATAGTCTCTGGATGACCTGCAGTCTATACGCTGCTCCTCTACTCACAAGATCAACCAAGCCTTGACCTCCTTCATCTCTTGGTGAGAAGAGAACACTTTGAGGGATCCAATGTAGGTTGTCCCAGAACAAATTGACCATCTCTCTTTGAAGATTCGGTAGTAAACCAATAGGGAGGTCTCCACACGCCAGCTTGTGCCATATAGAGGATCCAGCAAGCTGTTAACTATAAGTGTGCGGCCTCTATACGATAACTGGGGAAGTAACCATTTCCATTGTTGTAGAAGTCCTTGTATATTCTCAAGCGTGCCACTCCAGTTCTTCTGAACACAGTCATCTTCACCAGAGGTATTTCAAGCCTCCTTTCTTCCATGTCAAACCTCCAGGTAACTTGGGAGGGACACCGCTCCAGCTACCCACAAGCAGGGCTTCACTCTTTCCCCAGTTGACTTTAGCAGAGGATATCTTCTGAAAATCACTTACAATAAAATCCAGTTTCTGAATATCTTCCGCACTCAATATGAAACAACAACATCATCAGCATAAGCAGAAAGATGCAGAGAAACGTCACAATGAGGAACACACACACCCTTTATCTCAGAGCTTAGTTTATTCAGCACAGGTTGGATAGGCAGTGTGTACAACATCCCCGACACAGCACATCCCTGTCTAACTCCTCTCTGTACTGTAAAAGCAGCGCTCAGACCACCGTTGACTTTTAATACACTTTGAATGTCTCTGTACAAAACATTGATCATATTTACAGAAGCTGGGCTCAAACCAAACATTTCTAAAAGCTTTATTAAATATTCATGTTGTATACGGTCAAACGTTTTCTCTTGCTCTAAAGAGATCAGTCCACACTTAATACCCAATTACTTCTAAAACATCTCTAACCAAATAAATATTGTCAAAAACTTGATTAATTCGCTATACAATAATGTTGATCTTGGTGTATTACTTGACCTATTACCTTACTCAATCGTGTAGCTGATGCCTTTGACAGTATTTTATAATGGGTGCAGTAAAGTGATGCTGGTCTCCAGTTGCTTCTTCTTTGCAAGTCTCCTTTATTGGTAACAGTAATTACAGCTCTTCTGCAGCTTGATGGGAGTAAACCTTTATTCAAACTGTCATCAAGAACCAAAAGAACATCATCACCTATCACAGACCACAAAGATTTACAGAAATCTACTGGGATTCATCAATAGCTGGAGTCTTTCCACTTCCCATACTCATTACCGCTGTGTATAATTCATTCTGTAACAATAGCCCCTTTCACACATACGGACCTTCCCGGAAAATTGCCGGCAATTTTCCGGAAAGGTTGTATGTGTGAACAGGTCCTTTTTGAAAATACCGGTAAATTCGTTCTGGCTATTTTCCGGAAAGAGAAGTTGTAAGATTACCGGCAATTTGCCGGAATGCTGCGCTGTGTGAATGCAGAAGGAAGATTGCCGTAATAAGCGCGTGCACGTCTAGAACGTGCTGACGTGAGACGTCCGCTTTAGCCAATCACAACAGTCAGACGCATTCACGTCCGCGCGGTTTGTGAGAATAAAAGCCTTTGAATATTTTTCCAGACACATTTAGCTGCTAGAAGTTAGTCAGATCACGTTTATATGTTCTTCTTAATGCCAACTGTGTAAATAATCATCGATGAGATGCTTATGATAAGCCGTTGTTTGTTTACCTTCAAGCTTTGCGTGTGCCCATGAAACAGCCTGTGAGCGCCAGCACACGCACATATTATGAACATTTCGACATGCGAAAGTGATCCTGCGAAAGTTGTTCACAATATTGATCATCCACAGAGTTTGTAATTTAGTCAAATGTTTACAAACACAAGCGCAGCCGTTTAAAGCTCATTTGTGGTGAATGATGTCAGAATTTACCGGTATTTTGGAATGGATGTGTGAATGCTCTTTTCCGGAAAATTTCCGTAACGTCCTCGCCTGTGTGAACAGCGCTTTTTTAAATATACCGGTAAAGTCGTTCCGGAAATTTTCCAGATATTTACCGGTATCACTGTGTGAAAGGGGCTAATGAGAGCTCAAGCATGGCATTAGAGTCTTCATCAGTGTTTGGGAGATCTTTAACTTCTATATGATCTGTATAATTCTGAATTAAAGTTAACTGCATGTTTACGCATTTCACTGGATTATAAAGTTTCTCTCCTGCATTATTTTTTAGTGAATGAATAATTCCACTTTGGCCATTTTTCTGTTCTAGACTAAAACAGCTTAGAAGGAGCATCCATTTGTGTAATGTTTATTAAACCTGAATGAATGAATGCTCCTTGTGCTTTCACTCCTCAAAGATCAGCCAGCAAATCTCTGTTTGATTTCCGGGTTTCAGATTGATCACTGCTTGTAGCTGCTGTTGTGTTAAACAGATCTGTTAGTTCATCCTCTAATTTCTTCATGGATTCAGGAACTCCTTTAGTGACATTAAAAGTGTTTTCTTGGCATAATTGTTTAATGTGAATATTGCCACAATCCCACCATTGCTGCAGTGAAGAATAAAGGTGTTTTCCTTCTTTAAAATTCCCAAAAATAAAGAAAAGATTTCAATAAATGTCTCATCTTTTAAAAGGGACGTATGAAAATGCCAATAGGCACTCCTAATCTTCACAGAATGAACAATTAGAGTACAAATAACAGAAGAGTGATCTGAAAACCCAACAGGAATTATTTTACAATCTTTGACACAATCTGCTTGAAAATGAAACATGTAAAATCTATCAAGCCTTGCCATTGAAATAAAATGATTCTTACTATGTGCCCAAGTGTGCTGTCTATTTTCATGATGATCATTCCTCCACACATCGCATAAATCAAACACTCTTACTCATTGTGGAAGCACTTTTAGTGAAGCAGGATGTGTTTCTGAGTGATTTGGATCTCTCTTCTCATTCTCTGTGCTGTTCAAATGAAAAACTCTTCTGATTTGATATCTTTAAGGACAGCACTAAAAGCATTGGAGAAATCTATTCTTTCATCTGCTTTTGTAGGAGCGTAAATATTTATAAAGTCATTAAAATATTCTCAAGTTTTGCTTTAGTTTGTAATAAACGTCCTTTGACTATTTCTTTCTCTCCACATAGAATTGGTGAGAACTGCTGTGAAAGCAATAGAGCTACTCCTCCACTATTAGAGGACATGTGACTCATGAACACTTGAGCATCTCGTTCTGTTCTCCAGTCTATTTCATTAAATAAAGCACTCTGAGACTCTTGAATGAAGGTCACATCAATACGTTTCATCTTTATAAACTCAGACAGACACATTCTCTTCTGACTGTTTCTAGCAGCAAGTGTAGAGCTCCAATCTTAATGTCCTTCATAAATGATAGAAACAGTCAAAAACAGAAGAAGCTATCACACCATGTCCTGTTCTTCATCTTCACACATTTGTTTTCTCATTTTTATTATGGATTTTCTAAGACGGTACACTTCCTGATCACAGAAAGCATCTTCCTTCATGCACCTCTTTACATCTCTTATAAGAGCAGATGGATCTGGACAATAGTCTTCAGCTTCAGTCTCTTTGTTTCTCTTGAAAGCTGAGTTAGTTGTTCAGTGTTGTACACCACTGGCTGCTCTTCATCCTCATTTAGTGATGAAGAAAAGAGCAGCCTGAATCATTGGAGTCTGAAGAATCGCTGTCAATGTCTGAAACTGCACTTTCAGTCTCGCTCTTGTCTTCTTTGGCCTGTGTTATTATCGTCTTACCTCTGCCTCTTCTCCTTTTTATTGGAGCTTTGAAAAATGTCTCAGTTTGCATTTCCGCTTCATTTCCAGCCTCGTTGCTTTTTCCAGTGACTGCTATATTTTCTGTCAATACTGGCGTAACAATGTGACCATTCATGCTATCTATCTCGGAATTAACAGAAGCAGGTACAACAGAAGCGCCTGCAACAATTTCAGCCAGAGTCAATGTATTTGATTCAGACTCTACTGCTACCTCAGAGACTGGAGCATCAGCAGAAGATGCCACAGTCTCTGCAGCAGTGCAGCATTTACCTGCTTTCAATCTGAGTGTTTTCCTAAGGCACTGAACACGACTCTTCCAAACACCAGACATGCGCTCGACTAAAGCCCTTGTGCGCATATGAGCCTGGCTGTAGCTGAAATCCTCCTGAGCATGCCCACTGTCACCAAGCAAAACTCCATTATGATCTCTTCTGTCAAACTGAGTATACAGAGATGAGCTGAGGAGGATCATGAGTTGCACATTTCCACCGTGCAGCAATGTTTGAAAACTCTAACTGGGGAGTTCATACACCTTGGACATTGAAGGAAACCCAGTTCTTTTGGTTCCTGTATTCCTCCGCATCTGGAGTAGAGGGAAGCTTAAAGGGAATATGGGTTCCCTCTATGCAACCGATGACTCCTGGGACATTTCCATATTCATTGAACAGTACCTTGTAGTTAGCCTGGGTTCCAGCATCAGGGTGGTTTACGTAATGTGCTGTTAATTCACAAATGGTTTACTTTATGCATCTCGAACACTTAATTCATCAAAACCTTGCACTGGGTCACTTCTGTCTGCAAGAACTTGCCTGGCTGGTGGAAAGTGCTGATCACCATTGACATAGTCCAGATAATCCATGTGTCCTCCAAATGAAATGAATCTGAAGTTAAACTTGCCTCCTGATAGATTTAATTTAAGCCTCAGTTTAGTCCTGAAGTTGCTCTAGTGTTCCTGCAGGAAATCAGCCTGTTCAGTTCTGGACTAGACTAAGTCTTAGACTTTTAAAACCGTGACAGAGAAAGCACATTTCTGTTAGTCTGATCTAAATGGCCATTTCAGTGTAGGACTACGCTTAATCTTGGTCCAGGCAACCACCTCTTAATAAAGTGAAGGAAAGCCATGTTAAAATATTACAGATATATATTAGCCATGTAATGATTTATATGTTAGATTAGTAAAATGAGTCAGACACTATTATTAAATGACTGTTTCAGTTGTGATGACACTAAACTATTCTGGTTTCTCGTGATCTCATTATTATATTTCAGTGTTCTGTAAATTGATCATTATAACTGATTAAGATAATCTTGTTTATGGATTGTGAACTAAAACTCTTACACTATTTGGAAAACATCACATTCACTAAACACAATGTGCTGACTGATCCTGAATCTGTGAACTCTTTTCCACCGATCTAAAGGTTTTAATCATTCCCTGATTTCAATACAGAGTTACTGTAAAGATCTATTCAGATGATTAAGTTATCTGTATTTAATTTAACATTCCCTTTTATAATGATTTGTGTATAACTATGCATTTACTTATGTTATTTCTCTTTAAACAAATAATAAAAAGAACAAATAAATGAATAAAAGCTGCTAAGTAAGATTTTTTTACTGATAATAATAAATCATTTGTCACAACCAAAACACATCAACCCCGTCTTCCAGTTTCTGAGGAAAATTATTCATATTTTTATTGACTTTTTATCCTGAATTTTGAAAAATGACCATAACAAATAGTATTAAACATCTGTACTGTAATAGAGAGTATCGATAAACAGATATATTGATTAAAATAAGTTTGGAAACACCTTCAGAAATAGAGAGATAACACATGTACATTCAAATTATGTGTTGCAAACAATAAATAAAAGACAAACTACAACATTTGAACTGAATGTAATGCTGTTTAATGGTTTTCTTGATTTGTCCTCTGGTTAAACATTATTCATTTATATAGAAATCTCTAATCTTATTTTAAAGGTTGAACATTGCTGTAAATATTCATCAGAGACCTCTCAGATTTCATCTTTAATACCTTCTCTAAATCTTCCATCAACACACTCATCTTCAGGACACGCCCACAGTCAGGAGAGTCTCATGAATATTCATGTCAGTGTCACTCTGTGGAGCCAATAATATTTCAGGATATACCTGTAGATCACACAGGTGTGTTTTAGTGAAGTGAAAGAGTGAAAGAGCTCAGATTGTGTTCCTGCTGCACAAGAGCGTCTGTACTTCTGCATGTGAGTCTAATTAAACACACCTGATCAAACTAATTAAGGCTTGTTAGAAATCTACAGGTAATGTTGAAGCAGGGTGGGAACTAAACTCTGCTGCCCTGCAGTTCTCCAAGAACTTGGAGTTTGACCCCCATGTTATATAGCAGGGGTGCTCAATCCTGTTCCTGGAGATCTACCTTCCTGCAGATTTCAGTTGCTACCCATATCAAACACACCTGCCTGTTATTATCAAGTGGTGTTCAGGTCCTCATTAATTGGTTCAGATGTGTCTGATATGGGTAGCAACTGAAAGCTGCAGGAAGGTAGATCTCCTGGAACAGGATTAAGCACCCCTGGTATATAGCATACTCTTAAAGCAACTTCCAACATTTATCGCAATCACATATGCAATAAAAAAAATAAAACACACACACACACACACACACACACACACACACAGAAAGTGCTGCAGTGAAAAGTGTTACTCTCTCCTCAATGCAAACCATGCATAAAGAACTGAAAAGCAAAAAACACAAAATAATCATTTTATTTTTTTAAATTATTTAAAAAAGGCATATGAAAAGAACACATAGATAGAGATATAGATAGAAACATGTTTGTCAAACACAGGCACATACTGTCAATTCTCAATAAAAAGTTTTAAATAATTCTAAAAAAAAATTTTAAAAATAAAGTCGGTAACACTGAAAATGCAAAGGATCCAATGTTTTATTGTTATAATTATTATTTATTTACTTTAAAAATCTCATGACAACAAACTTTTCTATTGTTTCTAATATAAATTCATAGGTGGAAACACTGCTCTGAAATCTGAAATAGCAACAAACTCACAACCTGGGACCGGACAGTGGAGCTTTTGTGTGTGGATGGCTATGTGTATCATGTTTTTGTGATTCCCTGTGATGATTTCTGTGCACATGTTACCTTACTGAGATGATGGAATTTAATGGTTTTTATGTGCATTAAAACTGCTTATTTGCCAGAAAGATACATGAAATGTTAGCATCTGTACATTATGGCAGTATGCAATATCCAATAAATAAATATACTTAAATAAAAGTAATGTAAGAATTTATATGAGGAGAGGCTAACTAGCTAACAATGTAGCTTTCAACACATTTCAAGATAACTACAATATGACTTAAAACACAGCCTTATTTTAGAAACCCTCAAAAACATTTGAACACATTTTACTTACTCATCGTAGATTCTTATTTAAAGCCTAAAACATATCAGACTCTACATCTGAATTGACGGACAGAGAATAGAGCACACTAAGCAGTAAACAAATCAAACACCTGGCTCCCTTAAAGGGCCAGCATTTTCTGAAAACTTTTTCTAAAACTTTTTAGTTAAGAATAAGACAGCCTATGGGAGTGTCTGGTGATGCCTAAATCATTATTTTCTGCTTTTAAAATGCACATCTCTATAAATAGCAACATAAAGCATCAGAGTAGATGGGACAGTACTGGTTGAACAGTAATTTGCCATTTATTGTCACAGTTACTACCTGTAATGTGTACGTAAAGTAAGTTACTGTAATTTATCATTTGCACTACACAATTTAATACAAAGTCTGCTCCTTTTACAGTAAAATACTGTTTCTTTCATTACAGCAAAACACTGGCTATTTTACAGTCATCTACTGCATAATCTACAGGGTAAGAGTGCAGTTAAGCTTTAACCTTAATTAAACACACCTGATCAAACTAAATCTAAAGATAACGTGTTGAAGCAGGGCTGGAACTAAATTCTGCTGGGCTGCGGCCCTCCAGGAGTTTGACATCCCTGGTACATAGCATATTTTCAAAGCAACTGCCTACATGTATCACAATTATGCACATAACGTTTAATAAAAACAATAAAAATATACAAACTTTATCCAAAGCAAAAAAAATAATAATAATAATAAATAATCTGATTCTCATGTCTTTCCAAATCTGTAGTAATAATAAAAAACACAAAAAATAACATGATTTATACATTTATTTAGGAAAGCCTTTATACTATACTGTTAATGCCACTTTTATTTACTTCATTTGAAGTTTTCCAGACAAATTCATTGCGTCTCTGCAAAAATGTATGTGCGTGCTGTTTAAGATATATACATGTATATATATATATTTTCTAAACATTTTTACTAGTTATTTAGCAATGTTGTTTATGGTTGAACAGTAATTTCCCATTTATTATCAAAGTAAATATCTGTAATGGTATATAGAGTAAATTACTGTAATGGGTATTCGAGAGAACACGAAAAGGAAAGCTTTATTTCTTTATTTCTTCTTCTTTGAAACGAACTGATGCCGACTTTGTTTTTTGTCAAGAGACTCATTCCTCGGTCTTGGATGTGAAATTTTGGGAATCACAATGGGGAAACTCTGTTTACTTTAGTCATGGAACTCCACAATCTGCAGGTGTAATGGTTTTGATGCATCGATTTAAAGGAGATGTACTTGACTTTGTTGCAGATGTAAATGGAAGATGGTTGATTCTGACTATTAGACTGGACAACACAACAGTTATCATTTGTAATGTTTATGGTTATAATTCTAATTTGTTGAATAAGACTTTTTTTGCCAAAATTTCAGACTTAATCACAAATCGAGCAATGTTCATGCTTCATATATTATATTATATGTTCAGGCGATTTTAATGACTGTATAGATGGTTTGATTGATAGATATCCCTCTCGTACCCTCCAACATGCTGGTCAATCCAATCTGGCATCTCTTTGTGCCTCATTATTACTTACAGATACTTGGCGCTTTTATAACCCTGTGAAATCAGAGTACACATGGTCTAACAAAAGCAAGACTTTACAATCTAGAATTGACTTATGTCTGATCTCTAACACAGCTTTACGTTATGTTCAGGAAATTAATCATAGACATGCTCCATTAACAGATCATAAACTTGTTTATTTATCTCTTAAAGGTTTAAAAGAAAATTCTAGTCTTAGAAGATATTGGAAATGTAATAATAATCTTCTTAATGATAATTACTTTAATGCCTGTGTTAAGAATATTGCAAGCAATACTTTTGCAGGATTAAAAGATAAATTCAAAAGTAACTGGGAACTTTTTAAATATAATGTAAGAAAAATTGCCATAATACGTAGAAAAGAATTTTAAAAAATCAACAAGCAAAAGGAAATGGAATTACTGGATAATTGACATATTCTGGAACAGAAGGAAATTCGTTCTAAGGAAGATGAGGAAGAGTTGACTAAAATTCTATCTAAACTTGATCTAATGTTCCTGGATATTGCTAAAGGTGCTTTCCTTCGCTCTAGAGCCAAATGGCTTGAAGAGGGAGAAAAAAAAAAAAAAAACACAAGTTATTTCTTTGCTCTAGAAAAAAGAAACTTTAAAAGAAATTTGTTAGCTGCAATAAATATTAATGGAAGCCTTTGTATGGATCCCAAAGCAATTTCGAATCATGTTTTTTCCTTTTATAAAACTTATATACCTCCAATTTTGATGAAAATAATTGTGATAACTTCATTAAAGTAATGAATCAAAATATTCCTATTATAGATGAAGACTTTAATGATTTATGTCATTCAAATATAGCCACTCTTGAATTAAATGATGCACTACCTAAAATGAAAAGGGTAAAGCTCCTGGTATAGATGGGTTGACTGTAGAATTTTTGGGAACACATTGAAAATCCTCTATAACATGTTTATTGAATTTATTAATAGTGGTGAAATGTCTACCTCCATGAATCAGGAAGTCATCTCGTTAATTGCTAAACCTGACAAAGATTCACAATTGATAGAAAACTGGAGAGCGATCTCACTTCTATCAATTGATTATGAACGTATAACTTTGGTATTTGCTAATAGATTAGGTAAATAGTATTATAAGTGAATGTCAAACAGGTTTTCTAAAAGGTCGCCACATAACTAATAATATTAGGCCAGTGCTTGATCTCTTAGATTATGCTGATTATGGAGATGATGAAGCTATTATCCTTTGTTTAGATTTAAAGCATTTGACTCCGTTGAACACAGTTTTTTTTTTTTTTTAAACTGTAGAGTGTTTTGGTTTTGGGAATAAATTTCTAAAAGTCATCATTTTTTTTACACCAATATTAATAGTTCTGTAATCATAAATACTTCTACAACTACGAGATTTAACATTTATCGTAGAGTACGTCAAGGTTGTCCAATTTCCCCATTTTTATTTGTATCAGTTGTTGAATTATTGGCAATTGGTATTATCAATAGTGAGCAAATTCAAGGTCTCAAAAAGTTGATAGAGTTTTTAAGTTTTCTCAATCTACAGATGACTCGACCTTATTCTTCAAACACGCTTCTGTTATCCCTGATGCTATTTCTTTAAGCAATACTTTTTCAAAGGCTTCCGGTTTAACTTGAAATCTTTTCAAATGTGAAATTCTGCCTTTACACAGTTTAAGGAATAAACACATAATGAACATCCCAGTGAAATCCTCTGTCAAATACCTTAGAAATATTGTAACAAAAATACACTTAATAGACAAGACTTAAATGTTTCTTCTAGAATAAAGAAAACAAAAGCCGTGTTAAATTGCTGGTTACAGCGTGACCTTTCCATTTATGGTGGTGTCTTTTTATGTAAAGCTGAAGGTTTATCTCCATTTGTTTATCCCGCCTTGTCTTTATTTCCTAAAGACTCTAATTGCAAAGATATCAATAACTTGTTCTTTTCTTTTATTTGGAAAAACAAGTCCCAAAGTATAAAAAAAGAGTTCTTACTAATAAGAAAGCTGAAGAAGGACTAGAAATGCTTTATTTTGAAGATATCAATAAGACATTCAAGAGTAATTGGATTAAGAGATGTCTATCTACCCCCAATTCCTTTTGGAATCATTCATTCATTCATTTTCTTGTCGGCCTTGTCTCTTTATTAATCTGGGGTTGCCACAGCGGAATGAACCGCCAACTTATCCAGCAAGTTTTTACACAGCGGATGTCCTTCCAGGCACAACCCATCTCTGGGAAACATCCACACACACACACACACACACACTACTTTCACTAAATTCCATCAACAAGCTCTTCTTGCTTGGAAAATCTCTTACTGTCACAATGTTTCTCCTTTATTTGGAATAATGGTAATATAAGCTCTTCAAATAAATCTTAATTCTTAGTAAATTGGTTTAATAGAGACATTAATCATCTTTTAACACTGTTTGACAGTGCAGGGAATATCCTATCCTATGAACATTTCATGTCTACTTACAATTTCCCAATATTGTTTAGAGAATTGAATTAAATCTATCCCTGTAAAAATGATTCAACTTGTTAAAAATCATATTTGCTATAATCTGCTGTAAACCCAAAACTACATTTAGAAGGTGATGAGTTGACTGATAATAAATGTACTAACAGACATATTCGTAATATTTTTTTTAGAAGCAAAATAAAATCACTCCTAGAGGCACATTTCTCTGGAACTCTATTATAGTTAATATTAATTGCAAAAAAAGCCTGGTTAACTCCCTTCAAATATTCTATTAATAATAAAATGAAGGAAATCCATTTTAAAATATTACATAAAATTTACCCAGTAAAATCTCTTTTATCAAAGCGCATTGAAATGGAGGATATCTGTTGATGAAGAGAGCCTTTGCCATTTGTTTTTTGAATGCAACATTGTAAATAATTTCTGGAAAAATCAGCCAAATATATTTGTGAAAGGACAAAACTTAGTTATTATTTTACATTAAAAGATGTAATTTTTCATTATGAAAACAAATGCAACAAATGTCTTGAATATATTGTTAATCTCTTTATTTTATTGGCAAAGTTTTACATACACAAACAGAAATCTGCTAAATCTTCTCCCACATTAACCGCCGTTTTTTTATTGAGTTTGAAATGTTTATTTCTACAGTGATATTGTTTAAAAAAATGAGATGTGCATCAAATATTATGACACTTTTTATGAATCCCCTGTCAATTCCTAAACTCATTGAATGTAGAAATGCTGTACACCATACTTTGTGTCATTTAATTTATTTTTTTATTTATTTATCTTTGTTTTTTGTTGACTTTTACCATTGTTGTATTCTTTTTGTGTGTTTCATTATTTGTGTTGTGTGTTTGTTCCTGACAGTTATGCAATTAAAAACAAACAAAAAAGGCCACAGTGCAGTTAAACAACGCCTACTATCTGCAGCTCTAGACCACCCCCTAGCGGACACTCCAAGTCATTTTCTCAGGCAGTTATTCAATACAAAGAGCAACACATCGTTGTGTAAATCATATCGATTTTAACTCTTCTTTGTATTTATTTATTTTTAATGATTCCAATTTATTTAACAGTATATTTTAATGATCATATTGATTTTTAAACCACTACAGAGACACGATGCTTTCATCTGCAGTTACACACGAGAGGATTATCAGAGCAGCGACACAACAGGACAACTCCTGAGCCTCTCAACGCCTGAGCTGTTCTCATCAGAGCAGTCACACATGGGGAATATAACACAAGCTGTGCTAGACTTCATAAAGAAAGATTGGAGTATATAGATTAGAGTATATATGTGAAAGCAGTCATTTTATTTTCTACAAATCTACATTGAGCTCTATGACACTGATTTGACCAAACTGTAAACATATTAGTATTATACACACTCCAGTACAGCAGGTGGCAGTATTCAGCTTTACGCTGCTTTCTATAACTCGCCACACAAGAAGAAGAAGAAGAGGAGGAGGCGGCGGAGGATATCCGGGTATGTGTTGTTCTGTCTTCTCTGTGTCCAGTGTTTATACTGCTTCAGGTAAAATTACCCTAGTAAAATGTACCTCCGCAGGTGCTTTGATAACCCTGCAGCTGTTTGACTCTTCTCTGCTCTGTTTAGAGTGTTTGTGACGGATGTTTTTCACTGAACTCATGATCTGCCGCTCCTTCAGAAACGAAAGTGAAAGTGTTTAGTTGTTGTGTCGCCATTTTAAACCGACAGAATCCACCATTTACCAGCGCAGAACAGCTTTAAATCTTTAATGTCTTGACTAAACCTGTAAGCTTTATGTGAATGTGTGTATGATGTTATTATAATCAAACGGATGACGCTGTGATTCTTCATTAGTTTACTCGTGATGAGCTTCTGGATTTGAGTGTCTCAGCTGCTGATCTATTCCTGCATTCAGCTGAATTATGAAGGCTGATCAATGACTGGAGATCTGTGATTGTTCATCAGTTTCTGCTGAAGATCAAACTCTTCAGGTCCATCATGGGTAACACACACACTGCTGGAGATCAGGATTTGTCTACAGGATGCAGGTATTAGTCCTACACTTGACATTTCATATGATTATTTTCTACAGGATATTATATTTACTCTCTGTTAGTTGTGTTTTTATTCTGTCTGAATATTTAACACAATCAGTCAGCAAGATTGTGTACAATCATCATGAAAAGTATCATGAAGTGCTGTTTAAACAGTGTTTTAATGATGAAATGTTGAATAAATCTGCTGTGTTGACTCCAGTGTGTGCAGCGCTGAACTTTAATCTTCTCTGTTTTAGTTCAGTTCATCAGAAGAGAGCAGAAGCAGAGCCCAGCTGTGTGTCTATGAAGAGTGACGCGTCTATGCACCCACCAATACATTTTAAGAGTGGAAACACAGGACCTGCTGTCAGGTAGATCATCTCTTTAATATCTGCAACTGATGAGTATTTTCATAATAAATGAATCAGGTAATTAGTGTTGTGGATCTGTTGGGTTTCAGATGTTAGATGTTGTATCTGAGCTCTGCAGGATAGTGCTTGAAGATCTCCGCTTTACACTTCAGGCCACAATTGATGGTGTTAACAAACCAATCAGCGCTTTATTAATGGTTAGTGAGGTAGAAGGTGGGTTTAGGTTTTGGGTAGGGTTAGGGATCCACAATAAGATCATACTGTATGACTACTAATGAGCAGTTCATATGTTCACATTACACAGATAATAAGCCGGTAGTTAATAGTATGAATTGTGAGCTAAACTAAAGTGTTCCCGATCTCCTGCCATTAAGGGCTTTTCCTGCACACTTTCCCCTGCTGTTTCTGTGCTGTACTGATCAGCCATTCCTCTGATCTGAGTCTGTTTTCACTGAAGCGCAGTCATCATCATGTTGTGTTGGCCTCATAGATGCTGCTGATCAACACATTTGGTTTCTAGAATTGATATTTCTCGAGTTCTCCTGCTCATTCAGTCATGATAGATGATGGTAAATGAACTTGTCTTGCTGTCCTCAAAGTCTGGACTGGAGCTCTGCAGACAAACCCCCGATGACTGACCTTCTGAAGACTGAGTGATGAGGAGGAGGATAAGGGGAGCTGCTGGAGGCGGGAATAACAGTCAGCTGACACAGTGCAGTTTATACTGCTGCTTATATAGTCATGTGATGATGATTGACACGCCTGCATGATTAAGCTTCTCCCACACCTACACTGTGGACTTCATTCAGTTATTCGATGATTAGTTTCAGCTCTAATCTGCTCTAATAGTGCTGCATTTCTGTTGGGCTTTCTCTACAAGAAATGAGCCTTGATCTGTGTTTGCTGATATTTTCCACATTCAGACAGTTTCTGTTCAAATATAAAGGAAATGAATTTAAGTGTTTTTGTAAATGAAGAATGATTAATATCAGGTTTGTGCAGTGTGTGCAGCGCTTAACTTTAATCTTCTCTGTTTTAGTTTGGTTCATCAGAAGAGAGCAGAAGCAGAGCCCAGCTGTGTGTCTATGAAGAGTGACAAGTCTATGATCCAACCAATAACATTTAGGAGTGAAAACACACGACCTGCTGTCAGGTAGATCATCTCTACACACATGATCACATTGCAGCATTTATATGATCCTGTGTTTCTAGAAGATCAGACATTATCTTTGAATTACAATAACAGGAGACTTTAAAACTAAATGTCCACACACTCACATCTGATCATTAGTGAAGTACTGAGGTAGTAATAAGTGACTGAAGCATTAATACTCAAACTGTTAGAGTTAGTAGAGTGAGTTTACAGGCTTATACAATAGTCAGCAAAGTGTGGGAAAAGAAAGAGATTTTAGACACTGGTAATGAACAAGTTGTGTGAGACAAACACACCACATTTCACCTGATATATAATTATGGTCAAAAAGAGATACTGATTTAAGATAAAAATGTATTCAGATCTTCTTTGTTTATTGTTATCTTAATAAAGTTCAGCAATATTACAGTGCTGTTACTGAACTCTGAGAGCATACGCTTGTATGATCTGGAGATTAATGTAAGAATTAAAAACTATATTCAGTCAGAAAGTGAGCTGACAGAAGACAGAAGCAGAGCAAACACATGCTGAAGATTCAGACAGCACAGATGCAGAGAATTATGATTTTCTTATTGATGGCAAAACATTTAACCGGTATAAGATCACAACAACCTTCAGAACTGTAGATGGCACAATGCAACACCCAATCAAATGTTCACTCAAATGATCACTCTATTGAATGGGCATTATCAGTGTTTATCAGCTGATAGATATGGTTAAGTAGGGACCTTCTGCACCTACTTGTAGGCTTAGTGGGCAGTTATCATCCATCCACATGGTTAATCAGCTATTCTAATAGAGTAGACTCAGATCTGTTTTTACATTACTGTGATGGTAGGGTTTAGGGTAGGGGGAGGGGTAGACTTTAATAAAACGCAATTAATGGGGGTTTTATAAGTAATGTAAATAATTATTGTTAACTTACAGCCATATGTGATCTATAGCTGATTACTACTGACAACACCCATTCATTCGAGTTAAAAACATTTAAATCAGCATACAAATAACAAAAAAATACTATTAGTATCAGAACTATCAACATTACAACATTACACACTACAGCAGCTGAACAGATAATCTAGGAGCTTTTGTCCTCATGCTTGTGCTCGAGGACTTTACACATTTTAATCTTAAAATATTTTAAATGTCTTCCGTGAGCATCCAAAATCATTGTAAATTAATGATATCAAATTATTGAAGTCTTACATTTAATAATTGACAAAAGAGTGTTAAATGTTTACAGCATTTAGAACAGTAGACGTGATCAGTGTGAGGTGTTTAAGTGATCAGTGTGTGGTGTTCAAAGTGATCAGTATGTGGTGTTTAAAGTGATCAGTGTGTGGTGTTTAAAGTGATCAGTGTGTGGTGTTTAAAGTGATCAGTGTGTGGTGTTTAAAGTGATCAGTGTGTGGTGTTCAAAGTGATCAGCGTGCGGTGTTTAGTTAAATCTGATTAAATTTGTGTATTGTGTCTCAGCTGGTTCAGAGAAACACACACTCTGCTTTGCTAGAGGATCTTTACACTCGCACTCATTGACTCTTTGTGTTGTTGTTGTTCCTGCAGTGTGGATGGAGATGATCAGACTGGAGACCTGCAGCAGGATTCACTCCAACCAGAACATGATGAACTTCAGAGAGTCAAAGAGCAGCACAAAACCAGCATGAAGAACAAGTATGAGAGATTATTTGAGGGAATCAACCATGGAGAGACTCAAACCCTCCTGAACAGCATCTACACACAGCTCTACATCATAGAAGGAGAGAGTGAAGGAGTGAATGAAGAACATGAGGTTTTACAGATGGAGAAAAGAGCCAGAACAAAACCCTCACAACACACTCCAGTCTACTGCAATGACATCTTTAAAGCCTCAGCTGGAGCAGGACATGAGGAGAAGATCAGGAAGGAGAAAGCCCAGATCAAGACTGTTCTCACTAAAGGCATCGCTGGAATCGAGAAAACCGTCTCTGTGCAGAAGTTCATTCTGGACTGGGCCGAGGGAAAAGACCATCAGGATGTAGATTTCATGTTTGTGCTTCCATTTCGAGAGCTGAACTTGATCAGAGATCATCAGTACAGTCTTCACAGACTTCTGCTGGACTTTCATCCTGAACTTGAAGATCTGGAGCCCAAGATTTATGAGCAGTGTAGAGTTGTGTTCATCTTTGATGGTCTGGATGAAAGCAGACTCACACTCAACTTTTCAGATGAGGAGAAAGTTTGTGCTGTGACTGAATCTTCATCAGTGGCTGTGTTGATGTGGAGCCTCCTGAAAGGAGATCTGCTTCCCTCTGCTCTCATCTGGATCACCTCCAGACCAGCAGCAGCCCATCAGATCCCCTCCAGATACATCAAGCGTCTGACAGAGATTCAGGGATTCACTGAGCCTCAGAAGGAGGAATATTTCAGGAAGAGAATCAGCGACGAGCATCAAGCCAGCAGAATCATCTCCCACATCAGAAGAGCAAGAAGCCTCCAGATCATGTGCCACATACCCGTCTTCTGCTGGATCTCCTCCACTGTGCTTCAGAAGCTCCTGGAAGAAGATGTGAGTGCAGAAATCCCTCAAACTCTGACTGAGATGTACATCCACTTCCTGCTGATTCAGATCAACATGAGGAAGCAGAAGTATGAAGAGAGAGATTCAGAGAAACTCCTGCAGTCCAACAGAGGAGTGATCCTCAAACTTGCTGAAGTGGCTTTCAGACAGCTGATGAAGGGCAATGTGATGTTCTATGAGAAGGACCTGATTAAGAGCGGCGTAGACGTCACTGACGCCTCGGTGTATTCTGGGATCTGCACTGAGATCTTCAAGGAGGAATCTGTGATTCATCAGAGGAAAGTCTACAGCTTTATCCATCTCAGCTTTCAGGAGTTTCTGGCTGCTTTCTTTGTGTTTTACTGCCATTTAACAAAGAAGAGAAAACCGCTGAGGGTGATTTATGAGAGAGAATAT